>NC_092337.1:372343214-372661785 GCF_046630445.1 Rutidosis leptorrhynchoides | reverse complement strand
CTCCGTTAGGACCGCCTAAGGAGATACGAAAGGTTATCAGATAAGATAACTAGTAAATACCTGTGTGATATGGGGTATGAGTTTATAACTCATTTAAGTGTATGTATCTGGATAGTTCTATCCATTTCTCATTTCATCAAATACATACACGAACACATACACAAACACACACATAAATCCTAATTTGATTTTGTGAGCCTTTGGATTAATTGAAGCTAGAGATATATTCCTTGTGATTTCGTGATCAATATAAGGTTATAAGGACAAGGAGGAAGCTCAGAAATAATAACTGAGCAGTTGCTGGTAATTGGTGAGTGGGTCTATCTCCGGATAGAGTTTAAGTAGCATATCATGCTACTGTGGTTGACTCTTTTACCATGCATAGTGTAGAAATTGCCATGTTAGAATAATATAGTATGCCTGATGTTGTATGTGAATTATGTGTACACTGTGTGAATGGCACCAGTTGGGCCTAGGGAGACTGGGGACTCGAGACCGTGCCTAGGAGAGGTTAGAGTCCGTATGAGGTCAACCGTGCCTAGGGGAGGTTGGGTCCATAGGCTACTGATTGTAGAGTATAGTGTGAATGATGCATCCCCTACATCTGGATAACTATACTGTGAATTAAGTAGCAGGGACTATCGGTAGACTCAAGTCCGATCAGCTAGGAGTCGTGTGCTCGTACAAGCCGCCGACCCTCGTATTGTCTTATTGTATGCTAGTTGATAGTTAGCATGTGTTGTTGTTAGTATATAGCTTGTGTGTGACTTAAGCTATATCTGTTAGATAGATTCCATTCACTTAGCGGTGCGCTAATCCCCCAGATATTCTCCCCTTGCAGGTTTAGGTACTACTAGTCGGGAAGGGTGTTATTGCAGAAGACATGCTTGACAACCCAACTCTGATGTGGACTTTTGTATAAATAATGTTTTGTGATAACGTAACACCGTTGTGTAAACTTAAACGTAATGACGTAACTTATATTGTGTTTGTTAATAAAGTCTTCCGCTGTGTATTTAAAAAAAATAGCCGGTGTTACAAGTTGGTATCAGAGCATGGTTTGGCAGCAAATACGTACGCGTATTTTGTTCCCAAACCCTGAGGCAAGTCAAACATGTCTGTGGGAGTGGGGGCTAAGTGAAAATAGGATATACGTGAGTTAGTTGTGATTGAACTAACTGTTATCCACTAAGCTTTTGTGTGAGATGTTTTATAGCACAGGTATGGCTGATAGAAACGTAACTGGCCCCTCCAACCCCGGAACATTCAGAGCACCAGAAGAGGGTGTTGAGTCGGATGATGATCAGAGTAGTTACATCCTTCAGTTAGAAAGCAAGCTAAAAGAGGCTGAGGACAAAATTAATGAGCTTGAATTGGCAAGGCATTCTGGAAATGATGATACACCACCTGGATTCCCAACCGCGCAATCCCAAATGATACCTAATGTGCCCCAGAACCAGTTTCAGAATCAAATACCTAACCAATATTATATGCCACCTCAAAACACCTTTACTTATCAAAATCCCATGATGATGAATCCATACCAAATGCAAATGTTCCATCAACCTTACATGCAACCACCCAAAAGATGTACTTATAAGAACTTCCGTGATTGCAAACCCTCCGAGTTCTCTGGAAGTACTGATCCGACTGTAACTCTCAATTGGTTGCGAGAAGTTAAAAGGGTATTTGAAGCGTGTCAGTGTGAACCCGAGTTAAAGGTAACATATGCTAGTAGACTGTTGAAAGGTAGGGCTATGATTTGGTGGGATTCTTTGATTTCCAGTATACCGAAAGAGCAAGTGAGTATGATCACATGGGAGCAGTTTTATGGGGAGGTGTGTGAACAGTATTGTAATCCATTTGATATGAACCGAATCAAGACCGAGTTTCTTGAAATAAAGATGACACCTCAAATGACGATCGATGAGGTAGTAGAGAAGTTTATGGATAAACTGAGGTTTGTACAACAATGGGTGCCCAACGAAGCATCTCGTATTCAGCATTTTGTTAATATTATTCTGCCAGAGTACCAAACTTTTGTTAGAACAGCTACATCATTGTCTCAAGCTGTTGTGATGGCTAAGATGGTAGAAAGTGATGTTCAGGTCACCAGAAACATAATGTTTGGTAATGTGCTACAACAAGGTGGGCAAGTATCTGGTCAATTAGGATCTAAATCCAAGAAGTCTAGTGGGTTTAAATCGAAGAGTAAAAGTGGTCAGAGTAGTACTGGATCTGGATCAGGTAAAGGGAATTGGTGTCACACGTGTTGATCTTCTCACAGTGGTCAGTGTTCTGAGGCTACAAGAAGATGCTTAAAGTGTGGTGTTGTTGGGCATGAGTCTTCAGCATGTCTGTATCCAAATAGTATGTGTTGGACTTGTCACAAACCAGGGCATCGTGCAGTTAGTTGTCCGTCGAAGAGTGGTAGTTCCGGGGCAGGGTCAGGGGCACGTTCAACATCAGCTGGAGGGTCAACTGCCTCAAGTGGGCAGAAGAGGAAGAACCCTTCAACAGCAGAGGCTAGAGCTTTTCAGATGTCGGTTGAGAATGCTGTGACAACCGACGAAGTGATCACCGGTATGTTTCTAATCAACTCAATACCTGCTCGCGTATTGTTTGATTGTAGTGCCAATAGGTGTTTTATGTCCCTAGATTTCTGTGCTAAGTTAAATTTACCAGCTACTGTGTTACCCACGCCGGTTAGTGTAGAAGTAGCAGATGGTAAGACCACACCTGTCACAACGTATGTGACTGGGGTTTGTATAGAGATCGAAAGGAAGTCTTTCCCTGTGACTTGTTTAGTATTACCTATTCCTAGCTTTGATATAGTTCTAGGAATGGATTGGTTGAGCTCGCTTAGGGCTAATATTAAGTGTGATAGGAAAATGATTACCTTTCGTTCGACCGATGGAACCCGTGTTGTGGCCCGAGGGGAGCGGGGAGGGTATAATTTTCTGTTGATAACCATGATGAAAGCGAAAAAGTCGATGGCAAAGGGTTGTGAATCATTTCTTGCATATGTGATTGATGCGAAGAAAGAAAAGAAAACAGTGGCCGATATTCCGATAGTATCAGAATTTTTCGAAGTGTTCCCAGATGAGTTACCAGGTCTGCCGCCGGTAAGGGAAGTTGAATATAAGATTGAATTGGTTCCTGGAACAACTCCAGTTGCAAAAGCTCCATACCGATTAGCGCCGTCTGAAATCCGTGAAATGATGTCACAGATTCAAGAACTATTAGATCGTGGGTTTATCCGACCGAGTTCTTCACCGTGGGGTGCTCCGGTATTGTTTGTTAAAAAGAAAGATGGGTCAATGCGTATGTGTATTGATTATCGTGAATTGAACAAAAGAACAGTGAAGAATAAGTATCCGTTACCTCGAATAGATGATTTGTTCGATCAGTTACAGGGTGCTTCATTCTTTTCTAAGATAGACTTACGATCCGGATATCATCAGGTTCGTGTTGCTGAATCAGATATTCCGAAAATAGCGTTCAGAACAAGGTATGGTCATTATGAATTTCTTGTCATGCCATTTGGGTTGACGAATGCGCCAGCAATCTTCATGGATCTAATGAATAGAGTGCGTCGCCCGTTCTTAGATAAGTTTGTGATTGTGTTTATAGATGATATACAAGTGTATTTAAAGACCGAAAGTGAACATGATGAACATCTGAGACAGGTTTTGAACATGTTGAAACGTGAACAACTATTTGTAAAATTTTCAAAGTGTGAATTTTGGTTACGTGAAGTGCAGTTTTTGGGTCATGTGATTTGTGCCGAGGGTATAAAAGTTGATCCGACAAAGATAGAAGCAGTAATGAATTGGAATTCTTCGAAGACTCCGACTGAGATTAAGAGTTTTCTGGGATTAGCCGGTTATTATCGCAGATTTATCAAGGATTTCTCAAAAATAGCGGGTCCGTTGACTAAGTTGACTCGTAAAGATGTAGCCTTTCGATGGACTGATGAACAGGAAAAGGCTTTTCAGATTTTGAAACAGCTACTGTGTCAGGCACCAGTATTAGCTTTACCAGAAGGTTCAGACGACTTCGTGGTATACTGTGATGCGCCATTTGCTGGGTTGGGTTGTGTATTAATGCAAAGAGATAAAGTAATCGCCTACGCCTCACGACAGTTGAAAGTTCATGAGAAGAATTATCCAGTGCATGATCTTGAAATGGCTGCAGTAGTGTTTGCTTTGAAACTGTGGAGACACTATTTGTATGGAACCCATTGTGTTATATGTACAGATCATAAGAGTTTGCAGTATATCTTCTCACAGAAAGAATTGAATATGCGTCAGAGACGATGGCAAGAGTTGATCAAAGATTACGATTGTGAAATTAAATACCATCCGGATAAGGCAAATGTGGTTGCAGATGCGCTAAGTCGTAAAAAGTCAAGTGAAAATGTGAAATTTCTTCGTTTGAATATAACTTCAGATTTGATTAACAGCTTAAGAACCATTCAGGCCTGTGCTTTAGAGGACGCACATATTAAATCTGAACAAATGACCAAACGAAAAGTGGACTTAATTGATGACTCACGTGGACTAAAGACCTTAAACAATCGTGTTTGGGTGCCTAAGCTTGGAGATTTGAGGGATTTAATCATGACGGAAGCTCACAAATCCAGATTGACAGTACATCCGGGTAGTAATAAGATGTATCATGATTTAAAAACAGTGCATTGGTGGCCAACAATGAAATCAGATATCGCCCGTTATGTCGAAAAGTGTCATATATGTGCTCAAGTGAAGGCAGAACATCAGAAACCTTATGGTTCGTTACGTCAGTTACAGATTCCAGAGTGGAAATGGGAACATATAACGATGGATTTTGTGACCAAATTACCTCGAACTCAGAAAAGACATGATATGATTTGGGTAATAGTGGATCATCTAACTAAAAGTGCTCATTTTCTTGCTACTCATGAGACAGCTTCGTTAAGTGAGTTAGCCGAATTGTATGTGAAAGAAATAGTTAGTCGTCATGGTGTGCCGTTATCGATCGTTTCAGACAGAGATTCCAGATTTGTGTCAAAATTTTGGAATAGTCTTCAACAGAATCTAGGTACACGTGTGAAATTAAGTACAGCTTATCATCCTCAGACAGATGGTCAGAGTGAAAGAACGATACAGACTTTGGAGGATATGTTAAGGGCTTGTGTGTTAGAATACGGTGGTTCGTGGGATACACATTTGCCGTTGGTCGAATTTGCGTATAATAATTCATATCATTCGAGTATGGGGATGCCGCCCTATGAAATGTTATACGGTCGTCGTTGCAGAACTCCGACTTGTTGGTTAGAAGCCGGGGAGAAACAGTTTGCAGGTCCCAAAATTGTTCAAATGACAGCCGAAAAAGTTGCAATTGCGAGAGAAAAGTTGAAAGCCGCTAGAGATAGGCAGAAAATGTATGATGATCCGCGTAGACGTCCGGTAACTTTTAATGTGGGTGAACGAGTGTATCTGAAAGTTTTGCCGTGGAAAGGGGTTATCAGATTCGGTAAACGTGGTAAGTTAGCACCGAGATTTATTGGTCCGTTTCCGATCAGTGAAGTGTTGAATGATCAGACTGTGGTGTTAGATCTTCCGCCAGAGTTAGCTGGTATTCATAATACATTCAACGTATTTTATATTCGTAAGTGTAAAGTCGACGATGAAACACAACTTCTTCCTTTAGAAGATTTAAGGGTCGATTTGAATAAGAAATTGGTGGAAGAGCCGGTCCGTGTGGTTGACCAAAAGGTGACTAAGCTGAGAAAGAAAGAGATTTCGATGGTGTTGATTGAGTGGAAACACAGTTTGGGTTCTAATCTTACGTGAGAAACGGAAGAGTTGATGAGAAAACGTTACCCTCATTTGTTTGACCAAGACCAGATTCGGAGGAAGGAATCTTCTTAAGGGGGTGGATTTGTAACAGACTGAAACCCGGGCTAGTTATAAGTTGCCTATTTTGCCCTTAGGGTTTGTGCTTAGTCTTAAGTGCTTTTAATTTAATTATTTTATTAGTGTTTTATTATAATTGTGTTGTGACCAGTTTGTGACAAGGGTCCCAGAACAGGTTGGTTTATTTAATTTGGACTCCGTTAGGACCGCCTAAGGAGATACGAAAGGTTATCAGATAAGATAACTAGTAAATACCTGTGTGATATGGGGTATGAGTTTATAACTCATTTAAGTGTATGTATCTGGATAGTTCTATCCATTTCTCATTTCATCAAATACATACACGAACACATACACAAACACACACATAAACCCTAATTTGATTTTGTGAGCCTTTGGATTAACTGAAGCTAGAGATATATTCCTTGTGATTTCGTGATCAATATAAGGTTATAAGGACAAGGAGAAAGCTTAGAAATAATAACTGAGCAATTGCTGGTAATTGGTGAGTGGGTCTATCTTCGGATAGAGTTTAAGTAGCATATCATGCTACTGTGGTTGACTCTTTTACCATGCATAGTGTAGAAATTGCCATGTTAGAATAATATAGTATGCCTGATGTTGTATGTGAATTATGTGTACACTGTGTGAATGGCACCAGTCGGGCCTAGGGAGACTGGGGACTCGAGACCATGCCTAGGAGAGGTTAGAGTCCGTATGAGGTCAACCGTGCCTAGGGGAGGTTGGGTCCATAGGCTACTGATTGTAGAGTATAGTGTGAATGATGCATCCCCTGCATCTGGATAACTATACTGTGAATTGAGTAGCAGGGACTATCGGTAGACTCAAGTCCGATCAGCTAGGAGTCGTGTGCTCGTACAAGCCACCGATCCTCGTATTGTCTTATTGTATGCTAGTTGATAGTTAGCATGTGTTGTTGTTAGTATATAGCTTATGTGTGACTTAAGCTATATCTGTTAGATAGATTCCATTCACTTAGCGGTGCGCTAATCCCCCAGATATTCTCCCCTTGCAGGTTTAGGTACTGCTAGTCGGGAAGGGTACTATTGCAGAAGACATGTTTGACAACCCAACTCTGATGTGGACTTTTGTATAAATAATGTTTTGTGATAACGTAACACCGTTGTGTAAACTTAAACGTAATGACGTGACTTATATTGTGTTTGTTAATAAAGTCTTCCGCTGTGTATTTAAAAAAAAAATGGCCGGTGTTACACTATGACTACAGGCACCATTAGAATGAATATGTTTTCTTCAAGATGGAGTTTTATAATTTTAAATATTTTAAGAAGCCTAAGTTATAAAAGTGAAAGTTTAAGTGATATGAATGAGATGGAAATTCAAATTTTTAATACTTTTGTGACAGGGAGAGATATAGATTTTGCTAATCTATTTTTCAATGAACTTTTAATGTTTGTTGAAAGGAGTACTAGGGATCACAATGTCCCATTTATTAGATTCATGAGTCTGATGTTTGAGGATGCCCTATCTCCACCTTTGTATGCAGGGCTAAATCATGAGTTTGACTTCATGGCAGTACCAGAGTGCAGCAGTAAAATGTTTCACTTACCCATTAACCCTCTTGAGGTTGATTTAACACCAGCTATGCTGGTGTGGGTTGGAGTCAACAATCAACCATCAGATAATGTTGGGTCATCTTCATCAGAGGATTGGCAACCTGAATCTGGGGAGGATGAAAGTTCAGGTTTTGATATATCAGACTCTGACCTGTTCACAGACTCTGGGTCCTCTCCCAGTCCTAGTCAAGGGGCTCATTCATCTGTACCAGAAGTTGAACTTTCAACCAATGATGCAGATTCGACATCACCCTCTATTGCAGGTGATCAAGGTGTTTCTTCTACAACACCTTCAGGTATGGATACTAACTTGCAGACTGAGGATATGAGTGAGGTACAACCACCAAACTCTAACCCATCCTCACCCACTGCTACCGAAAAATTAAATATTTCCTCACACGACCTTATGACTTCACCAGGTCATACAGAGAATACCACTATACTTGAAACCATTGATGAACAAGCATTTGTAGACTCCCAACCAAATCTGTCTAATAGGTTAGATGCAAAACTCAATGCTTCTTCATCTCTGCTAGGGAGTGATGAAGTTATTGGTCAAACCCAGCCTTCACCTGTTAGAATAGTTAACCTGGATTCCCACATTACTGACACTGAGAAAACCCCCTCAGATGCTCAAACTGCAGAGATCCCAATCCTGGACTCAACAAACCAATTCACTGCTCCACCAAATTCACCTAAGCCCACTACTACCTCAGATGCAAATCTGACTCACTCATCTCCCACAAATGACTCCTTACACATTCTTGCACGAGCTGCCAATGCTAATCTCATGTCACAGGGTAAGGCACAGGCTCCAAAACCTTCTGTGTTTCATGATCCCAATCCTTCTCAACAGGAGAAAGGTGAGAACACACAAACAACACAATCACTCAATGCTGATGTTCCACCCCAACCTGAGGCACAAGTTGACTTATAATGTGTAGTGACCCAAAAATTTCCATGTTTATATATATATTAAATGAAATTGTTATTTACATGATTAAGTGTTTCCAACATGTTAAGCAATCAAACTTGTTAAGACTTGATTAATTGAAATAGGTTTCATATAGACAATTGACCACCCAAGTTGACCGGTGATTCACGAACGTTAAAACTTGTAAAAACTATACGATGACATATATATGGTTATATATATATTTAACATGATTTTATTATAAGTATGTATCTCATTAGGTATTTTAACAATGAGTATATACATAAAAATGAGACTATTAATTTAAGAAACTTGAAAACGATATATAAAACGATTATCGTTATAACAACGTCTTACTAGGTACATATGAATCATATTAAGATATTGATACACTTGGTTAATTATGTTAAATGATAAGTAAATATATTATTAAGTGTATTAACAATGAAATACATATGTAAAAATAAGACTACTAACTTAATGATTTCGAAACGAGACATATATGTAACGATTATCGTTGTAACGACATTTAACTGTATATATATCATACTAAGATATATTATATATCATAATATCATGATAATATAACAATTTAACATCTCATTTGTTATAATAAATAATGGGTTAACAACATTCAACAAGATCGTTAACCTAAAGGTTTCAAAACAACATTTACATGTAACGACTAACGATGACTTAACGACTCAGTTAAAATGTATATACATGTAGTGTTTTAATATGTATTTATACACTTTTTAAAGACTTCAATACACTTATCAAAATACTTCTACTTAACAAAAATGCTTACAATTACATCCTCGTTCAGTTTCATCAACAATTCTACTAGTATGCACCCGTATTCGTACTCGTACATTACACAGCTTTTAGATGTATGTACTATTGGTATATACACTCCAATGATCAGCTCTTATAAGCCCATGTGAGTTGCCTAACACATGTGGGAACCATCATTTGGCAACTAGCATGAAATATCTCATAAAATTACAAAAATATGAGTAATCATTCATGACTTATTTACATGAAAACAAAATTACATATCCTTTATATCTAATCCATACACCAACGACCAAAAACACCTACAAACACTTTCATTCTTCAATGTCCTTCATCTAATTGATCTCTCTCAAGTTCTATCTTCAAGTTCTAAGTGTTCTTCATATATTCTACAAGTTCTAGTTACATAAAATCAAGAATACTTTCAAGTTTGCTAGCTCACTTCCAATCTTGTAAGGTGATCATCCAACCTCAAGAAATCTTTATTTCTTACAGTAGGTTATCATTCTAATACAAGGTAATAATCATATTCAAACTTTGGTTCAATTTCTATAACTATAACAATCTTATTTCAAGTGATGATCTTACTTGAACTTGTTTTCGTGTCATGATTCTGCTTCAAGAACTTCGAGCCATCCAAGGATCCGTTGAAGCTAGATCCATTTTTCTCTTTTCCAGTAGGTTTATCCAAGGAACTTAAGGTAGTAATGATATTCATAACATCATTCGATTCATACATATAAAGCTATCTTATTCGAAGGTTTAAACTTGTAATCACTAGAACATAATTTAGTTAATTCTAAACTTGTTCGCAAACAAAAGTTAATCCTTCTAACTTGACTTTTAAAATCAACTAAACACATGTTCTATATCTATATGATATGCTAACTTAATGATTTAAAACCTGGAAACACGAAAAACACCGTAAAACCGGATTTACGCCGTCGTAGTAACACTGCGGGCTGTTTTGGGTTAGTTAATTAAAAACTATGATAAACTTTGATTTAAAAGTTGTTATTCTGAGAAAATGATTTTTATTATGAACATGAAACTATATCCAAAAATTATGGTTAAACTCAAAGTGGAAGTATGTTTTCTAAAATGGTCATCTAGACGTCGTTCTTTCGACTGAAATGACTACCTCTACAAAAACAACTTGTAACTTATTTTTCTGACTATAAACCTATACTTTTTCTGTTTAGATTCATAAAATAGAGTTCAATATGAAACCATAGCAATTTGATTCACTCAAAACGGATTTAAAATGAAGAAGTTATGGGTAAAACAAGATTGGATAATTTTTCTCATTTTAGCTACGTGAAAATTGGTAACAAATCTATTCCAACCATAACTTAATCAACTTGTATTGTATATTATGTAATCTTGAGATACCATAGACACGTATACAATGTTTCGACCTATCATGTCGACACATCTATATATATTTCGGAACAACCATAGACACTCTATATGTGAATGTTGGAGTTAGCTATACAGGGTTGAGGTTGATTCCAAAATATATATAGTTTGAGTTGTGATCAATACTGAGATACGTATACACTGGGTCGTGGATTGATTCAAGATAATATTTATCGATTTATTTCTGTACATCTAACTGTGGACAACTAGTTGTAGGTTACTAACGATGACAGCTGACTTAATAAACTTAAAACATCAAAATATATTAAAAGTGTTGTAAATATATTTTGAACATACTTTGATATATATGTATATATTGTTATAGGTTCGTGAATCAACCAGTGGCCAAGTCTTACTTCCCGACGAAGTAAAAATCTGTGAAAGTGAGTTATAGTCCCACTTTTAAAATCTAATATTTTTAGGATGAGAATACATGCCGGTTTTATAAATGATTTACAAAATAGACACAAGTACGTGAAACTACATTCTATGGTTGAATTATCGAAATCGAATATGCCCCTTTTTATTAAGTCTGGTAATCTAAGAATTAGGGAACAGACACCCTAATTGACGCGAATCCTAAAGATAGATCTATTGGGCCTAACAAACCCCATCCAAAGTACCGGATGCTTTAGTACTTCGAAATTTATATCATATCCGAAGGGTGTCCCGGAATGATGGGGATATTCTTATATATGCATCTTATTAATGTCGGTTACCAGGTGTTCACCATATGAATGATTTTTATCTCTATGTATGGGATGTGTATTGAAATATGAAATCTTGTGGTCTATTGTTACGATTTGATATATATATAGGTTAAACCTATAACTCACCAACATTTTTGTTGACGTTTAAAGCATGTTTATTCTCAGGTGAATACTAAGAGCTTCCGCTGTTGCATACTAAAATAAGGTCAAGATTTGGAGTCCATGTTTGTATGATATTGTGTAAAAACTGCATTCAAGAAACTGATTTCGATGTAACATATTTGTATTGTAAACCATTATGTAATGGTCGTGTGTAAACAGGATATTTTAGATTATCATTATTTGATAATCTACGTAAAGCTTTTTAAACCTTTATTTATGAAATAAAGGTTATGGTTTGTTTTAAAAATGAATGCAGTCTTTGAAAAACGTCTCATATAGAGGTCAAAACCTCGCAACGAAATCAATTAATATGGAACGTTTTTAATCAATAAGAACGGGACATTTCAGTTGGTATCCGAGCGTTGGTCTTAGAGAACCAGAATTTTGCATTAGTGTGTCTTATCGAGTTTGTTAGGATGCATTAGTGAGTCTGGACTTCGACCGTATTTTCTTTAAAAATGATTGCTTAACATTTTTGTTGGAAACTATATATTACTAACATGTATATATTATGTGATATATTAATCTCTTAACATGTTTGATATTGTGTGATAGATGTCTACCTCTAGCACAAATCCCATTGACTCACCTAATAATAACGAAGAGTCGAATATATATTGGACTGATTCACAAGTTCCCGAAGAGGAACCGGAAGAAGAATCAGAACCGGAAGAAGAATCAGAACCGGAAGAGGAGGAACCGGAGGAGGAAATAGAACCGGTGGGGGAAATAATAAAACGGTTAAGTAAAAGAAAATCCTCAACCAACCGACCAAGGTTAATTATGGTCAATGGTGTTTCCGCCAAGGAAGCAAAATATTGGGAGGATTACCAATTCTCCGATGAATCGGATTCCGACGAGAATTCCGATGATGTTATAGAAATTACCCCAACTGAATTTAAAAAGACAAAAGAAAATAATAAGGGAAAGGGCATAAAAATAGAGAAATCTAATTCCAACCCCGATGAACTTTATATGTATCGTCAACCCCCGAAGTCCTTAAGTTGTAACAATGACCCAGGAACCTCTAAACCACCAGGTTTTTCTAAACCGTTGTGGAAAACGACAGCTCGTATTAGGGGAACATCATATATCCCTAGAAACTTGGCAAAACGAACCAAAACCGAAGAAGAAGAAACAAGCGAGTCGGAATAAGATAGTTGTATTCGTGTGGTGTAATATATGTAATATAGTGTGCTTATGCTTTATGATATATGTAAAAATTGCTTGTATTAATAAGTATTTTTTTTATGAATCTAACTCTTGTCTATTTTACAGTATAAAAACACAAAATGAATAGACAACCCAATATTTTAAGAGACCTACCCGGAGACATGATTGATGAAATCTTGTCTAGAGTCGATCAGAATTCTTCGGCACAACTATTTAAGGCGAGATCAATTTGTAAGACATTCGAAGAACGTTCCAAGAATGCCTTGGTTTATAAAAGGCTTTCGTTTGAAAGATGGGGGATATCACATTAGGAAACCCATAAGTTACGATGTGTTTACTTTGACGCATATATTGCGGGGAACCCAAATGCTATTTTATGCAACGGGTTAAGAAATTATTTTGATTCAATGTATTCGAATATAGGACTTCGTGATTTAGAAAAAGCGGCTAACATGCAACATAAAGAAGCATGTTATGCTTACGGGTTAGTAATGTTCGCTTCTCACCAAAGTGAGAACAAGAACATCGGACTACAACTATTAAACAAAACGTTCCCACAAGTGACGGAGTCGGTAATTGGGGTAAGAAATGAGGTTTTTAGGTTGTTACGAGACTGTTGGTCATTACGTAACCTTCGTCCCTTTGACGACGTTACAACACGCTGTCTTATAAACGGCCATAACAGTTATGTTCCACAAGACCAAGGATGAGAAGTAATCCTAGTAAAACCAGAATGCATGACTTGTTTCTGGACGTATGAATTACGTGTCTTTATTGCCTTTGCTGAACGACTTGTGTACTAGCTAGAATTATCTTCACAACCATCTTGTATCAAATTTAGTGTGTGCTATATTTCATGCTATATGTAAAATAAACGGTATTGTAAGTTTGTAAAATATTGTGTAAAAGTTTGAACGCAAAATATTATTATAATCAGTTTTTCATATAGAATTGTAGTAGTTGAATTGTATATTAGCTACTAAGCATGAACTTAACGGGTAGGTACTACCCGAATTTAAACTTATAAAACGCTAATATGAAGAAAAAGCTTTTATAAATGAGTTCATATTATGCTACGAAATACTATTAACTACTCTTAATATTCTGTATGATTAACTTATTCCATTTGACTATTTTGAAATGGCACCGACTACTCGACACACCGTGAATATGAATGAAGAGGAATTCCGTACTTTTCTAGCTTCAAATATAGCCGCAGTACAGGCTGCGCTACATACCAATAATAACCTTGGATCTAGCAGTACAGGAAATCGTGTAGGATGCACCTACAAAGAATTCACTGCCTGCAAACCTTTGGAATTTGATGGAACCGAAGGACCGATCGGATTGAAACGGTGGACCGAGAAGGTCGAATCGGTGTTTGCCATAAGTAAGTATACTGAAGAGGACAAAGTGAAGTACTCTACGCATACCTTCACAGGTTCTGCGTTAACATGGTGGAATACCTATCTAGAGCAAGTGGGACAAGATGATGCGTACGCACTACCGTGGTCAGCATTCAAGCACTTGATGAACGAGAAGTACCGTCCCAGAACCGAGGTCAATAAGCTCAAGACAGAACTTATAGGTTTACGAACCCAAGGATTTGATATTACCACGTACGAAAGACGATTCACAGAATTGTACCTATTGTGTCCGGGAGCATTCGAAGATGAGGAAGAGAAGATCGACGCGTTTGTGAAAGGATTACCGGAAAGAATCCAAGAAGATATAAGTTCACACGAGCCCGCCTCCATACAACAGGCATGTAGAATGGCTCACAAACTAGTGAACTAGATTGAGGAAAGAATTAAAGAACAGACGGCTGAAGAGGCCAATGTGAAGCAAGTCAAAAGAAAGTGGGAGGAAAACGGTGATAAGAATCACCAATACAACAACAACAGCAATTACAATAATAATCGCAACAATTATCCCAACAATCGCAACATCAATCGCAACTACAACAAACGGCCCAACAACAACAACAACAACAACAGCAACTACAACAATCATCCCAATAACAATAACAACCGCAACAACAACAACAATCAGAAGCAGCTATGCCAAAGGTGTGAAAAGTATCACTCAGGGTTCTGCACCAAATTTTGCAACAAGTGTAAAAAAAATGGTCATATCGCGGTAAAGTGTGAGGTCTACGGACCAGGGATTAATAGAACGAAAGGAATAAATGGTGTCAGAACGAGTAATGGCGGAGCAAGTAGTGTCGGAGCAAGTTATGCCAATGTAGTTTGTTATAAATGTGGAAAACCGGGCCACATTATTAGAAATTGCCCGAACCAGGAGAACACGAATGGATAAGGCCGCGGAAGAGTTTTCAATATTAATGCGGCAGAGGCACAGGAAGACCCGGAGCTTGTTACGGGTACGTTTCTTATTGACAATAAATATGCTTATGTTTTATTTGATTCGGGTGCGGATAGAAGCTATATGAGGAGAGATTTTTGTGCTAAATTAAGTTGTCCATTGACGCCTTTGGATAGTAAATTTTTACTCGAATTAGCAAATGGTAAATTAATTTCAGCAGATAATATATGCCGGAATCGAGAAATTAAACTGGGTAGCGAAATATTTAAGATTGATTTGATACCAGTAGAGTTAGGGAGTTTTGATGTAATAGTTGGCATGGACTGGCTGAAGAAGGTGAAATCAGAGATCGTATATTATAAAAATGCAATTCGCATTGTACGAGAAGAAGGAGAACCCTTAATGGTGTACGGAGAAAAGGGCAACACGAAGCTACATCTTATTAGTAATTTGAAGGCACAAAAACTAATAAGAAAAGGTTGCTATGCTGTTCTAGCACACGTCGAGAAAGTACAAACTGAAGAAAAGAGCATCAATGATGTTCCCATTGCAAAAGAATTTCCCGATGTATTTCTGAAAGAATTACCGGGATTACCCCCACATCGATCCGTTGAATTTCAAATAGATCTTGTACCAGGAGCTGCACCAATAGCTCGTGCTCCTTATAGACTCGCACCCAGCGAGATGAAAGAACTGCAAAGCCAACTGCAAGAACTATTAGAACGTGGTTTCATTCGACCAAGCACATCACCATGGGGAGCTCCTGTTTTGTTTGTCAAGAAGAAGGATGGTACATTTAGGTTGTGTATTGACTACAGAGAGTTGAACAAACTTACCATAAAAAACCGTTATCCACTGCCGAGAATTGACGACTTATTTGATCAACTACAAGGCTCGTTGGTTTATTCGAAGATCGATTTACGTTCTGGATATCATCAAATGCGAGTAAAGGAGGATGATATTCCAAAAACTGCTTTTAGGACGCGTTATGGTCATTACGAGTTTATGGTTATGCCGTTTGGATTGACTAACACACCAGCTGTGTTCATGGACCTTATGAACCGAGTGTGTGGGCCATATCTTGACAAGTTTGTCATTGTTTTCATTGATGACATACTTATTTACTCAAAGAATGATCAAGAGCACGAAGAACATTTGAGAAAAGTGCTAGAAGTATTGAGGAAAGAAAAACTGTACGCTAAGTTTTCAAAGTGTGCATTTTGGTTGGAAGAAGTTCAATTCCTCGGTCACATAGTGAACAAAGAAGGTATCCAGGTGGACCCGACAAAGATCGAAACCGTTGAAAAGTGGGAAACCCCAAAAACTCCGAAGCATATACGTCAATTTTTAGGATTGGCTGGTTACTACAGAAGATTCATCCAAGATTTCTCCAAAATAGCAAAACCCTTGACTGCATTAACGCATAAAAGGAAGAAATTTGAATGGAAGGATGAACAAGAGAAGGCGTTTCAATTATTGAAGAAAAAGCTAACTACGGCACCGATATTGTCATTGCCTGAAGGGAATGATGATTTTGTGATTTATTGTGACGCATCAAAGCAAGGTCTCGGTTGTGTATTAATGCAACAGACGAAGGTGATTGCTTATGCGTCTAGACAATTGAAGATTCACGAGCAAAATTATACGACGCATGATTTGGAATTAGGCGTGGTTGTTTTTGCATTAAAGACTTGGAGGCACTACTTATATGGGGTCAAAAGTATTATATATACCGACCACAAAAGTCTTCAACACATATTTAATCAGAAACAACTGAATATGAGGCAGCGTAGGTGGATTGAATTGTTGAATGATTATGACTTTGAGATTCGTTACCACCCGGGGAAGGCAAATGTGGTAGCCGACGCCTTGAGCAGAAAGGACAGAGAACCCATTCGAGTAAAATCTATGAATATAATGATTCACACTAACCTTACTACTCAAATAAAGGAGGCGCAACAAGGAGTTTTAAAAGAGGGAAATTTAAAGGATGAAATACCCAAAGGATCGGAGAAGCATCTTAATATTCGGGAAGACGGAACCCGGTATAGGGCTGAAAGAATTTGGGTACCAAAATTTGGAGATATGAGAGAAATGGTACTTAGAGAAGCTCATAAAACCAGATACTCAATACATCCTGGAACGGGGAAGATGTACAAGGATCTCAAGAAACATTTTTGGTGGACGGGTATGAAAGCCGATGTTGCTAAATACGTAGGAGAATGTTTGACGTGTTCTAAGGTCAAAGCTGAGCATCAGAAACCATCAGGTCTACTTCAACAACCCGAAATCCCGGAATGGAAATGGGAAAACATTACCATGGATTTCATCACTAAATTGCCAAGGACTGCAAGTGGTTTTGATACTATTTGGGTAATAGTTGATCGTCTCACCAAATCAGCACACTTCCTGCCAACAAGAGAAGATGACAAGATGGAGAAGTTAGCACGACTGTATTTGAAGGAAGTCGTCTCCAGACATGGAATACCAATCTCTATTATCTCTGATAGGGATGGCAGATTTATTTCAAGATTCTGGCAGACATTACAGCAAGCATTAGGAACTCGTCTAGACATGAGTACTGCCTATCATCCACAAACTGATGGGCAGAGTGAAAGGACGATACAAACGCTTGAAGACATGCTACGAGCATGTGTTATTGATTTCGGAAACAGTTGGGATCGACATCTACCGTTAGCA
Organism: Rutidosis leptorrhynchoides; assembly: GCF_046630445.1. NCBI lineage: Eukaryota > Viridiplantae > Streptophyta > Magnoliopsida > Asterales > Asteraceae > Rutidosis > Rutidosis leptorrhynchoides. The sequence goes on along the minus strand of NC_092337.1, from coordinate 372,644,069 downwards.
GAATTTTCCTACAACAACAGCTATCATTCAAGCATTGAGATGGCGCCGTTTGAAGTACTTTATGGTAGAAAGTGCAGGTCTCCGATTTTTTGGAGTGAAGTGGGGGATAGACAGATTACGGGTCCGGAGATTATACAAGAAACTACCGAGAAGATCATCCAAATTCAACAACGGTTGAAAACCGCCCAAAGTCGACAAAAGAGCTACGCTGACATTAAAAGAAAAGATATAGAATTTGAAATTGGAGAGATGGTCATGCTTAAAGTTGCACCTTGGAAAGGCGTTTTTCGATTTGGTAAACGAGGAAAATTAAATCCATGGTATATTGGACCATTCAAGATTATTGATCGTGTCGGACCAGTAGCTTACCGACTTGAGTTACCTCAATAACTCGCGGCTGTACATAACACTTTCCACGTCTCAAATTTGAAGAAATGTTTTGCTAAAGAAGATCTCACTATTCCGTTGGACGAAATCCAAATCAATGAAAAACTTCAATTCATTGAAGAACCCGTCGAAATAATGGATCGTGAGGTTAAGAGACTTAAACAAAACAAGATACCGATTGTTAAGGTTCGATGGAATGCTCGTAGAGGACCCGAGTTCACCTGGGAGCGTGAAGATCAGATGAAGAAGAAATACCCGCATTTATTTCCAGAAGATACGTCAACACCTCCAACTGCTTAAAATTTCGGGACGAAATTTATTTAACGGGTAGGTACTGTAGTGACCCAAACTTTTCCATGTTTATATATATATATATTAAATGAAATTGTTATTTACATGATTAAGTGTTTCCAACATGTTAAGCAATCAAACTTGTTAAGACTTGATTAATTGAAATAGGTTTCATATAGACAATTGACCACTCAAGTTGACCGGTGATTCACGAACGTTAAAACTTGTAAAAACTATACGATGACATATATATGGTTATATATATAGTTAACATGATTTTATTATAAGTATGTATCTCATTAGGTATTTTAACAATGAGTATATACATAAAAATGAGACTATTAATTTAAAAAACTCGAAAACGATATATAAAACGATTATCGTTATAACAACGTCTTACTAGGTACATATGAATCATATTAAGATATTGATACACTTGGTTAATTATGTTAAATGATAAGTAAATATATTATTAAGTGTATTAACAATGAAATACATATGTAAAAATAAGACTACTAACTTAATGATTTCGAAACGAGGCATATATGTAACGATTATTGTTGTAACGACATTTAACTGTATATATATCATACTAAGATATATTATATATCATAATATCATGATAATATAACAATTTAACATCTCATTTGTTATAATAAATAATGGGTTAACAACATTCAACAAGATCGTTAACCTAAAGGTTTCAAAACAACATTTACATGTAACGACTAACGATGACTTAACGACTCAGTTAAAATGTATATACATGTAGTGTTTTAATATGTATTTATACACTTTTGAAAGACTTCAATACACTTATCAAAATACGTCTACTTAACAAAAATGCTTACAATTACATCCTCGTTCAGTTTCATCAACAATTCTACTCGTATGCACCCGTATTCGTACTCGTACATTACACAGCTTTTAGATGTATGTACTATTGGTATATACACTCCAATGATCAGCTCTTATCAGCCCATGTGAGTCACCTAACACATGTGGGAACCATCATTTGGCAACTAGCATGAAATATCTCATAAAATTACAAAAATATGAGTAATCATTCATGACTTATTTACATGAAAACAAAATTACATATCCTTTATATCTAATCCATACACCAACGACCAAAAACACCTACAAACACTTTCATTCTTCAATTTTCTTCATCTAATTGATCTCTCTCAAGTTCTATCTTCAAGTTCTAAGTGTTCTTCATATATTCTACAAGTTCTAGTTACATAAAATCAAGAATACTTTCAAGTTTGCTAGCTCACTTCCAATCTTGTAAGGTGATCATCCAACCTCAAGAAATCTTTGTTTCTTACAGTAGGTTATCATTCTAATACAAGGTAATAATAATATTCAAACTTTGGTTCAATTTCTATAACTATAACAATCTTATTTCAAGTGATGATCTTACTTGAACTTGTTTTCGTGTCATGATTCTGCTTCAAGAACTTCGAGCCATCCAAGGATCCGTTGAAGCTAGATCCATTTTTCTCTTTTCCAGTAGGTTTATCCAAGGAACTTAAGGTAGTAATGATATTCATAACATCATTAGATTCATACATATAAAGCTATCTTATTCGAAGGTTTAAACTTGTAATCACTAGAACATAGTTTAGTTAATTCTAAACTTGTTAGCAAACAAAAGTTAATCCTTCTAACTTGACTTTTAAAATCAACTAAACACATGTTATATATCTATATGATATGCTAACTTAATGATTTAAAACCTGGAAACACGAAAAACACCGTAAAACCGGATTTACGCCGTCGTAGTAACACCGCGGGCTGTTTTGGGTAAGTTAATTAAAAACTATGATAAACTTTGATTTAAAAGTTGTTATTCTGAGAAAATGATTTTTATTATGAACATGAAACTATATCCAAAAATTATGGTTAAACTCAAAGTGGAAGTATGTTTTCTAAAATGGTCATCTAGACGTCGTTCTTTCGACTGAAATGACTACCTTTACAAAAACGACTTGTAACTTATTTTTCTGACTATAAACCTATACTTTTTCTTTTTAGATTCATAAAATAAAGTTCAATATGAAACCATAGCAATTTGATTCACTCAAAACGGATTTAAAATGAAGAAGTTATGGGTAAAACAAGATTGGATAATTTTTCTCATTTTAGCTACGTGAAAATTGGTAACAAATCTATTCCAACCATAACTTAATCAACTTGTATTGTATATTATGTAATCTGGAGATACCATAGACACGTATACAATGTTTCGACCTATCATGTCGACACATCTATATATATTTCGGAACAACCATAGACACTCTATATGTGAATGTTGGAGTTAGCTATACAGGGTTGAGGTTGATTCCAAAATATATATAGTTTGAGTTGTGATCAATACTGAGATACGTATACACTGGGTCGTGGATTGATTCAAGATAATATTTATCGATTTATTTCTGTACATCTAACTGTGGACAACTAGTTGTAGGTTACTAACGAGGACAGCTGACTTAATAAACTTAAAACATCAAAATATATTAAAAGTGTTGTAAATATATTTTGAACATACTTTGATATATATGTATATATTGTTATAGGTTCGTGAATCAACCAGTGGCCAAGTCTTACTTCCCGACGAAGTAAAAAAATCTGTGAAAGTGAGTTATAGTCCCACTTTTAAAATCTAATATTTTTGGGATGAGAATACATGCAGGTTTTATAAATGATTTACAAAATAGACACAAGTACGTGAAACTACATTCTATGGTTGAATTATCGAAATCGAATATGCCCCTTTTTATTAAGTCTGATAATCTAAGAATTAGGGAACAGACACCCTAATTGACGCGAATCCTAAAGATAGATCTATTGGGCTTAACAAACCCCATCCAAAGTACCGGATGCTTTAGTACTTCGAAATTTATATCATATCCGAAGGGTGTCCCGGAATGATGGGGATATTCTTATATATGCATCTTGTTAATGTCGGTTACCAGGTGTTCACCATATGAATGATTTTTATCTCTATGTATGGGGTGTGTATTGAAATATGAAATCTTGTGGTCTATTATTATGATTTGATATATATAGGTTAAACCTATAACTCACCAACATTTTTGTTGACGTTTTAAGCATGTTTATTCTCAGGTGATTATTAAGAGCTTCCGCTGTCGCATACTTAAATAAGGACGAGATTTGGAGTCCATGTTTGTATGATATTGTGTAAAAACTGCATTCAAGAAACTGATTTCGATGTAACATATTTGTATTGTAAACCATTATGTAATGGTCGTGTGTAAACAGGATATTTTAGATTATCATTATTTGATAATCTACGTAAAGCTTTTTAAACGTTTATTTATGAAATAAAGGTTATGGTTTGTTTTAAAAATGAATGCAGTCTTTGAAAAACGTCTCATATAGAGGTCAAAACCTCGCAACGAAATCAATTAATATGGAACGTTTTTAATCAATAAGAACGGGACATTTCATAATGAGCTGGAGGAGGTAAGGAGGTTGGTTGGGAATTTGACAGGTGTGGTGATGCAGGTACAGAAAGATCAGGCAACTACTTCATGTTCTAATAATGTTGTTTTACATACTATCAACAGAAGGTTAGAATCAATGGAGATAGCTTTTAGTGAGGTGGATAGTCTTAGATCTGAAGTTGCTGGTCTATCTACAGAGCTTGGTACAATGAAGGATTTGTTAGAAAAGGTGTATGATCATATTACTCACATTGATCCTCCACATATGTCTGATGAGGAGTTGGACGATGTCAAAAGGGGGGAGAACAAGAGAAAAAGGGATGAAATTAATGCTTTTATTGTAAAGCATCCAGGTAAAAGGGTTAAATTTGTTAATGATTGTGCAGGTGACTGGATTCCTTGGATTGTAGGAGTTGGAGGTTTTACAAGGGTTGATAAGGATTCAAAGGTTGAGGGGGAGTCTAAGGAAGAGGGGGAGCCTAAGGCTACAGAGAAGTCAAATGCTGAAGGTGAAGGTGAATCAAAAGTTAGGGGGGGGGGGGATAAAGCTCAGCAACAGCAGCAACAATCCAAACCATAAATCACAAAGTTGTACACAAGATAGAAGGTTTTTCCAAAAAGGAAAAAGAAGACTGAATGGTGTAAATCAAGTGTTATCAGCATAGAATCTGGTGATGATAATGATAATGATATGATATCATCTGTTTTGAACAGGGCAGAAAGGAGAAGGGCTAGAGCAGAAAAGAGAGAAGAATCTATGAAACAGAGCTCAGATTCAGATGTGCAAAGAAGGGAGAAGGCTACTGGTAAAAGAAAGATGAGTCCTGCAGAAGAAGCTGTTGATGATTTAATCAGAAAAACTACTGCTGCAGAAGGAATGTCTGTTGAAGATTATTTGCAGATGATAAAAGAACAAGAATCAAGGTCTAAAGCTGAGAAGTTTGTTTTGAAAAGGCTAGAGGAGGAAAGAGAATTGGCTGAAAAATTGAATGATAGATTTTCTTATAGAGGGTTTGAAGATAATACAATTGTTGATTGTATTTTAAGAAGGAATGATGATGGAGTTGTTAGTATTGAGTTGATTCTAGATGATAAGAGCAAAAGGATAATTAATTTGGATCAGGTGTTCATTTTAGGTTTCTTTGAGTGGAAAGCTATTGCAAGGTGTATTAGAAAGATGCGGGAATGGGATTTGAAGCCAGAAGTTCTTAGACGAATTCATATGTTAGTGCATGTATCATATGAACTGGGTATGATAGCAGAAGAAGCATATAGAGGATACTGCAGAGTTCACTCAGAAGAAGAACTGACAAAAATTGATGGAGTAAATCTGATTTTTGAAGATGAGAAGCATCCATTGTTTTAGGTTCCAAGACATGTGAAATTTGAAGATAATGCTTATTTGCCTGATCCTGGAGGGTTGTTGTACAAAGATAGAAGGAACACAGAATGCTTTATAAAAGTTGATAAGTTCAAAGATACACAGCTAAGCCATCTGATTACACTTCTTAAGAAGTTTGAATCTGAACAGAGTTTATCATTCAGAAGAAAATTGGTGGACTTTCTGTTTCTAAATTTGACTGAGATTGAAAGTAATTCATGTTTGAGATTTATGAGTGATGTTATTAAGGATGAGCATGCAAAACTTCAGATAAAAAGAGCACCAATTGAATCTTCAATTCAAAGAAGGGTGGAGGAAAGAAAAGAAAAAATGTTTGGTTCTAAGCATTTGAGTCTGTAAGTTTGTTTAATTATTCACAGACTTGTTAAAGCTTATATTTTTGTTTATATGTTTTGACATCATCAGATAGGGGGAGATTGTTAGGAATTATGTAAATCTGATGAGTCAAAGATTTTGAGTCTGTATTATTTGAGTCTGTAAATTTAGAGACTGTAATATTTAGAGTCTGGAAGATTGAAGAACACAGACTCTGCTCAACAAGAAATACAGATTCTATCTGTAACGACCCAACCCTCATTATACCAAAACACGCCCTAAAAAAATTTTGTGCGACAGTGCATCTGGATGGCGTCCAGTAATCTGGACGGCATCCAGTACTGAAGATCAGGACGGTGTCCAAGCATCTTGGACGGCGTTCAAATGAACTAAAAGTTTCTGATCAGTTTTTCCATTTCACGCGAGCGGAAATCTCGCTTCCCGACACTTTTAAATGAAAAGGTTTTCACAACACTTTATAATAATTATAATTAAGAGATTTTCACAATAAAAATCGAGTTTTACAACACCAGGCCCACATCGACCCAAATTACATCAAAGTGCCCATTTCGACCCATTTTAGCTTAAATACAAAACATAGACCGAGCATGATGATTGGGGATACGCTACCCAATCCTAATCAAATCCAAAAGCCAAGTCTTCTAAGCATCACAAGCTAGCTCACTAGTCCCGGTACTTACCCTTGCCGCCATCATGCGAACCTATATAAATAAAGTCAACGAGAGGGCAAGCTAATGCTTAGTGAGTGCAATAATTATACACATACATATATAATTTACCTACTTGCACTCCCTTACCCAAACCACGAGGTAAACCCACATGTCAAAGTCTAAGTGACTAGCATCATCAATCTTACCAAAATAATCTCGTATCTCAAGCGTAAAAGCTAGTAACATCAATCGCACCATAATTACCTCGTGTAACAATTCGCACAAGCTAGTATCATCAAAAATCGTACAACTAGCATCAACATTAGCACATATATAATCATAATAATAATGAAATGCTAAACATCAACACGTATAAACCATGGTTAACCAATATCGCAAGGGAATGACCTCGTGAACAAGTCATCGGTGTTCATAACAACCGTTAGCTCCCAAAAATGGCTATGGTATGCTAACCCCCGAGGTGTTCCAAACACGGCTATGGCATTACCCCCAAGTGTTCCAAAAACGGCTATGGCATCACTTGATCAACGTGTGAGTAAAACACGGCTATTACTCACAACCATGTGCACAAACACGACTATGTGCACAATTAATACGGGCAAACAACGTGTGAGTAAAACACGGCTATTACTCACAACCATGTGCACAAACACGGCTATGTGCACAATTATTAAATGTGTGCAAAAACGGCTATGCAACACATCAATGGTCACAAAAACGGCTATGTGACTCATTGTCAAATAATAGCAATATAATAAATATGTCAGGTCCATAAACCTTATGTCGCATGTAGTGCACAAAATTCGACTATTGTGACACTATTCCTAAAGGTGTCCAAACGGCTATCATCGTATCGATGTGCACCAAAACCCGGCTATTGTGCACATCGCGCACAAGCAAATAAATTATATACATACATGTATAACTATTCCACTCACCTTGAAGTCTTGATGAAGGCAAGCCAAAATTGTTGCTCCGCCAATGAAACGTACCTAATCTATTATCATAATAATAAATAACACAATTAGGGTGGATTACAAACCAACCCATATTGACACCCAGTGCAATATCGACCCGATTGTACTTCCAAGTACAACACATGCCCAAACTCGCCAATAATCATTAACTAGAGTGATAATGGTTCCAATAATGCCAATCAACCCCAATCACAAGTGTTAAACACTTTTCTTGCCCAAAATGACACATAACCCTAATTTTGACCCATTTCAAAATTAATCAACCAAATACCTCCAAATGGGTTCCAAAACTTCCATAATCACTAACACTAATGATTAAACCTAAAATCAAAGCCTAAACATGGCCAAATCATGAACCAACCCCAAAACCCACCAAGTATCAACATAACTAGTCACAATAAACCCACTTCATCATCTAAAAGGGTTTCACAACTAAAAAATCTCAAACCCTATCTTTAATATCAAATCAACAACATGAAATTCGGAGTTGAGACTTACCAATACCACCAAGATGTTGTCGTTGACGAGGTGAACAACTTTAATACTCGAGCTTTGGTGAGAATCCGACTCCTTCCTCTCCAAATCAATCTATCTCTCTCTAAACTCTTATTCTCTCTCTAGATATGGATGAGAGTGTTAGTGTTGGTGAAGATAAGGTTGAATGAGCTCAACCCTTACCCATTTGTGGCTTAAAATCGGCCACCAAAGTAAAAGACCAAAATGACCATTCAATTTTAAAACAAATTAACCAGCTGGCCCGTCAGCACATTTGGACGGCGTCCAGAACATGGGACGGCGTCCAGTATAAAAGGGCAGGACGGTGTCCAGGAAGTGGGACGGCGTCCCATTACACTGGAACAGAAAACATGGTCTTACAACTCTCTCCCACTTAAATTGGATCACGTCCTCGTGATCCTCGCCACTTAACCAACCGAACTTACACTCAATGGTCCCCAAACATACACTCCGATATGACTTCCACCATAATTGTCATTAACCCCAAAGATTGTTCCAATTACCAAATACATACTTGCACGCATTTCGAGACATGCAATGCACACATCACTCGAAGCCTACTACGATCACTTAGCGTACATGGAATCATTATGCATCCCTCCAATTCCTCTAAGCAATTCTTTCTAATGAATCACCCTCAATCATTCAATTGTCACCCGTGATTTTATCAAATCCCCGAATCCGAGCACTAAAACTCGCTCAATCCCATACGTCGGGAAGAACTCAACCAAAATTTTATACCAAGACATCATCTCTATTGTATACCCTTAACAAGCATAACGCCATAGTAACTACGTTCCTAATATGAAGTCAACAAACCAACCGATGAAGACCATCAAAAAGTGAATCCTTACGGGTAACACTTACCACCTAACATTCCTTTTAGTGTGCATACATGGCTAATACGCAACTACCGCAAATATGTGATCAAAACATGGCTATTGTATCACTAATCACACAACATGGTCCTCATGACCGAACCACCGGCATATAAAACAACCAATAGTTTTCAATGTAGCGACCCGACAAAATCATCATTGACGGCGCCATCTACTTAGGTCCCGTTACGTGGTCATAGGTCTTTAAAACAACGTTTGACCAAAATATGTCGCATTCATTTCAATTATAAAGATGTTTCAAAGTTTACAAAGTAGTTCAAGTCTAAACATGTTACAACTTTTTAAGTACAATTGAAACCAATGCGACACAAATTAAGTTAAGTCAAAAAACGCTCCACGTATGCATGTATACTCAACATCCAAGCAGGTATCAGAAATAATGTGCAGAAGCATGTATTACCTAGCGTTCAAGGACCTGAGAAAACATATAGAAAACTATCAACGAAAAACATTGGTGAAATCATAGGTGTAATAGTAACATTGTTTTTGAACCACAAGATTTAATATAGTTGATTATCCAAATCGTTTGTATTCCAAAAGTATGTTCGCGAGCACTCAATTATCAAGACTTAACTGTTTTGTACCCAGTTACGTAGTGTTAGAACATACACTATACTCGAAAATATATTTCATCCGCTAACGGTAGCGAACCGTCTGAATGAGGGCTCGTCAAGCCCAATGTGATCACATAACATAAGTTCACGTTTACACCCTGCAAGTTTAACTAATGATAATTGAATTGAGGTTTTTTGTTCTAACTCACTGTGGAATGTTTGTTTTCGTACTTGTGTTCAAAGCATAAAAGTATGATACGTATATGTTTCTCATCCCATAGTTTAAAAGTAAAAGTTGTTGAAAAGGTGGGACTATGATCTCACCTTGAGTGCAAGCGTATAAAAGTACTTCACAAGTAAACGTGTGCAAGAACGAATGCTAGTCTTGACCTAAACAAGTAGGTCGTATCAATAACGGTAAACACGATTGGTCAAAGTTGTTCAATTAGTCATATGGCTCGTTACGACTCAATTACATATAGCATGTGGATCACGTTGCCAAGTTTCATGCACGATTCAAATATAAAAGCATGTTAGGATGATTGCATAAGTATTTGGTTAAGTTTAAATGAAAGTCAACTTTGGTCAAGTCAAAGTCAACGAAAAAGTCAACATGTACGGGTCGGGTCCCGAACTATTTTTCTGAGGTTTTTAATCATATATGAGCATGTTAGAACAAGTTACATATTAATCGGAGGTGCGTAGCATAGTTAGAATTTAACGGTAAACGACCAACGAGATCAGAACCTGGCAGTTCATCTGGACGGCGTCCAGATGTGAAGGCCTGGACGGCGTCCAAGAATCTGGATGGCGTCCAGATTAGTGCACAGGTCCTGATGCTGAAATTATACAAGTGCACGAACCAAACTTCAAACTATCACAATTTATGATCCGCAAACAATCAAAACATGTATCTTATACCGTTGGAAAGGTATTTTGACGAGGAAAACAACGAAACACATTTCATCAATCAATTCACATTCTCAACAACCAAAAACTGCATTAAATGCACACCATTTATTACATTCAAGTTCATTAAATGCATTTCTTGATTCGGTGATCCAATTTACATATATGATATGCCGTTTCGAAGGTAATTAAACACACATTGCAACTAAACACTTATCAACAACATTGTTAAGCATTTAATGCATCAAAATTTCATAATTAAGTCTATCAAACCCTAACCAAAATCACAAAATTAATAATCATGTTAATGAAGCTCTCTTGATCAACTTACACATCAAAATAAAGCTAGTGATGCTAGTAACACATTTAATACATGCACTTTTAACATCTAACAACATTTAAGCAACCAAAACACAAGATCAAACACACCAAAATTCAAGTTTATGCTAGTTACTTAAAATAACAAGATCGAGCATACAAATCATATATTCATGTTAGACTTGAGCCATAGACACTAATTAACACTTTTATAAGTTAAAAACATCAAGAACACAAAATCTAGTGTTTTTAGAATGTTACCCAAATGCAATGAGATTGGTATGGATTTGAAGAGGAAGATGCAAGGATTCCGAATATGTAATTTGTTTGAGTTGATGCTTGCTCGATTTGAAATAGATGATGATTCTTTGCTTGGGGTGTTGAGAGAAAAAAGGAGGTGGAAGTATTAAGTGGGTGAAAGGATGAATGGAGGAGGGAGCTTGACTAGTTGAGCCAGTCAACTAGTTTGGCTCCTTGGCAAGTTTAGTCCCTCAAGTCTCAAAGCGGGTGCGTGAATTACCTAAACGAGATAATTTAAAACGCGTTTTAACGGAAGATGTTATAATCATATAACGGACTTTAAATAATTTAAACGAAAAGTAAACGGAAAACGGCGGGATGTTACATTACCTACTCCTTAAAAGAAATTTCGTTCTGAAATTTAAGTAGGCATAGCAGTCGTTGTTTCTTCCTCGGGATCTTGCGTTTCCGAATCCACGAATAAATGCGGGTATTTCCTTTGCATTTGATCTTGCCTTTCCTAAGTAAACTCGGGTCCTCTTTTGGCATTCCAACGGACCTTAACGATCGGGATTCTACTTTGTTTTAGCGTCTTGACGAAGGTGTCCACAATTTCAACCGGTTCCTCCACAAAATGAAGTTTGTCATCAATAGTAAGTTCCTCGAGAGGTATGACGAGTTCGGGTTCGGCAAAACACTTCTTCAAGTTTGATACATGGAAAGTAGGATGAACGGAGCTCAGTTGAGGCGGAAGATCTAAACGATAAGCAACGGTTCCAACACGCTCCAAGATTTCGAAAGGACCAATATACCGCAGATTTAGTTTTACGCGTTTCCCGAAACGGATTACACCTTTCCAAGGCGCGACTTTTAACATTACGCGGTCACCGACTTGAAATTCGAGGTCGTTGCGTCTTTTGTCGGTGTAGCTCTTTTGACGACTACGGGCCGTTCGGAGCCTATCTCGGATTTGAACGATCTTCTCGGTTGTTTCATGAATGAGTTCGGGTCCGGTGATTTGTGTGTCGCCTACTTCGGCCCAACAAAGAGGTGAACGACATTTTTGGCCATATAATGCTTCGAATGGTGCGGCGTTAATACTTGCGTGATAACTATTGTTGTAGGAGAGTTCGGCGAGAGGCAAGTGCTTATCCCAAGCTTTTCCGAAATTGATAACACAAGCTCGTAGCATGTCTTCCAATGTTTGAATTGTGCGTTCACTTTGTCCGTCGGTTTGTGGATGATATGCGGTGCTCATGTCTAAACGCGTTCCCAACGCTTCTTGTAAAGTGTGCCAAACTCTAGAAACAAAACGGCCATCTCGGTCGGAAATAATTGATAAAGGCACACCTTGACGGGCTACGATCTCTTTAATGTAAAGTTTTGCAAGTTTTTCCATGTTGTCAGTTTCCTTCATGGCTAGGAAGTGCGCGGATTTGGTGAAACGGTCAACAATAACCCAAATAGTATCATAACCGCCCATCGTCTTTGGTAGTTTGGTGATAAAATACATCGTTATCCTTTCCCACTTCCATTGCGGGATTTCTGGTTATTGAAGTAGTCCATACGGTCTTTGATGTTCGGCTTTGACTTTGGAGCAAGTTAGGCATTTTCCAACATAAGTAGCGACGTCCCTTTTAATGTTCTGCCACCAATATTGTTCCTTAAGGTCGTGGTACATCTTATTGGAACCGGGGTGAATCGAATATCTTGAATTATGGGCTTCGTCTAAAATAAGGCTTTGTAAGTCCCCATAACTAGGTACCCAAATTCTTCCGGCGAAATATCAGAGTCCGGTTTCTTTAACTTCGAATCGAGAGGTGAGGACGTTCAAGTGTTCGAGAGAGATGTTTTCATCCTTGAGAGCCTCATCTTGGGCTACACGAATTTAACTATTGAGGTTGGTGTGAATGGTGATGTTTAAAGCTCGAACACGAAGAGGCACCGCTCTTTCCTTTCGACTTAAGGCATCGGCTACTACGTTTTCCTTCCCGGGATGGTAACGAAGCTCACAATCATAATCGTTCAAAGTTTCAATCCACCGTCATTGTCTCATGTTTAGTTGTTTTTGATCGAAGATGTATTGAAGGCTTTTGTGATCGGTGAAGATAGTACTCTTGGTTCCATAAAGATAGTGTCTTCACATTTTGAGTGCAAAGACAACGGCTCCGAGTTCGAGATCATGTGTCGTGTAGTTCCGTTCATGAATTTTTAGTTGTAGAGAGACATAAGCAATGACTTTCTTTCGTTGCATCAATACACACCCAAAACCATGTTTAGAGGCATCGCAATATACAACAAAATTATCATTGCCTTCGGGAAGTGACAAGATAGGAGCGGTGGTTAGCTTTGTCTTAAAGACTTGAAACGCGGATTCTTGCTCGGTCGCCCAAATGAATTTCTTTCCTTTGTGAGTTAACGCGGTTAGAGGACGTGCAACCAAAGAGAAGTTTTTAATGAATCTACGATAGTACCCGGCGAGACCCAAGAATTGACGAATGTGAGTAGGAGTAGTAGGAGTCTCCCATTTGATAATGGCTTCGATCTTTGCGGGATCGACCATAATACCTTGGTCGCTTACAATATGACCTAGAAATTGAACTTCCTTCAACCAAAATTCACACTTGGAGAATTTGGCATAGAGTCGTTCTTGTCTCAAGAGTTCGAGCACGAGTCAAAAGTGTTGTTCGTGTTCTTCTTCGCTTTTAGAATAGACCAAGATGTCATCGATGAACACAATAACGAATTTATCGAGATACGATTTGCACACGCGGTTCATAAGGTCCATGAACACCGCTGGTGCGTTAGTGAGACCAAATGGCATTACAAGAAATTCATAACTACCATAACGAGTCCGGAAAGTGGTTTTGGAGACATCTTCCCCCTTAACCCTTAATTGATGATAACCTGAGCGGAGATCGATTTTCGAATATACACGAGATCCTTGTAATTGATCAAAGAGGTCATCGATGCATGGAAGAGGATATCGGTTCTTAACCGTCAATTTGTTTAGTTCATGATAGTCGATACACATTTGTAGGGATCCATCTTTCTTCTTAACGAATAAAATCAGAGCGCCCCATGGTGAATAGCTAGGTTGGATAAAACCAGGGTCAAGTAGTTCTTGGATTTGACTTTGTAATTCTTGCATTTCGGATGGAGCAAGTCTATACGGTGCACGTGCTATGGGTGCGGCTCCCGGAATAAGATCGATTTGGAATTCAACCGGTCGATGAGGTGGAAGTCCCGGCAATTCGTCTGGAAATACATCGGAAAAGTCACTAACAATTGCCACATCATCGATATGCTTCTCGTCAGTTTCAACTTTCTTAACGTGGGCTAGAATCGCGAAATAACCTTTACGAAGGTACTTTTCAACTTTAACGCATGAGACGAGGTTGAGTCCGGTGCAACTCTTATCGCCATAGACAATCAAGGGTTCACCATTCTAGATAGGAATTTGAATCGCTTTAAGATCGCAAAGAATGTGAGATTTTGTTTTAGCTAGCCAATCCATACCAATGATTACATCAAAGCTCCCTAGTTCTATAGGTATCAAGTCAATTTCAAACTCTTTACCCATTAAGTTTAACGTACACCCCCGATAAAAATTGTCGGCACTTAATAGTTTCCTGTTGGCCACTTCAATGGTATAAGTAGTATCTAGTGGGAGTGGTGGAGTGCTAAAAGAATGAGTCAAAGTCTTGGTTACAAAACTCTTATCGACACCCGAATCGAATAAACAATAGACATAAGAATCGTTGAGAAGAAACGTACCCGTGACTAGTTCATTGTCATCCCGGGCTTCCTTGGTGTTGATGATGAAAGCTCGACGCGTGTATTGGGGTTAGCTTTCTTCTTTGGGCACGCATTCCAATTAATGACCCGGTTAGCCACATTCAAAACAAACACCCGGTCTTGGTGCATTGGGCCCCTTTTGAGCAACGGGAGCGGCATTTCTACAATCGTTGGCCACATGGCCACTCCTTTTGACAATTGTTGCAAAATGATTTGCCACATTCACCATAATGATGTTTGTGGCACTTGTTGCAAAATGGTTTATTCCCGACATAACCTTTCTTGTCGTCGGAGGTGAAAGGATTTTTGTTGAAGGTGTTGTTGTGGTAGTTGCTTGATGGAGTGGCTTCCCATTTTCTTTTGTTGCAACCCGATTTATCCTCGGCCTTAGGTGCCGGTACTACAATTTCGTCCATCGTTTCTATCAATTTGCGGGCCATATTCAAAGCTTCTTGATGATTAGTGGGTTTGGATGACATTACTCTGTGTTCAATGCTCTTTGGAAGACCATCCATGTAAAGTTCAACCCTTGAAGACTCGGGGTTCACAAGGTTTGGGCACATCAAGGCTAATTCAGAAAATCATTGATTATAAGCCTTGAGATCGTTTCCGACCGCTTTTAGAGTTCTAAGCTCTTGTTCGAGCTTTCGGGTTTCTTCACGAGGGAAATATTTGATGATCATCTTTTCCCTTAAATTGGCCCAAGAGAGGGCGTGGGCTTCATCGGTACCCACCGATTGCACATAGGTGTTCCACCAAGTGAGAGCCACACCGGCGAAAGTGTGAGTGGAGTACTTGACATTGTCTTGGTCCCGACAACCGCTTATGCTAAAGACGGCTTCCGTTTGCTCAAACCATCGGGTGAGCACAACCGGTCCCCCGGTTCCATCGAAGGTGTGAGGTTTGCATCCCATGAAAGCTTTATAGGAGCATCCCTCATTTGAATTACCAGCTCCATTGTTGTTGTTGTTGTTGTTGTGGTTGTTGTTATTGTTATTGTTGTTGGATGAGTGACTGGCCATGGCCGCATCTACGGTCGTGGCTATCATTCGTTGTAGAGCTTGCTCGAGTGTTTCATGGCATGGTACACGGCGAGGACGCATTGTTCCTTCAAAACACAAGAATATCGTTGATTAATATTCTCAATAATACTAACCGTGATATGGAAATGAGGACAAAGAGAAAAATTTCCTTGACTCGCCTTAAATTCTTTATGTCATAATGTCAGAACATTCATACGAGTCACCGTAATATAATCCCGGAAATTATATTACCCTAATTCATATGTGCATTTGACATTATTTCACTAAGTCAAGGTGGCGTGTCAATCAAACTAAACTGCGTGAGATTAAGATGGAATAAAAGTTAGATATGAATAGAAGAGTTCGAGTATAAATGCACAAGTAGTCAAGTAATTCCTACTTCAAGTCTATATGCCGGTTGTAGTCTAGACTCACTAATGTACCCTATGACTCGGGGTTGACACCAATGAACTCTAAATCCCTACAACCAACGCTTTGATACCATCTGTAGCGACCCGACAAAATCGTCATTGACGGCGCCGTCTACTTAGGTCCCGTTATGTGGTCATAAGTCTTTAAAACAACGTTTGACCAAAATATGTCGCATTCATTTCAATTATAAAGATCTTTCAAAGTTTACAAAGTAGTTCAAGTCTAAACATGTTACAACGTTTTAAGTACAATTGAAGCCCATGCGACACAAATTAAGTTAAGTCAAAAAACACTCCATGTATGCATGTATACTCGACATCCAAGCAAGTATCAAAAATAATGTGCGGAAGCATGTATCACCTAGCGTTCAAGGACCTAAGAAAACATATAGAAAACTGTCAACGAAAAACGTTGGTGAAATTATAGGTGTAATAGTAACGTTGTTTTTGAACCATAAGATTTAATATAGTTGATTATCCAAATCGTTTGTATTCCAAAAGTATGTTCGCGAGCACCCAATTATCAAGACTTAACTGTTTTGTACCCTGTTACGTAGTGTTAGAACATACACTATACTCGAAAATATATTTCATCCGCTAACGGTAGCGAACCTTCCGAATGAGGGCTCGTCAAGCCCAATGTGATCACATAACATAAGTTTATGTTTACACCCTGCAAGTGTAACTAATGATAATTGAATTGAGGTTTTTTGTTCTAACTCGTTGTGGAATGTTTTTTTTCGTACTTGTGTTCAAAGCATAAAAGTATGATACGTATATGTTTCTCATCCCATAGTTTAAAAGTAAAAGTTGTTGAAAAGGTGGGACTATGATCTCACCTTAAGTGCAAGCGTATAAAAGTACTTCACAAGTAAACGTGTGCAAGAACGAATGTTAGTCTTGACCTAAACAAGTAGGTCGTATCAATAACGGTAAACACAATTGGCCAAAGTTGTTCAATTAGTCCTATGGCTCGTTACGACTCAATTACATATAGCATGTGGATCATGTTGCCAAGTTTCATGCACGATTCAAATATAAAAGCATGTTAGGATGATTGCATAAGTATTTGGTTAAGTTTAAATGAAAGTCAACTTTGGTCAAGTCAAAGTCAACGAAAAAAGTCAACATGTTCGGGTCGGGTCCCGAACTATTTTTCTGAGGTTTTTAATCATATATGAGCATGTTAGAACAAGTTACATGTTAATCGGAGGTGCGTAGCATAGTTAGAATTTAACGGTAAAAGACCAACCAAATCAGAACCTGGCAGTTCATCTGGACGGCGTCTTGATTGGCTGGACGGCGTCCAGATGTGAAGGCCTGGACGACGTCCAAGAATCTGGATGGCGTCCAGATTAGTGCATAGGTCCTGATGCTGAAATTACACAAGTGCACGAACCAAACTTCAAACTATCACAATTTATGATCCGCAAACAATCAAAACATGTATCTTATACCGTTGGAAAGGTATTTTGACGAGGAAAACAACTAAACACATTTCATCAATCAATTCACATTCTCAACAACCAAAAACCGCATTAAATGCTCACTATTTATTACATTCAAGTTCATTAAATGCATTTCTTGATTCAGTGATCCAATTTACATATATAATATGCGTTTTGAAGGTAATTAAACACACATTGCAACTAAACACTTATCAACAACATTGTCAAGCATTTAATGCATTAAAAGTTCATAATTAAGTCTATCAAACCTTAACCAAAATCACAAAATCAATAATCATGTTAATGAAGCTTTCTTGATCAACCTACACATCAAAATGAAGCTAGTGATGCTAGTAACACATTTAATACATGTACTTTTAACATCTAACAACATTTAAGCAACCAAAACACAAGATCAAACACACCAAAATTCAAGTTTATGCTAGTTACTTAAAATAACAAGATCGAGCATACAAATCATACATTCATGTTAGACTTGAGCCATAGACACTAATTAACACTTTTATAAGTTAAAAACATCAAGAACACAAAATCTAGTATTTTTAGAAAGTTACCCAAATGCAATGAGATTGGTATGGATTTGAAGAGGAAGATGCAAGGATTCCGAATATGTAATTTGTTTGAGTTGATGCTTGCTTGATTTGAAATAGATGATGATTCTTCGCTTGGGGTGTTGAGAGAAAAAGGGAGGTGGAAGTATTAAGTGGGTGAAAGGATGAATGGAGGAGGGAGCTTGACTAGTTGACCTAGTCAACTAGTTTGGCTCCTTGGCAAGTTTAGTCCCTCAAGTCTCAAAGCGGGTGCGTGAATTACCTAAACGAGATAATTTAAAACGCGTTTTAACGGAAGATGTTATAATCATATAACGGACTTTAAATAATTTAAACGGAAAGTAAACGGAAAAAGGCGGGATGTTACATTCAACACTAACAATAAGAAGGTTATTCAACACAAAACTCAAGGTGTACAGAAACGGCTATTTTCACACCCTCAAGTACACGAAAAACGGCTATCGTGATATATCTGTAGTGTGCAAAAACGGCTATTGCAACACTACCAACAATATGTGAGCGAAACACAGCTATCGCATCACTATTACCGACGTGTGAGTAAAAATCGGCTATTACTCACAACCATGTGCACAAAACGGCTATGTGCACAATTCCTACGGACAATTTAAAATCATAAACATACAAGTAACGGTTCTTTTCGGAAACAGCTTACCATCAATCACAACCAAGTGTGGCTAATGAAGAGCTAATCCTTCCGGATATCACTCATCACCTAGCACAAGTCAAACGTGCTCAACTGAGAGATAAACCCAAATAAACACATACACGTAATTACCTCGTAGTACACAAAATGGCTATTGTGTACTTACTACCCAAAATGTAGGACAATGAGGCATCGTAACCTCTCTCAAAGTACCATTACACTGTCTCGGTAGGAATACAAATCCTTAATGAAGTCGACACAAATTCCTTGATATAACATTACCAACTTCCTCGTGTGGTAGTACAAACTCCCCCACTTAGAACTTCGTTCCTCAATCAAATTGCCAAGATTGCAAAGTCAAGCGATTTCACCATCTACCAACGTACATGACCATACTTGGCGTCGGTCCCTCTTCCCGAATTCTCAAGAACTCAGTTCAATAATAATAATAACTAACGTCTACCGTCACCCATTTGTGCCACTTAAGCGATGACACAATGTCAACATAACATTTATCTCTTTTTTTTTTAGAACGAAATTACCGCTCCCCGCAAGGTAGACTTTTCCAACTATCAAATTCTCTCTACCCGTCACCACTACAAAAAAACAAATCATCCGGCTGACGATACACACACGCTCACCCTCCTTGACAAGAGTGACTATTGCTCCAATAACGAATGCCTACCGTCTTTCATTCCATAACACGTACGACATCAACCTTGCTTTAACACTTAGCATACAAAAGAATTTCGGATCATCCTTCGCCACTTCATACCAGTCATTCATTAACACGAACACAAGCATCACTCTTGCAGTCGTCTGATTGCTATAGCTCGTAAAATTTCCACTTAGTCACTCATGTACATAAGGGTTTCAGTAAGGTACCCTAAGTACACTGTAACCACAACCATCGAAGTCACACATCACGCTCGCAGGTATGAGAAGGCACCTGACATCGCGTTACGTAGACTCCATCACCAACATACATCGAGGTTAAATAAATCGATCTCTAGGGTTCCATTCAGCCGATGAACCTCATGGTTCACCATCTTCACTACAAAATCGAACACGCACTCACAACCTACACCAAGGCCCATTCTCATGGCTTGGTAGAATCATATACTCAATCACTAAGGAATGCTTGATTATACCAAGTCTTACGCCCTTCGTCCATCAATACAACCATCATCATAGGGTAATTCCATTAGGAATGTCCTTCTAACAATAATATGCACGACAAAATCAGAACCTTAAGGGTCTCACTCGAACGAGCTTAACGACCCGATACCAACCAAATGCTTAAGCATCCAAAGACTCGCACAACAGAGTCAAGGCACAACACACTACTCACACACTCTATTGAGTGCAACCCGAAACTATAAACGTAAATCGTCCGCTCACTACGGATTATCCCCAGCAGAAAATAAAATTTAGCTAAGACTTATATTCACACCGCATGTTATTACTAACGAAAAACATACAATATCACACTAAAAGTACCTGAAGCAACATCGTTGGACTCACGCGCCTCATTGCTCATCATCGAATACTCGAGCTCCAACCTTTTAATTCGATCATCGAACAATTCGGAACACTCCGACTTTCGGTGTCCCTCCTTCCGGCAGATAAAGCACTTGATCGTGCTCGATGGTACACCCGTGCAATCCTTTGCCAAATGTCCTTGTTCACCACACGTAAAACACGTATGCACGAAACCTCCCAACTTTTTCATCTGATTTCTAACCAACTCGGGACACTCTGGCCTTCGGTGTCCTTCTTTAGGAAAATTGTAACACATCACGTCATCACCTCTCGTTACCGTTATCTTAAGGTTTAGGAAACCTCTTTTCGAACTCTTCCCTTACGACTTTAACCACTTGGTCTCGGACCATTTCCGTTATTCGTCCTTCAACCAACTCCTTGGTTACTTCCCTAACTTTGTCAGTGAAAACCGAGACATATTGTTCAAACACGGCCTCAATCCTTAACGTTAACTCATCCTTCCCCTCGTGAATAGGCTCACTCGTTCCGCATCCATCTTCCATCTTCATTCTAAAGAATGCAATCGATTAAGCAACAAACGAGTACAATCATACGTACAATTTCGACCCATCTTGCTCGGCAATCGTCTTACATCACTTGTCAAATACGATTTGCACCCGTAAAAATGGTAGCTAATCATTATTACGCGTACACGCTGTATCCACTCGTTAGTACCACGACCGCTTTGCTCGATGATATAACCCAACACAAACATAAAATATATTAATAATATCCGCATATTAATATAAACGTTAGTCCACCCATAAACTAGGACACTAACCGAATTCCCATTCCGACCCGTAATCCTACAAGTCCAGCAACAAATAATCACACACAAAAGTCTAAGTCTAGGCACCTATCTCAAGTCACCTAAATCCCTTAGACCATGCTCTGATACCACTTGTAACGACCCAACCCTCGTTATACCAAAACACGCCCTAAAAAAAAAATTGTGCGACAGTGCATCTGGACGGCGTCTAATACTGAAGACCAGGATGGCGTCCAAATGAACTAAAAGTTTCTGATCAGTTTTTCCATTTCACGCGAGCGGAAATCTCGCTTCCCGACACTTTTAAATGAAAAGGTTTTCACAACACTTTATAATAATTATAATTAAGAGATTTTCACAATAAAAATCGAGTTTTACAACACCGGGCCCACATCGACCCAAATTACATCAAAGTGCCCATTTCGACCCATTTTAGCTTAAATACAAAACATAGACCGAGCATGGTGATTGGGGATACGCTACCCAATCCTAATCAAATCCAAAAGCCAAGTCTTCTATGCATCACATGCTACCTCACTAGTCCCGGTACTTACCCTTGCCGCCATCATGCGAACCTATAAAAATAAAGTCAACGAGAGGGTAAGTTAATGCTTAGTGAGTGCAATAATTATACACATACATATATAATTTACCTACTCGCACTCCCTTACCCAAACCACGAGGTAAACCCACATGTCAAAGTCTAAGTGACTAGCATCATCAATCTTACCAAAATAATCTCGTATCTTAAGCGTAAAAGCTAGTAACATCAATTGCACCATAATTACCTCGTGTAACAATTCGCACAAGCTAGTATCATCAAAAATCGTACAACTAGCATCAACATTAGCATATATATAATCATAATAATAATGAAATGCTAAACATCAACACGTATAAACCATGGTTAACCAATATCGCAAGGGAATGACCACGTGAACAATTCATCGGTGTTCATAACAACCATTAGCTCCCAAAAATGGCTATGGTATGCTAACCCCCGAGGTGTTCCAAAAATGGCTATGGCATCACCCCCAAGTGTTCCAAAAATGGCTATGGCATCACTTGATCAACGTGTGAGTAAAACACGGCTATTACTCACAACCATGTGCACAAACACGGCTATGTGCACAATTAATACGGGCAAACAACGTGTGAGTAAAACACGGCTATTACTCACAACCATGTGCACAAACACGACTATGTGCACAATTATTAAATGTGTGCAAAAACGGCTATGCAACACATCAATGGTCACAAAAATGGCTATGTGACTCATTGTCAAATAATAGCAATATAATAAATATATCGGGTCCACAAACCTTATGTCGCATGAAGTGCACAAAATCCGACTATTGTGACACTATTCCCAAAGGTGTCCAAACGGCTATCGTCGTATCGATGTGCACTAAAACCCGGCTATTGTGCACATCGCGCACAAGCAAATAAATTATATACATACATGTATAACTATTCCACTTACCTTGAAGTCTTGATGAAGGTAAGCCAAAACCGTTGCTCCTCCAATGAAACGTACCTAATCCATTATCATAATAATACATAACACAATTAGGGCGGATTACAAACCAACCCATATTGACACCCAGTGCAATATCGACCCGATTGTACTTCCAAGTACAACACATGCCCAAACTCGCCAATAATCATTAACTAGAGTGATAATGGTTCCAATAATGCCAATCAAACCCAATCATAAGTGTTAAACACTTTTCTTGCTCAAAATGACACCTAACCCTAATTTTGACCCATTTCAAAATTAATCAACCAAATACCCTCAAATGGGTTCCAACACTTCCATAATCACTAACACTAATGATTAAACCCAAAATCAAAGCCTAAACACGGCTAAATCGTCAACCAACCCCAAAACCCGCCAAGTATCAACATAACTAGTCACAATAAACCCACTTCATCATCTAAAAGGGTTTCACAACTAAACAATCTCAAACCCTATCTTTAATATCAAATCAACAACATGAAATTCGGAGTTGAGACTTACCAATACCACCAAGATGTTGACGTTGACGAGGTGAACAACTTTAATACTCGAGCTTTGGTGAGAATCCGACTCCTTCCTCTCCAAATCAACCTCTCTCTCTCTCTCTCTAAACTCTTATTCTCTCTCTAGATATGGATGAGAGTGTTAGTGTTGGTGAAGATAAGGTTGAATGAGCTCAACCCTTGCCCATTTGTGGCTTAAAACCGGCCACCAAAGTAAAAGACCAAAATGCCCATTCAATTTTAAAACAAATTAACCAGCTGGCCCGTCAGCACATTTGGACGGCGTCCAGAACGTGGGACGGCGTCCAGTATAAAAGGGCAGGACGGCGTCCAGGAAGTGGGAAGGCGTCCCATTACACTGGAACAGAAAACAGGGTCTTACACTATCGATGCTGAACAAAGATCAAGATCAAATCAAATACGCGTGAAGCAAATTAAGATAAGATTGAAGAGATTACATCAAAGCGAATATCTTTGATTTCTAGGAGAAGATAATTGAAGAGATTTGAATTATATTGTTTCCTTATATTTTGCTATGGTTGTTTCGATAAGATTTGAGAAGCTTGTTTCTCAAATCTATAAATAGGGAACATGTAATTCATTCCAATTCGTCAATTTCAATAACAATTTCCTTCTCTATTGTTTCATTCTCTTTGTGTTAACTTATTTGAAAAGTTCAATTAATTCCGTACTTTATAACATAGTTGTTATTATGTTCAATTGATCTTATATAAACGTTCTAGGTTGTTGATTGTGGACCAACAACCACCTATGAGACAAAAGAGGAATGAACCAACAATTCTTAGCCTTCTGATTCTCCCCAGTCGATGGAAGGGAAAGTCAATTGGATCCTTCTATGACTATATTGGAGACTGATTAAGGCATTGAAGGCTGGAAAGAAAAATCGTAAAAAAGTTCTATGAAGTTGCGGACACGATCCCTGGATAGAACAGACTCTCAAATCATACCATATTCATCACACACAATCCACAATGATGTATCTTCGTATCTTGGTGGCCTAAAGTGAGATATCATCTCACTACCTTTGGGGAATCGCCAATAAGCATACTTCATCATTCCACACACTTGATTTATTATTCATATTTATCGAATCAACCTCACCTTATTCCAACAATAAAGAACCCGGAAAGTGCACAAACAAAATTCATTTTCAATATTATTATTTTTCTAGACTATTTGTCTAACTTACGAGCCTTCCTCACATATATTAATATTATTTTGCAAAAGATAGTACAAATGAAACAAAACTAATTTCTAAATACATTGTTTTTTTCAACGAAAAAAGTAAAAAGGTATATATATTATTCACGAAAATTACAGTGATGTTCGGATGCTCGAACCGGCTAAGACACCCGAATCAAACACAAAGTACAAAACTGTACAATCAATTTTGCAAGGTTTGTAAAGGTGACAAACCCAATACAAACATCGAACTAAACATTGAGGTATACATTAGGGCTGTTCAACCATGTTAACCAATCGAAAAATTTTCCTCGTGATTTTTGTGATATCAATTCGAAGGACTTGAGTTGTATTTCATTTAGAGAAACCGGGGCATTCCACAGTTTGCCACAAAACACCATATTATTTCGGCATTTCCAAATCAAACACACACGAACTCATTCAACCGCTTGCCAAACCTTTTTTTCGAAGCAAGACACTGGAGTTGCGGCATTACCACGATGTATTCCGTTCAAGATTAAGTTACAAAAGTCGTCTAGACCCCACCAAGCGAATACACGATTCCAATCTTCCATGGAGTGTTTACAAAAAATTAATGAATGCTCCATAGATTCCACTTTCATGAATCTTCACGATTGTTGTTGAAACTGAAGCCCGACAACAGCAATAACATAGCATCGAGCTCACTTTGAGTTCTCTTGGTAGGTGTTCGGTTCCATTCCCATGACGTAGTTAATCGCGAGCTTCTAAATCCAATTCGATCCCTGATCAGTGCTTCCTTTGTGGTTTCCAATCTGTACAATCTTGGAAACGTAACACAAAGTTTATCATTCTCGATGCAATGTTTCTTCCAAAAGGATGTCGCAGACCCATCACTAATTGCTCGTACAAAAGCAATTTGAAGGATACACCTGGTCGATCCAATGAATTTCTTCCAAAACAATGTTAGACCAAGTGCCTAACGATGGTCGATGAAGAGTGACGTGAATCACCCCCATCTCCTATTAGTTCACAGTAATAAGACTATAAACACCAGACTCTCACTTTATACAATAAATAAGAATTGAAGTGCAGAAAATGAGAGAACACGATGAATAGAATAAGAAATAGATAATTGATCGTGCAAAGTACAAGTTCAAAAGAAAACATACGCCCCTATTTATACAGGTAAAAACCAAATCTAGAGATTTGGTTTCCATAACTACATACCTATAAAAGTGGAAAAGATAAACTAAAACAAGCCAAATCAACTATTAACTAGGAAGTCAACTTTGGAGATAAAATCAAATCTTCAAACCAAATCTTCTTAAATAACAAGCATATCTCCAGAATATTCTATGACTTTGGCTTCAAGAAATCATCATACGTTTACTTCAGTAATTCCAGAGTCTGCAACTTCAGACTCTAAATCTTCAAACTCTAAAATCTGCAAAACACTTTTGACTCATCAGATTATTATTTCTATTTTTCCCAACAATCTCCCCCTATCTGATGATGTCAAAACCACCTGTACTCCTAAAAAAAACATCTTTGCATACTCCCTCTCAATTAGCTTGCACTTGCTCTTCATATGAGAAATTTTCTTCAACATGCTCAGCCTGCTATGCAAATGCTTTAACAACTGCATCCTGAAAGGAGATGTTTGCTGTGTTTCACATCTGGACAGTAGACTAATCAACATTTCAATGCCAGCCCCTTCAAACTGATCACACGTAATTAACATCCTTTGATTTCCAATGGTCTTAATCATTAAGCCATCCAAGTATTCAACATACTTATTGTCCACAAACTCCATATGCTCAGGAACAGCATATCTTTCAACATTTCCCTTAACTCTTCTTTCTTTCATCTCCAGATTAAAATCCCCACAAAACACCTCATAATCTTTAGAGCTTATGAACCCCTCTTTAAACATTAAGTGAACCAACATAATAACCCTTTTTAAAACTTCATCCAAAATAACCTGATCCCCTGCACACTCCTTAATACAAAAAGCTATGCCTCTCCATTCACAAAAACTCAAACGAACTATTTGATTTATTTTAACCCTTAACCTCCTGTCTAACATATGAGTCATTGTTAGCAATAGAATCACACCTTCAAACTCAGACCTTTCAACCTCAAATTTCACAATGTCACCAGCATATCTTCTGAATCTGAACCTCTTGTTCATCTGAGCCCTAAGATCACCATCTGTTCTTTGTGTAGCAGCAACCAAAACACCACTACCCTATTTATTACCAGCACCCCTATTAGTAATATCCTCCCCCTCAATTTGAGTCATCTTGGATTGCTCCCCCTCAATTTGAGTCTTCTTAGATTGCTCCCCCT
Organism: Rutidosis leptorrhynchoides; assembly: GCF_046630445.1. Classification (NCBI taxonomy): domain Eukaryota; kingdom Viridiplantae; phylum Streptophyta; class Magnoliopsida; order Asterales; family Asteraceae; genus Rutidosis; species Rutidosis leptorrhynchoides. The sequence goes on along the minus strand of NC_092337.1, from coordinate 372,617,294 downwards.
CAATACCTGCATCATCTGATCTTTTTCTTTTCTCCTCCTTTTTGACATCATCTAAAGGAAGAGAAGATAAGAACTTCCAAATTTCAGACTGTTCATCTTTGAGGGAAGAAATGTCAGATGCAAACCCAGTAAAACATTCTTTTAGTTCATCAACACCAGCCATTCTTTTCTCCAATTCTGTCAACCTTTGATTAATCTCTGTTACAGACCCTGAACCACTTGGACCAGTCAACCCCTGCATATCCCCAACCAACCTCCTCACCTCCATCAACTTAGTTTTAGAAACAAAATTATTATTAAAGTTAAGATTATTATATTTAAACTGCACAACAGAAAGCTTGTCATCAAACGCCTTAGTCAACCTAGTCAAAGCCTGATGCAGGCCAACCATGGTGACTTGTGCCTCAGTCTGGGAAGTAGTGCCAATGGATGTGGGTAGGATTGGTGTAGTGACCCGAACTTTTCCATGTTTATATATATTAATTGAGATTGATGTTTACATGATTAAATGTTTCCAACATGTTAAGCAATCAAACTTGTTAAGACTTGATTAATTGAAATAGGTTTCATATAGACAATTGACCACCCAAGTTGACCGGTGATTCACGAACGTTAAAACTTGTAAAAAAACTATATGATGACATATATATGGTTATATATATAGTTAACATGATATTATGATAAGTAAACATATCATTAATTATATTAACAATGAACTACATATGTAAAAACAAGACTACTAACTTAATGATTTTGAAACGAGACATATATGTAACGTTTATCGTTGTAACGACATTTAATGTATATATATCATATTAAGAGATATTCGTACATCATAATATCATGATAATATAATAATTTAAAATCTCTTTTGATATTATAAACATTGGGTTAACAACATTTAACAAGATCGTTAACCTAAAGGTTTCAAAACAACACTTACATGTAACGACTAACGATGACTTAACGACTCAGTTAAAATGTATATACATGTAGTGTTTTAATATGTATTTATACACTTTTTAAAGACTTCAATACACTTATCAAAATACTTCTACTTAACAAAAATGCTTACAATTACATTCTCGTTCAGTTTCATCAACAATTCTACTCGTATGCACCCGTATTCGTACTCGTACAATACACAGCTTTTAGATGTATGTACTATTGGTATATACACTCCAATGATCAGCTCTTAGCAGCCCATGTGAGTCACCTAACACATGTGGGAACCATCATTTGGCAACTAGCATGAAATATCTCATAAGATTACAAAAATATGAGTAATCATTCATGACTTATTTACATGAAAACAAAATTACATATCCTTTATATCTAATCCATACACCAACGACCAAAAACACCTACAAACACTTTCATTCTTCAATTTTCTTCATCTAATTGAACTCTCTCAAGTTCTATCTTCAAGTTCTAAGTGTTCTTCATAAATTCCAAAAGTTCTAGTTTCATAAAATCAAGAATACTTTCAAGTTTGCTAGCTCACTTCCAATCTTGTAAGGTGATCATCCAACCTCAAGAAATCTTTGTTTCTTACAGTAGGTTATCATTCTAATACAAGGTAATAATCATATTCAAACTTTGGTTCAATTTCTATAACTATAACAATCTTATTTCAAGTGATGATCTTACTTGAACTTGTTTTCGTGTCATGATTTTGCTTCAAGAACTTTGAGCCATCCAAGGATCCATTGAAGCTAGATCCATTTTTTCTCTTTTCCAGTAGGTTTATCCAAGGAAATTAAGGTAGTAATGATGTTCATAACATCATTCGATTCATACATATAAAGCTATCTTATTCGAAGGTTTAAACTTGTAATCACTAGAACATAGTTTAGTTAATTCTAAACTTGTTCGCAAACAAAAGTTAATCCTTCTAACTTGACTTTTAAAATCAACTAAACACATGTTCTATATCTATATGATATGCTAACTTAATGATTTAAAACCTGGAAACACGAAAAACACCGTAAAACCGGATTTACGCCGTCGTAGTAACACCGCGGGCTGTTTTGGGTTAGTTAATTAAAAACTATGATAAACTTTGATTTAAAAGTTGTTATTCTGAGAAAATGATTTTTATTATGAACATGAAACTATATCCAAAAATTATGGTTAAACTCAAAGTGGAAGTATGTTTTCTAAAATGGTTATCTAGACGTCGTTCTTTCGACTGAAATGACTACCTTTACAAAAACGACTTGTAACTTATTTTTCTGACTAGAAACCTATACTTTTTTTGTTTAGATTCATAAAATAGAGTTCAATATGAAACCATAGCAATTTGATTCACTCAAAACGGATTTAAAATGAAGAAGTTATGGGTAAAACAAGATTGGATAATTTTTCTCATTTTAGCTACGTGAAAATTGGTAACAAATCTATTCCAACCATAACTTAATCAACTTGTATTATATATTATGTAATCTTGAGATACCATAGACACGTATACAATGTTTCGACCTATCATGTCGACACATCTATATATATTTCGGAACAACCATAGACACTCTATATGTGAATGTTGGAGTTAGCTATACAGGGTTGAGGTTGATTCCAAAATATATATAGTTTGAGTTGTGATCAATACTGAGATACGTATACACTGGGTCGTGGATTGATTCAAGATAATATTTATCGATTTATTTCTGTACATCTAACTGTGGACAACTAGTTGTAGGTTACTAACGAGGACAGCTGACTTAATAAACTTAAAACATCAAAATATATTAAAAGTGTTGTAAATATATTTTGAACATACTTTGATATATATGTATATATTGTTATAGGTTCGTGAATCAACCAGTGGCCAAGTCTTACTTCCCGACGAAGTAAAAATCTGTGAAAGTGAGTTATAGTCCCACTTTTAAAATCTAATATTTTTGGGATGAGAATACATGCAGGTTTTATAAATGATTTACAAAATAGACACAAGTACGTGAAACTACATTCTATGGTTGAATTATCGAAATCGGATATGCCCCTTGTTATTAAATCTGGTAATCTAAGAATTAGGGAACAGACACCCTAATTGACGCGAATCCTAAAGATAGATCTATTGGGCCTAACAAACCCCATCCAAAGTACCGGATGCTTTAGTACTTCGAAATTTATATCATATCCGAAGGGTGTCCCGGAATGATGGGGATATTCTTATATATGCATCTTGTTATTGTCGGTTACCAGGTGTTCACCATATGAATGATTTTTATCTCTATGTATGGGATGTGTATTGAAATATGAAATCTTGTGGTCTATTGTTACGATTTGATATATATAGGTTAAACCTATAACTCACCAACATTTTTGTTGACGTTTAAAGCATGTTTATTCTCAGGTGAATATTAAGAGCTTCCGCTGTTGCATACTAAAATAAGAACAAGATTTGGAGTCCATGTTTGTATGATATTGTGTAAAAACTGCATTCAAGAAACTGATTTCGATGTAACATATTTGTATTGTAAACCATTATGTAATGGTCGTGTGTAAACAGGATATTTTAGATTATCATTATTTGATAATCTACGTAAAGCTTTTTAAACCTTTATTTATGAAATAAAGGTTATGGTTTGTTTTAAAAATGAATGCAGTCTTTGAAAAACGTCTCATATAGAGGTCAAAACCTCGCAACGAAATCAATTAATATGGAACGTTTTTAATCAATAAGAACGGGACATTTCAGTTGGTATCCGAGCGTTGGTCTTAGAGAACCCGAATTTTGCATTAGTGTGTCTTATCGAGTTTGTTAGGATGCATTAGTGAGTCTGGACTTCGACCGTGTTTAGTTGAAAAATGATTGCTTAACAAATTTTGTTGGAAACTATATATTTTTAACATGTGAATATTATGTGATATATTAATCTCTTAACGCGTTTGATATTATGTGATAGATGTCTACCTCTAGAATAAGTCCCATTGACTCACCTAATAATAATGAAGAGTCAAATGTAAATTGGAATGATTCGTGGACTGATTCACAAGTTCCCGAAGAGGAACCGGAAGAAGAGTCGGAACCGGAAGAAGAATCGGAACCGGAAGAAGAATCGGAACCGGATGAAGAAATAGAACCGGTGGGGGAAATAATAAAACGGTTAAGTAAAATAAAATCCTCAACCAACCGACCAAGGTTAATTATGGTCAATGGTGTTTCCGCCAAGGAAGCAAAATATTGGGAGGATTACCAATTCTCCGATGAATCGGATTCCGATGAGAATTCCGAAGATGTTATAGAAATTACCCCAACTGAATTTAAAAAGGCAAAAGAAAATAATAAGGGAAAGGGCATAAAAATAGAGAAATCTAATTCCAACCCCGATGAACTTTATATGTATCGTCAACCCCCGAAGTCCTTAAGTTGTAACAATGACCCGGGAACCTCTAAACCACCAGGTTTTTCTAAACCAATGTGGATCACGACGGCTCGTATTAGGGGAACATCATATATCCCTAGAAACTTGGCAAAACGAACCAAAACCGAAGAAGAAGAAACAAGCGAGTCGGAATAAGATAGTTGTATTCGTGTGGTGTAATATATGTAATATAGTATGCTTATGCTTTATGATATATGTAAAAATTGCTTGTATTAATAAGTATTTTTTTTTATGAATCTAACTCTTGTCTATTTTACAGTATAAAAACACAAAATGGATAGACAACCCAATATTTTAAGAGACCTACCCGGAGACATGATTGATGAAATCTTGTCTAGAGTCGGTCAGAATTCTTCGGCACAACTATTTAAGGCGAGATCAGTTTGTAAGACATTCGAAGAACGTTCCAAGAATGTCTTGGTTTATAAGAGACTTTCGTTTGAAAGATGGGGGATATCACATTGGGAAACCAATAAGTTACGATGTGTTTACTTTGACGCATATATTGCGGGGAACCCAAATGCTATTTTACGCAATGGGTTAAGAAATTATTTTGACTCAATATATCCGAATATTGGACTTCGTGATTTAGAAAAAGCGGCTAACATGCAACATAAAGAAGCATGCTATGCTTATGGGTTAGTAATGTTCGCTTCTCACCAAAGTGAGAAAAAGAACATCGGGCTACAGCTATTAAACAAAACGTTCCCACAAGTGACGGAGTCGGTAATTGGGGTAAGAAATGAGGTTTTTAGATTGTTACGGGACTGTTGGACATTACGTAACCCTCGTCCCTTTAACGACGTTACAACACGCTGTCTTATCAACGGCCATAACGGTTATGTTGCACAAGACCAAGGATGGGAAGTAGTCCTAGTAAAACCAGAATGCATGACTTGTTTCTGGACGTATGAATTACGTGTCTTTATTGCCTTTGCTGAACGACTTGTGTACTAGCTAGAATTATCTTCACAACTATCTTGTATCAAAGTTATTGTGTGCTATATTTCATGCTTTATGTAAAATAAGCGGTATTGTAAGTTTGTAAAATATTGTATAAAAGTTTGAACGCGAAATATTATTATAATCAGTTTTTCATATAGAATTGTAGTAGTTGAATTGTATATTAGCTACTAAGTATGAACTTAACGGGTAGGTACTACCCGAATTTAAACTTATAAAACGCTAATATGAAGAAAAAGCTTTTATAAATGAGTTCATATTATGCTACGAAATACTATTAACTACTCTTAATATTCTGTATGATTAACTTGTTCCATTTAACTATTTTGAAGGAAATGGCACCGACTACTCGACACACCGTGAATATGAATGAAGAGGAATTCCGTACTTTTCTAGCTTCAAACATAGCCGCAGTACAGGCTGCGCTACATACCAACAATAACCTTGGATCTAGCAGTACAGGAAATCGTGTAGGATGCACCTACAAAGAATTCACTGCCTGCAAACCTTTGGAATTTGATGGAACCGAAGGACCGATCGGATTGAAACGGTGGACCGAGAAGGTCGAATCGGTGTTTGCCATAAGTAAGTGTACTGAAGAGGACAAAGTGAAGTACGCTACGCATACCTTCACAGGTTCTGCGTTAACATGGTGGAATACCTATCTAGAGCAAGTGGGACAAGACGATGCGTACGCACTACCGTGGTCAGCATTCAAGCACTTGATGAACGAGAAGTACCGTCCCAGAACCGAGGTCAATAAGCTCAAGACAGAACTTAGAGGGTTACGAACCCAAGGATTTGATATTACCACGTACGAAAGACGATTCACAGAATTGTGCCTATTGTGTCCGGGAGCATTCGAAGATGAGGAAGAGAAGATCGACGCGTTTGTGAAAGGATTACCGGAAAGAATCCAAGAAGATATAAGTTCACACGAGCCCGCCTCCATACAACAGGCATGTAGAATGGCTCACAAACTAGTGAACCAGATTGAAGAAAGAATTAAAGAACAGACTGCTGAAGAGGCCAATGTGAAGCAAGTCAAAAGAAAGTGGGAGGAAAACGGTGATAAGAATCACCAATACAACAACAACAGCAATTACAACAATAATCGCAACAATTATCCCAACAATCGCAACATCAATCGCAACTACAACAAACGGCCCAACAACAACAACAACAACAACAGCAACTACAACAATCATCCCAACAACAATAATAACCGCAACAACAACAACAATCAGAAGCAGCTATGCCAAAGGTGTGAAAAGAATCACTCGGGGTTCTGCACCAAATTTTGCAACAAGTGTAAAAGAAATGGTCATAGCGCGGCGAAGTGTGAGGTCTACGGACCAGGGGTTAATAGAACGAAAGGAACAAATGGTGTCGGAACGAGTAATGGCGGAGCAAGTAGTGTCGGAGCAAGTTATGCCAATGTAGTTTGTTATAAATGTGGAAAACCGGGCCACATTATTAGAAATTGCCCGAACCAGGAGAACACAAATGGACAAGGCCGTGGAAGAGTTTTCAATATTAATGCGGTAGAGGCACAGGAAGACCCGGAGCTTGTTACGGGTACGTTTCTTATTGACAATAAATCTGCTTACGTTTTATTTGATTCGGGTGCGGATAGAAGCTATATGAGTAGAGATTTTTGTGCTAAATTAAGTTGTCCATTGACGCCTTTGGATAGTAAATTTTTACTCGAATTAGCAAATGGTAAATTAATTTCAGCAGATAATATATGTCGGAATCGAGAAATTAAACTGGTTAGCGAAACATTTAAGATTGATTTGATACCAGTAGAGTTAGGGAGTTTTGATGTGATAATCGGTATGGACTGGTTGAAAGAAGTGAAAGCGGAGATCGTTTGTTACAAAAATGCAATTCGCATTATACGAGAAAAAGGAAAACCCTTAATGGTGTACGGAGAAAAGGGCAACACGAAGCTACATCTTATTAGTAATTTGAAGGCACAAAAACTAATAAGAAAAGGTTGCTATGCTGTTCTAGCACACGTCGAGAAAGTACAAACTGAAGAAAAGAGCATCAATGATGTTCCCATTGCAAAAGAATTTCCCGATGTATTTCCGAAAGAATTACCGGGATTACCCCCACATCGATCCGTTGAATTTCAAATAGATCTTGTACCAGGAGCTGCACCAATAGCTCGTGCTCCTTACAGACTCGCACCTAGCGAGATGAAAGAACTGCAAAGCCAATTACAAGAACTTTTAGAGCTCGGTTTCATTCGACCAAGCACATCACCGTGGGGAGCTCCTGTTTTGTTTGTCAAGAAGAAAGATGGTACATTCAGGTTGTGTATCGACTACCGAGAGTTGAACAAACTTACCATCAAGAACCGCTACCCACTACCGAGAATCGACGACTTATTTGATCAACTACAAGGCTCGTCTGTTTATTCAAAGATTGACTTACGTTCCGGGTATCATCAAATGCGGGTGAAAGAAGATGATATTCCAAAGACTGCTTTCAGAACACGTTACGGTCATTACGAGTTTATGGTCATGCCGTTTGGTTTAACTAATGCACCAGCTGTGTTCATGGACCTTATGAACCGAGTGTGTGGACCATACCTTGACAAGTTTGTCATTGTTTTCATTGATGACATACTTATTTACTCAAAGAATGACCAAGAACACGGTGAACATTTGAGAAAGGTGTTAGAAGTATTGAGGAAGGAAGAATTGTACGCTAAGTTTTCAAAGTGTGCATTTTGGTTGGAAGAAGTTCAATTCCTCGGTCACATAGTGAACAAAGAAGGTATTAAGGTGGATCCGGCAAAGATAGAAACTGTTGAAAAGTGGGAAACCCCGAAAACTCCGAAACACATACGCCAGTTTTTAGGACTAGCTGGTTACTACAGAAGGTTCATCTAAGACTTTTCCAGAATAGCAAAACCCTTGACTGCATTAACGCATAAAGGGAAGAAATTTGAATGGAATGATGAACAAGAGAAAGCGTTTCAGTTATTGAAGAAAAAGCTAACTACGGCACCTATATTGTCATTGCCTGAAGGGAATGATGATTTTGTGATTTATTGTGATGCATCAAAGCAAGGTCTCGGTTGTGTATTAATGCAACGAACGAAGGTGATTGCTTATGCGTCTAGACAATTGAAGATTCACGAACAAAATTATACGACGCATGATTTGGAATTAGGCGCGGTTGTTTTTGCATTAAAGACTTGGAGGCACTACTTATATGGGGTCAAAAGTATTATATATACCGACCACAAAAGTCTTCAACACATATTTAATCAGAAACAACTGAATATGAGGCAGCGTAGGTGGATTGAATTATTGAATGATTACGACTTTGAGATTCGTTACCACCCGGGGAAGGCAAATGTGGTAGCCGATGCCTTGAGCAGGAAGGACAGAGAACCCATTCGAGTAAAATCTATGAATATAATGATTCATAATAACCTTACTACTCAAATAAAGGAGGCACAACAAGGAGTTTTAAAAGAGGGAAATTTAAAGGATGAAATACCCAAAGGATCGGAGAAGCATCTTAATATTCGGGAAGACGGAACCCGGTATAGGACTGAAAGGATTTGGGTACCAAAATTTGGAGATATGAGAGAAATGGTACTTAGAGAAGCTCATAAAACCAGATACTCAATACATCCTGGAACGGGGAAGATGTACAAGGATCTCAAGAAACATTTTTGGTGGCCGGGTATGAAAGCCGATGTTGCTAAATACGTAGGAGAATGTTTGACGTGTTCTAAGGTCAAAGCTGAGCATCAGAAACCATCAGGTCTACTTCAACAACCCGAAATCCCGGAATGGAAATGGGAAAACATTACCATGGATTTCATCACTAAATTGCCAAGGACTGCAAGTGGTTTTGATACTATTTGGGTAATAGTTGATCGTCTCACCAAATCTGCACACTTCCTACCAATAAGAGAAGATGACAAGATGGAGAAGTTAGCACGACTGTATTTGAAGGAAGTCGTCTCCAGACATGGAATACCAATCTCTATTATCTCTGATAGGGATGGCAGATTTATTTCAAGATTCTGGCAGACATTACAGCAAGCATTAGGAACTCGTCTAGACATGAGTACTGCCTATCATCCACAAACTGATGGGCAGAGCGAAAGGACGATACAAACGCTTGAAGACATGCTACGAGCATGTGTTATTGATTTCGGAAACAGTTGGGATCGACATCTACCGTTAGCAGAATTTTCCTACAACAACAGCTACCATTCAAGCATTGAGATGGCGCCGTTTGAAGCACTTTATAGTAGAAAGTGCAGGTCTCCGATTTGTTGGAGTGAGGTGGGGGATAGACAGATTACGGGTCCGGAGATTATACAAGAAACTACCGAGAAGATCATCCAAATTCAACAACGGTTGAAAACCGCCCAAAGTCGACAAAAGAGCTACGCTGACATTAAAAGAAAAGATATAGAATTTGAAATTGGAGAGATGGTCATGCTTAAAGTTGCACCTTGGAAAGGCGTTGTTCGATTTGGTAAACGAGGGAAATTAAATCCAAGGTATATTGGACCATTCAAGATTATTGATCGTGTCGGACCAGTAGCTTACCGACTAGAGTTACCTCAACAACTCGCGGCTGTACATAACACTTTCCACGTCTCGAATTTAAAGAAATGTTTTGCTAAAGAAGATCTCACTATTCCATTAGATGAAATCCAAATCAACGAAAAACTTCAATTCATCGAAGAACCCGTCGAAATAATGGATCGTGAGGTTAAAAGACTTAAGCAAAACAAGATACCAATTGTTAAGGTTCGATGGAATGCTCGTAGAGGACCCGAGTTCACCTGGGAGCGTGAAGATTAGATGAAGAAGAAATACCCGCATCTATTTCCAGAAGATTCGTCAACACCTTCAACAGCTTAAAATTTCGGGACGAAATTTATTTAACGGGTAGGTACTGTAGTGACCCGAACTTTTCCATGTTTATATATATTAATTGAGATTGATGTTTACATGATTAAATGTTTCCAACATGTTAAGCAATCAAACTTGTTAAGACTTGATTAATTGAAATAGGTTTCATATAGACAATTGACCACCCAAGTTGACCGGTGATTCACGAACGTTAAAACTTGTAAAAAAACTATATGATGACATATATATGGTTATATATATAGTTAACATGATATTATGATAAGTAAACATATCATTAATTATATTAACAATGAACTACATATGTAAAAACAAGACTACTAACTTAATGATTTTGAAACGAGACATATATGTAACGTTTATCGTTGTAACGACATTTAATGTATATATATCATATTAAGAGATATTCGTACATCATAATATCATGATAATATAATAATTTAAAATCTCTTTTGATATTATAAACATTGGGTTAACAACATTTAACAAGATCGTTAACCTAAAGGTTTCAAAACAACACTTACATGTAACGACTAACGATGACTTAACGACTCAGTTAAAATGTATATACATGTAGTGTTTTAATATGTATTTATACACTTTTGAAAGACTTCAATACACTTATCAAAATACTTCTACTTAACAAAAATGCTTACAATTACATTCTCGTTCAGTTTCATCAACAATTCTACTCGTATGCACCCGTATTCGTACTCGTACAATACACAGCTTTTAGATGTATGTACTATTGGTATATACACTCCAATGATCAGCTCTTAGCAGCCCATGTGAGTCACCTAACACATGTGGGAACCATCATTTGGCAACTAGCATGAAATATCTCATAAGATTACAAAAATATGAGTAATCATTCATGACTTATTTACATGAAAACAAAATTACATATCCTTTATATCTAATCCATACACCAACGACCAAAAACACCTACAAACACTTTCATTCTTCAATTTTCTTCATCTAATTGAACTCTCTCAAGTTCTATCTTCAAGTTCTAAGTGTTCTTCATAAATTCCAAAAGTTCTAGTTTCATAAAATCAAGAATACTTTCAAGTTTGCTAGCTCACTTCCAATCTTGTAAGGTGATCATCCAACCTCAAGAAATCTTTGTTTCTTACAGTAGGTTATCATTCTAATACAAGGTAATAATCATATTCAAACTTTGGTTCAATTTCTATAACTATAACAATCTTATTTCAAGTGATGATCTTACTTGAACTTGTTTTCGTGTCATGATTTTGCTTCAAGAACTTTGAGCCATCCAAGGATCCATTGAAGCTAGATCCATTTTTTCTCTTTTCCAGTAGGTTTATCCAAGGAAATTAAGGTAGTAATGATGTTCATAACATCATTCGATTCATACATATAAAGCTATCTTATTCGAAGGTTTAAACTTGTAATCACTAGAACATAGTTTAGTTAATTCTAAACTTGTTCGCAAACAAAAGTTAATCCTTCTAACTTGACTTTTAAAATCAACTAAACACATGTTCTATATCTATATGATATGCTAACTTAATGATTTAAAACCTGGAAACACGAAAAACACCGTAAAACCGGATTTACGCCGTCGTAGTAACACCGCGGGCTGTTTTGGGTTAGTTAATTAAAAACTATGATAAACTTTGATTTAAAAGTTGTTATTCTGAGAAAATGATTTTTATTATGAACATGAAACTATATCCAAAAATTATGGTTAAACTCAAAGTGGAAGTATGTTTTCTAAAATGGTCATCTAGACGTCGTTCTTTCGACTGAAATGACTACCTTTACAAAAACGACTTGTAACTTATTTTTCTGACTAGAAACCTATACTTTTTTTGTTTAGATTCATAAAATAGAGTTCAATATGAAACCATAGCAATTTGATTCACTCAAAACGGATTTAAAATGAAGAAGTTATGGGTAAAACAAGATTGGATAATTTTTCTCATTTTAGCTACGTGAAAATTGGTAACAAATCTATTCCAACCATAACTTAATCAACTTGTATTATATATTATGTAATCTTGAGATACCATAGACACGTATACAATGTTTCGACCTATCATGTCGACACATCTATATATATTTCGGAACAACCATAGACACTCTATATGTGAATGTTGGAGTTAGCTATACAGGGTTGAGGTTGATTCCAAAATATATATAGTTTGAGTTGTAATCAATACTGAGATACGTATACACTGGGTCGTGGATTGATTCAAGATAATATTTATCGATTTATTTCTGTACATCTAACTGTGGACAACTAGTTGTAGGTTACTAACGAGGACAGCTGACTTAATAAACTTAAAACATCAAAATATATTAAAAGTGTTGTAAATATATTTTGAACATACTTTGATATATATGTATATATTGTTATAGGTTCGTGAATCAACCAGTGGCCAAGTCTTACTTCCCGACGAAGTAAAAATCTGTGAAAGTGAGTTATAGTCCCACTTTTAAAATCTAATATTTTTGGGATGAGAATACATGCAGGTTTTATAAATGATTTACAAAATAGACACAAGTACGTGAAACTACATTCTATGGTTGAATTATCGAAATCGAATATGCCCCTTGTTATTAAGTCTGGTAATCTAAGAATTAGGGAACAGACACCCTAATTGACGCGAATCCTAAAGATAGATCTATTGGGCCTAACAAACCCCATCCAAAGTACCGGATGCTTTAGTACTTCGAAATTTATATCATATCCGAAGGGTGTCCCGGAATGATGGGGATATTCTTATATATGCATCTTGTTATTGTCGGTTACCAGGTGTTCACCATATGAATGATTTTTATCTCTATGTATGGGATGTGTATTGAAATATGAAATCTTGTGGTCTATTGTTACGATTTGATATATATAGGTTAAACCTATAACTCACCAACATTTTTGTTGACGTTTAAAGCATGTTTATTCTCAGGTGAATATTAAGAGCTTCCGCTGTTGCATACTAAAATAAGGACAAGATTTGGAGTCCATGTTTGTATGATATTGTGTAAAAACTGCATTCAAGAAACTGATTTCGATGTAACATATTTGTATTGTAAACCATTATGTAATGGTCGTGTGTAAACAGGATATTTTAGATTATCATTATTTGATAATCTACGTAAAGCTTTTTAAACCTTTATTTATGAAATAAAGGTTATGGTTTGTTTTAAAAATGAATGCAGTCTTTGAAAAACGTCTCATATAGAGGTCAAAACCTCGCAACGAAATCAATTAATATGGAACGTTTTTAATCAATAAGAACGGGACATTTCAATTGGTATGTCCTCACAGCCTTCCTGTTGTAAAGAAATGTGATCTTTGGACATAGAAGGATTTGAGGCTTGTATCACACCCTGAGACATGAGTGTGACATTGGCAGCCTATGCAAGAATGTGTAAGGATGGAACATTTTGGGTGGGTAGTGACAGACTTAAGTCTGGGGTAAAAGTAGGCTTGGTCATTTCAGCTGGTTTTTAGATTTGGTTATTGGAGTCCAGGATTGGGACTTCTTCATGTAAGTCAACTGAGGGAGTTTCTTCAGTGACTGTAATGTGGGTATCTGTGATGACCCGTCCTAATCCTCCTGGATGAAGTCTTCAATATTTGGTTCCATTGCGAGATACTGACTTAAATATGCCATAAACGACTCCATGTAATATGAGCAAATGCACAGCGGAAGATTTCTTTCATACCTGAGAATAAACATGCTTAAAAGTGTCAATCAAAAGGTTGGTGAGTTCATAGGTTTATCATAACAATCAGTTTAATATATTAATAGACCACAAGATTTCCGTTTATAAACATATGTACACTCGCAAGTGTATAAAGGTATTCTATAAGTTGTAGGCACCCGGTAACAAGCCTTAACGTTCATGTTTTACCCTCTAAAGTACACCAGATCAGGTGTGTTTAAAATAACCTCGAAGTACTAAAGCATCCCATAGTCAGGATGGGGTTTGTCAGGCCCAATAGATCTATCTTTAGGATTCGCGCCTACCGTACATAGACAAGTAGTTTAATGTTACCAAGCTAAGGGTATATTTCTGGTTTAAACCCACATAGAATTAGTTTTAGTACTTGTACCTATTTCGTAAAACATTTATAAAACAGCGCATGTATTCTCAGCCCAAAAATATATATAAAAAGGGAGTAACGAAACTCACCTAATGTATTTTGTAGTAAAAATACATACGACTATATTGAACAATGCAGGATTGGCCTCGGATTCACGAACCTATATCATTTATGTATGTATATTAAAATATATATCATAATCAACAAGTTTATATATTTATATCATTAATATATATCTTAAATTAATAATTTATTAACTATATTTATTTGTATATTTTAGATACTTAAAATATGTATAACTATATATATAGTAGATTTAAAGTAATAAATATGTCATGTATCATAATTATCCTATATTGATGTTTAGAAAAATATCGTATTAGATATTAAAAGCTTTATATTATTATATTTGAAATATTTATTTGAAATAATAATAATAACAGTGATAGTGATAATGCTGATAATACTAATCATATTATTAATGATAATATGTGTAATGATAATAATAATATTGTTTAATAGTTCATCACAACTTAAATATATTTATCTTTCATAATTTAAATGAGTACTTTAAAAAATAATAATTTATCAATGTTAATGTATTAGAATAAAATGTTTTAGTTTTAGTATTAGTAATCATAAAATAAAGACATTAGTTATACTAACAAGTGTTCTAAAAATACTAATAATAATAATAATAATAAGAACTACCTTAAGTAGCAAGCTTTTAAAAAATAAACGCCCCGGCCCAGGCTCGAACCCGAGACATCTCGCTTAACCGAACCAACACCTTGCCACTCGTCTATTTAAGTTTTTCTTGATATTATTCCATCTTAAATTTATTTATACTCTATCTATCTGTTATCTTCATCTTCCTTCTTCTTTATAAACTATGATCGAACTAGAGATTGTAATAACTACTTTAACCTCAAAACACTAGTTTCGGTTTTATGTTATTACAAACAGAGGTGATTAAATGAGGTATTTTGGATTAATAAAATCGAAAAAAAATATAAAGAGGAAAAGGCACACTGCAGCAGTCGCTGTTATAATAAAAAAAAAATAATTTTTGCAAAAGGCTATGATTTAGAATAAGGTTATAACACAAATCATTTTCTAAATCATCATTGAAATACACTGGAACCATCAATTGAACTTAATTCTTACCTGCAAACTCGAATTTGGTGGAAGAACAGATTTTGACTTTTTAAAACTCAAATCTTTGACTCGAAAATTCGAGTTCAATATGAAGAATTAGAAATCCAACCTTTGCAGATAGTTTTCAAATGAAATTTCTAACATGATAGCGTTAACACTTTTTGAAAATTGATTCAAAATCAAATTTTGACCAAAAAGTTGAATAACAAAGATATACGAGTTTAAAGAAAAGTTCTGTTTATTTAACCAGATAAAATCGAAACTTGCTGTTTATAATTGATATGGAAGATAGAGAAATCGAATATTTTTTTTATCAGATCATAAACTGATCGATTAAATAAAGAATAGGTGTATCGACCCTCAGACGAGGACAAGGAGAAAAAGATAAAAATTATAAAGTGGAGAGGAATTTCTACCAGAATGATTCCATTGAACAAGACGACATATAATAAAAATTAAACGGGGTAGGGATATTTAAAAGATTTAATCTTTATCTGATTTTAATAATTATAAATATTTTAATAATAATATAATTAATATTAATAATAATAATTTTAAAGTTGATAATAATAATGCTATTATTACTGATAATAATAATACAATGTATTTACTTTTATAATTATATTAATGACAACTAAAATTATACCTTTACTATTCCTTATAATAATAAGGGTAATGATAATGATAACAATAATTTTAGTAATACTAATTATTATACTATAACAAGTTTATATTTACACACAAATATTTACATACACTAAATTATTCGAATTTCTTCATATAATATTTATAACTTATTTATATATACATATATATCTATGTTATATCTATAATAATTATGTATATAACTTATGTAAATATTTTATATACTGTATATTTATAAGTATTCATTTTTAACTTTGATTAATATCAATCGACAGACAATTGAGTGTTTACTCACTTCGAAGTCATATATATTCAATATACAATATATATATATATATATATATATATATATATATATATATATATATATATATATATATATATATATATATATATATATATATATATATATATATATATATATATATATATATTTACTTTTTTTTAATACTAAGTTTTATTATATCTTATATTATTTTATTTTACAAAAAAAATAATATTTCAGATTATATTTCGAATTAATATATATATATTTATAATTTTCAAATATATATATGTATATGTTTATAACTAGTTATTCGTGAATCGTCGAGAATAGTCAAAGGGTAATTGGTCATAGTTCCAAAATTTGCGAGGCTCAATATTACAGACTTTGCGTATTGTGTCGGAACCATATAAAGATTAAGTTTAAATTTGGTCGAAAATTTCCGGGTCGTCACAGTACCTACCCGTTAAAGAAATTTCGTCCCGAAATTTGAGTAAGGTCATCATAACTATCAAATAGAATGTTTTTCTGACGAATATGAGCTGATAACCAGAGTTTTATTACTGTTGAGTAATATATATAAAACGATTCGATTATGTGAAGCGTACGAGTGAAGCTATCACAAAATAGTGAAATGAGAAAGACAAGTTTGATCATAACTTTTGACTAGTCATGGTTGAATTTAGAAAAATAAGGTTCGTCTTAACTTTTGGCATTGTCTCGGTTGAATTTCAGAATTCAAGGGATTTAAAAGAAAATCTTGGAAATCTATAAGATCTGATCCTTCGGGATTTACGGAAATTAAGATTTCTATAATTAAATGTGATTATCTGCCTCGATTGCTTTGTCTGGTATTTTCACTATAAATGAACTTCTTTCATTCCATTATTTTTACCACTCTAATTCTTCCTTTCTTGATCCATACTTTCAGACGATTGTGAAGATGCTTAATCCAGTTCTGATCCTTGTCCTCATCCTTACTATCGCAACATTCATTCTCCTTTTCTAACTTCCACCAGAGGAATCTGCTTTCTTCTACTTCGCCCTAGGGGTTATAATGTTTTTAATTCTCCCGTGTCTTTATATTGCGATAAACATTGATATACACGGTTTGTAATTCCCGTGTTTGTGATCGGCTTTATATTTTCCTTTATTTTTCGGAGCTCCATGCTCTTGTTTTCTCTTCCTGACTTTAAGTCAAACGAATAATGGTCCCGAATTTGTAGATATAGAGTTTCGAATGTTTATAATGTTCTAAGCAGGAATGAACGTGATAGCACGATTTGATTTTCCAATTTATCAACATCACGGAAGATAGAACCATCAAGAATACATTTTCTTGATATGTTCAGAAGTTAAGTAGAATGAAATAGTTATGTAACATGGCACATGATGACGTTATGATCTGTGAATCATCATGTTTCAATAGAACTTCCAGCATGACTTACTGTAATATAATCACGTTGGCCAAGTGTCATTATATTATACTAACCCATGCTTCAATTCCCAACACTTCTCCACAATTCATTCATAATTTATACTTAGATTTTACAGAAGTTTCCAATATAATGAAATACAGAAAACACGAAGAGGTAGATAATTTCGGACAAGAATATTTATAAAAATATCTTCAGAAATATCGAAGATATTTATGATGATATTTTGGAATTTCTAAGTTCGATGGTTGAGGAAGAAAGATTTTCCGCAAGATTTTAACATGAGTACAGAGCAAGATATTCGTTGAAGGTTTTATCAGATCCAGAATTACTTGGATTCTTTGAATATATGGTATGGTCCTTGTATTTGACCTTGGTCTCCTTCATGGTCTGCTCAATCTGTTTTTCAGTACCAAATTTTCTATCGAGCGTTCCTAACACTCCCTTCTTTATCGTCAAACTTTTGGCTACTTAGGCCATCTACAATTTTACTGTTTCCTCTGCATTTAATGCAGTCATATCTGAATGGTCGGTTATCAATCCGAGGTGGTTTCAGGAGAATTGTGTTTTTAGATGATTAAACGCTGATGATAATATGGTGGAATGTAAATGGTTCCCCGGTAACAATAAAAGAGCACACATATATATCAAAGTGTTAATAAGGTTGTTTCAAACGAAAAGTCGAAGTTGACTCGCTGGAGCTGTGGCAAAATTTGCTACTTTGAAAGGGATTACCAAATTATTTTGGGTAATAATAACACTAAAGGAAATAGCACTGCTACGTGTTAAACGTTTACTCAGGTTCCGAGAGTTTTTCAGGTGCATAACTATATGCATCAATCTTTCCTTCCGTAGATGAAGTGTGGTTGGTTCTTCCTCTCGATTGAGGTGTTTTCAAGAATCATGAAAGGTTTGGAACGCAGATTATAATCATCAAGATACAAATGAGGTTTAAGATGAAATCAAGTGGCAAACTTGAAGAATTATTTAGTTTCATATGTTATAATCAGTATTTTAATTCAGTTTAATTGTCCAATATTATTCGTCCACAGTCGATAGTCCACAGTTAACAGTCCAATCATTCATATATAGTTTAATATATAATATTCGAATTAATTAATACGTATCGTGACCCGTGTACATGTCTCAGACTCGATCACAACTCAAACTATATATATTATTGTAGAATCAACCTCAACCCTGTATAGAGAACTCGATCATTACTGTATATAGAGTGTCTATGGTTATTCCAAATAATATATATAGATGCGTCGATATGATATGTCAAAACCTTGTATACGTGTCCCGATATTTAAAGTGCGTAAAATAAATAACAGAAATTAAATGACGATAAATAAAGTGCGTAAAGTAAATAACAGAAATTAAATGACGATAAATAAAATTGCGAGAATATAAATTGCGATAAATAAATTGCGATAAATATAATGTAATCAGTTAGCTAGGAATAGTTAGCTAGGAACAGTTAGCGTGGATTCTTATCAAAATTCTCATAGTTAATTTGTTTGTTTCTAACAATTTTTATTTTGTCCAATGTTTTCTTCATTATGCCACTTGTCGGATTCTGATAGGTCAAAATCCAAATATGAAATTGAATGAAAATGGTTATTCTGTAGTGAACGGATACGTGCATCGGTGGATGTAAATAGGATAGTAAATGACTGTTGAATCAGATTTGATAGAATGTACAGTGTAACTTATTAATGTGAAATCTAAATATTCCTCGGGTATTACCTACCCGTTAAAATATTTTCACCATTAACAGTTTGTACAAAAGAATTTTTAATTACAATCTTTATGAAAACATATATACGTATATATTTTTTTCAGATGTAATCATGGATTTAATGAGTCAATGTGATATTATACTTATCAGATTTACGGCTAAAACTAGAGTACATAATCACTAAAACATTAGAGATTACATAATTGCCATGGAGGACGAAGATAGTTTATGTAGAACGATTCGTGGAACGATGATTATACTCGAGGTACAGAATGAGATGTTGATGCGTGTGACGTTGAAACTTGGGTTGTTGGTGGTAATGGTATTGATATTAGTGGTTTTGTTGGTGTCGGTGATTTTGTTGAAGCTGGTACGTTTTGCACCATATTTTCCAAGGCTACAACTCGGGCGCGAAACTCGTTGATTTCTTATATTATTCCGAGATGATTGTTGGTCGGAACGAGCGAATGAATAAGGTTCAGAATGTGGGATAGTATATAATCGTGACAAGATACTCTAGCAATGAGTGAGAAAATGGTATCTCGAACAGGTCCCGGTAAGTGCTTCAGGTTCATCACCAAGAGGGCAATGTGGTGGATGGAAGGGATCGCCTTCTTCTTATCTCCAATGATTGAGTAGACTACGAATCCATCAGATGAATTGGGGATGGCTAATTGGTTGATTTATTTTGGTGACGCTGCTTTCGGAGCTTAGGTGAACATCCTTATCGGAATAGCTGTCGGAATAACTATCGGAATAGTTATCGGAATCTGAGGGACTCAAACTAGTTGCAGGATTCATCTCGTACAATCAAATGAAGGATTTTCGATAAGAAATAGATTATAGGATGTAGATTAGTAACCTGCAATACATAATTTACATATGCATATATAATACTAAAATCTCATAAGTTACGGAGAAATCTACGGAAGTTGTCAGGAAAAGTCTATAGTAACAGATACGCTAAGATATGAATTTATCTGTACACTGTCTATGCAATAGAGGCAGTAAGACGTGTCTAGACTTTATGGATGATAAGCAAATAATTTTCGACACTAAATGATAAGCAAAACTTTTGACACACAGATACGGTCAAAGCCCAGACTCACTAATGAATTCTAACGACTATCAGTTGGACACACTAATACAAGACCTGGTTCGCTAAGACCATCGCTCTGATACCACCTGTGATGACCCATCCTAATCCTCCTGGACGAAGTCTTCAACATTTGGTACCATTGCGAGATACTGACTTAAATATGCCATAAACGACTCCATGTAATATGAGCAAATGCACAGCGGAAGATTTCTTTCATACCTGAGAACAAACATGCTTAAAAGTGTCAACCAAAAGGTTGGTGAGTTCATAGGTTTATCATAACAATCAGTTTAATATATTAATAGACCACAAGATTTCCGTTTATAAACATATGTACACTCGCAAGTGTAAAAAGGTATTCTATAAGTTGTAGGCACCTGGTAACAAGCCTTAACGTTCATGTTTTACCCTCTAAAGTACACCAGATCAGGTGTGTTTAAAATAACCTCGAAGTACTAATGCATCCCATAGTCAGGATGGGGTTTGTCAGGCCCAATAGATCTATCTTTAGGATTCGCGCCTACCGTACATAGACAAGTAGTTTAATGTTACTAAGCTAAGGGTATATTTCTGGTTTAAACCCACATAGAATTAGTTTTAGAACTTGTGCCTATTTCGTAAAACATTTATAAAACAGCGCATGTATTCTCAGCCCAAAAATATATATAAAAAGGGAGTAATGAAACTCACCTAATGTATTTTGTAGTAAAAATACATATGACTATATTGAACAATGCAGGATTGGCCTCGGATTCACGAACCTATATCATTTATGTATGTATATTAAAATATATATCATAATCAACAAGTTTATATATTTATATCATTAATATATTTCTTAAATTAATAATTTATTAACTATATTTATTTGTATATTTTAGATACTTAAAATATGTATAACTATATATATAGTAGATTTAAAGTAATAAATATGTCATGTATCATAATTATCCTATATTGATGTTTAGAAAAATATCATATTAGATATTAAAAACTTTATATAATTATATTTGAAATATTTATTTGAAATAATAATAATAACAGTGATAGTGATAATGCTGATAATACTAATCATATTATTAATGATAATATGTGTAATGATAATAATAATATTGTTTAATAGTTCATCACAACTTAAATATATTTATCTTTCATAATTTAAATGAGTACTTTAAAAAAAATAATTTATCAATGTTAATGTATTAGAATAAAATGTTTTAGTTTTAGCATTAGTAATCATAAAATAAAGACATTAGTTATACTAACAAGTGATCTAAAAATACTAATAATAATAATAAGAACTACCTTAAGTAGCAAGCTTTTAAAAAATAAACGCCCCGGCCCAGGCTCGACCCCGAGACCTCTCGCTTAACCGAACCAACACCTTGGCACTCGTCTATTTAAGTTTTTCTTGATATTATTCCATCTTAAATTTATTTATACTGTATCTATCTGTTATCTTCATCTTCCTTCTTCTTTATAAACTATGATCGAACTAGAGATTGTAATAACTACTTTAACCTCAAAACACTTGTTTCGGTTTTATGTTTTTACAAACAGAGGTGATTAAATGAGGTATTTTGGATTAATAAAATCGAAAAAGAAAATATAAAGAGGAAAAGGCACACTGTAGCCGTCGCTGTTATAATAAAAAAAAAAATTAATTTTTGCAAAAGGCTATGATTTAGAATAAGGTTATAACACAAATCATTTTCTAAATCATCATTGAAATACACTTGAACCATCAATTGAACTTAATTCTTACCTGCAAACACGAATTTGGTGGAAGAACATATTTTGACTTTTTAAAACTCAAATCTTTGACTCGAAAATTCGAGTTCAATATGAAGAATTGGAAATCCAACCTTTGCAGATAGTTTTCAAATGAAATTTCTAACATGATAGCGTTAACACTTTTTGAAAATTGATTCGAAATCAAATTTTGACCAAAAAGTTGAATAACAAAGATATACGAGTTTAAAGAAAAGTTATGTTTATTTAACCAGATAAAATCAAAACTTGCTGTTTATAATTGATATGGAATATAGAGAAATCGAATGTTTTTTTATCAGATCATAAACTGATCGATTAAATAAAGAATGGGTGTATCGACCCTCAGACGAGGACAAGGAGAAAAAGATAAAAATTATAAAGTGGAGAGGAATTTCTACCAGAATGATTCCATTGAACAAGACGACATATAATAAAAATTAAACGGGGTAGGGATATTTAAAAGATTTAATCTTTATCTGATTTTAATAATTATAAATATTTTAATAATAATATAATTAATATTAATAATAATAATTTTAAAGTTGATAATAATAATGCTATTATTACTGATAATAATAATACAATGTATTTACTTTTATAATTATATTAATGACAACTAAAATTATACCTTTACTATTACTTATAATAATAAGGGTAATGATAATGATAACAATAATTTTAGTAATACTAATTATTATACTATAACAAGTTTATATTTACACACAAATATTTACATACACTAAATTATTCAAATTTCTTCATATAATATTTATAACTTATTTATATATACATATATATCTATGTTATATCTATAATAATTATGTATATAACTTATGTAAATATTTTATATACTGTATATTTATAAGTATTCATTTTTAACTTTGATTAATATCAATCGACAGACTATTGAGTGTTTACTCACTTCGAAGTCATATATATTCAATATACAATATATATATATTTACTTTTTTTTAATACTAAGTTTTATTATATCTTATATTATTTTATTTTACAAAAAAAATAATATTTCAGATTATATTTTGAATTAATATATATATATATATATATATATATATATATATATATATATATATATATATATATATATATATATATATATATATATATATATATATATATATATATATATATATATATATATATATATATATATATATATATATATATATATTTATAATTTTCAAATATATATATATGTATCTGTTTATAACTAGTTATTCGTGAATCGTCGAGAATAGTCAAAGGGTAATTGGTCATAGTTCCAAAATTTGCGAGGCTCAATATTACCGACTTTGTGTATTGTGTCAGAACCATATAAAGATTAAGTTTAAATTTGGTCAAAAATTTCCGGGTCGTCGCAGTATCCAAGTTTACTATCCTACCAAGTTTAGGTTGGGTCAAAGCACTGCTCTCACCAACCTCTAGCATAGGTGATGGAGTAGTACTAGAAGCACCTTGCCTAGTGAATTTTAGAGGGGAATCCACAGGTGCTGTATCATCTAAGGTTTCAAATATGGTGGTATTCTCTGTATGAACTGGTGAGTTCATAAGGTGGTTTGAGTAGGAAATTTGCTTAGTAGCAGTGGGTGAGGATGGGTTAGACTGAGGTGGGATTTCCTCATTCTTGTCCTCAGCCTGCTCTGTATGTGTAACATCATGGGGTGGAGAATGTGTGGGGGTAGAATCTGATTGCTCAGATTCAAAAGAGTGATGTTGACCATCCTTATTCCCTGATTGCTCATAGTCAAAGGATTTGTTGTGATCCTCTTCAGACTCTGATTGCTCAGAATCTGAGGAAGATGCCCCTTCAGATTCTGATTGCTCAGAATCTTCACGTTGGTCTGCACGGCCAAGATTGACCCAATGCATCATAGCAGGAGTAAGAGCAACTTCTTGATCATCCACAATGTGCCTGTGAAACATTCTGACACTACACTCTGGCATATATGTATACTCATACACACCAAATACTTTAAGCCCATCATACAAAACAGGAGTCATAGCTTGTTCAAACATAAGACTTAAAACTCTGATAAATGGAACATTATGATCCCTTTGAGGTTTTTCAGTGAGCACCAAGAGTTCATTGAAATATAAACGTGCAAAATCTATATTCCTCCCTGTGACCATATCATGAAACAGATATGCCTCAAAATCATTAACTTCAGTCAAACTTCCACACTTGAAACTCAGACTCCTAGTGATATTTGACAACAAAAGCATCCATCTTGGAAGAAACATACTGATTTTAACAGTTAAATCAGTTAAGGGTTGACTAACCAAAGGAAAACTAGATCTTGCAGCAGTTTTTGATACAGTTCTAACAAAATTATCTTGAACAGGAAGATTTAAAGCAACCCTTAAATAATTTTCAGTAAGTGTTAAGGAATTGTTACCATCTCTGTAAGTACCAGTAATAGTCCTAGCTTCTCTGTTCCCAATGCAAGTGTACCAAAATTCTGCCAACATCTCTGGAAACATGATTGTAGTCTTGAAGAAAGCATCCTTCAAAGGATGATTCTTCATAAACAGTATCAGATCCTCATACCCTTCATTAGCGAAACCCTCAGGCACAGTACCACAAGCAACCCTATTATTAACCTAAACATGTACATCCTTTCCTCCTCTGATTTCTTTAGCCCTAATCATGTTATCGGTTGGTTCAAGAACAAAAGGGATGAACTTCGTGTTTGCCATTAGATACACAATTTTGAATCGAGAGAATTTTCAAGAAGATGATGATTGAATGAGAGAGTTTATCAAGATACACAATTTTTTGAAGAGTAAAAATAGGAGAGATGAAAACAAATAAACACACCTGACACAAAAATTTTCAAAAAGTTACCATAAACTGTAGCAACCCTGATTTTTCCGTTACTTCCGTTAACCTTCCGTTAGTTTATTTAACGACGATTATTTAACTTTTATGTGTTTATGTGTAATAAATACATACTTGATCTTTGGAGGATTTTAATAATTAATATGGGTTGATATTAATTCAAATAAATATTTCGGATAATGAAATACGATAAAAATGATACGATTTTGATAATAGCTTTTTGATCAACGAAACGCTCGAGTTTATTTTAATAATTAATATTATTAATTATTAACTTTTTAAAATATTTAATTTATTGGGTTTTTAATAAATTAAGCGATTGGTTGCGTTTAACGATCGGGTTAGCGTTCCGGACCTTCGGTACGACTAAACGACACTTAAAAAGGACCACGATTACACGATATTGCAAAAAGAGAGCCTAGGGATACCCCATGGGGCCCAATCGGCCGACCCCTCCCCATACCCCCTTATATTTCAAATTTTGTAAGTTTAGGGGCTTATGTGCTAATTGTTTAAACTAGGGTTAGTATAAATAGAAGTATTAACCTAAAATTAAATAAAACCCTCACAATTAAAAAGCTGCAGTCGATCCCTCCTTGCTCCCTCCCCATCGTCGACCATCATCACCATCACCATACCATCAATTTTCAATTTTTGATAAAACCTCAAGAACAAACGTTGCAATTCTCGATCTCCTCTACGCGTTGATATAATTTTTTTAGCGATCTAAGGTATAATTGCATAAACCCTAATTCTTAAAATCTGATTTTTATAAGAGTTTCATAGTTATGTTGTCAATTGCTCAAGTCTATACGCGTACGTGTTAATCGTTATCGTTATTTTGATTGTTTGATGCGCTAGGGTTTAAAGACAAATTTGTTTTTGTTTGATCAGAAAAATTAAGTTTATCAAATGTTAATTATTATGTTATAATCAGATTCCTTGCGAAAAACTATTGATTTTAGGCTTTGGATTCGCTTGATTTCGTTTCCGTATGATTAAGTTATGTCAATTTGAATTATCGTTGTGTTTTTATTGCTTGATCAGAAATCTGGTATTGATAGAAAACGAATTGGAATGTGAGACTTATACCACTGGAAAGATAATTTAAAAATACTCAATTTAGACTAGGATATCATGTCGTTTGCTTATGTATAACCCGAGTTATGATAGAATTAGTGTAAAAGTAGTTTTATACAGCACTTGCATGAAAATAACCTTGTATGAAAAAATGTGTTAACTTCTATGATTAAATATTTTCATATTTGAAAACTAGACAAAAATTACTTTATCTTTCATTTGTATATCATAGGCTAATTGTATCTAGATCTTCGGATAATCGCGTGCGAATGTGACTAACTAAATGAGAATCGAATCTGTAACGTGCTCACAGTTTTGTACTCTGTTGATTGTGTGAATTGTATGAGCATGTATGCTTCTGAAAAATGAAACTTAACATGATATTTGACTTATTGTTAGTTGATGTCAATCTCTAAAACCTTATTCATTGGGCACAATAGAGCCATACTTTATGTGAATTCTGATTTGAGCTGAAAACTGAATGTTCAAATTGCACGAATAAACTGTACAAATTGGCTAAACAAAAGTTTCTATATTTTTTATATGTGTTACTTTGATTTGTTCTTGAACTATAGCTACTGGTCTTGTATCAATTGCATGTTCCTAACTCCGGTTATAGCCAAAACGAAATCAGTACGCGGTCAGAAATTGACTTGGCAAGCCCCAAATGTATCCCTTCTGATTCCTGACTTTTAATTGTCGTATGAGTCCCTGGCCAGACTTTTTGGAATCGATTTTAAGTATATTAATGATCTGAAGTTTTTCATGTTTACGTGAATTATGTACTATGAGATAATGTGCTAAGTATGCTATGAACTTTGTGCATAACGATAAACTGAAATTGTGAAAATGATTATTCATGACCTGAAACGTATTGTTTGACTTAGGTTTGACATGTTGACCAATATTTGACATGAACCTACTGATGTTGACTTTATTTGACCATATTGACCAAGTTTGACTTTCGGTTTGACTTTGGTTGACTTTGTTTGACTTGCATGATATAGTTGACTTTTACTTTGAAACGCGTCGAGTCGAGCAATAAGACAACGTACACTATGAAACCACACTTATTTAAGATACATATATTGACCAACCTAAATACGTATACCTAGGTTGCATTACTCGGCTATAAACCGTACAAGTTAATTGTTCACTTTTCAATCCGAGCTTTATTCAAAGGTGAGTCTACAGTCTCGCTTTTTACATGTTTTCAGGGATGAGAATACACGCTGTTATACTTACATTTTCAAATGCTTTTGTATTGACATGAGAACTATATATGCATATTGAGTTTGTTCAAAAAGCCTCTAGCTTGAATACTTTTAACACCATCGGTGTAAGCACAATTTAGATGGACGGATCCGTTAGGTTGACAACCTCACCCACTATAAAAACTGTGGTGCATTTATTTTGAACATTAAATACATTTGAACAAGTGTATAACATTTTAGGAGGTAAAGGCGGGTATAGTGGCTTCTATACTCGGGTCATTGCTAGTATCCAGGTGCTCAGATTATGCAAACAATAAAATCTCGTAGTCAAGGAAACTAAACTATTTTTCTGATAACTATTTTTCAGACACTGATATATTACTTTAAACCTGTAGATTCACCAACATTATTAGTTGACCTGTTTTTGCGTGTTGTTATTCTCAGGTCCTTAAGAAGTAGGCTTCCGCTGTGTTTGCTGCATGTCTGGCCGTGGAGTCAGCATTTGATTTAATGAAAATTATTTACTTTCGCATTTAAAGCTTTTATACTGTTTAAATACTGTTGGCTTGTGGTTACGATCACAACAGTGTTTCTATTTTGGGATATTTGACTTATGTTTTTGAAAGTTAATTTTTAAATAAAAATTAAATGCGATTGCTTTAAACGTCTCATATAGAGGTTGTAACTGTTAACTGTGGGACCTGGATTAACACGTCGTCAGATGGTAATTTGGCGGGGTGTTATAGTTGGTATCAGAGCTAACGGTTCGTAGGGAAACTAGGACTTGCATTAGTGTGTCTGATTTGGTCATTAGGACACCTTGATGGGTCTAGACTACGACCGGGACTTAGTCATTACATGAGTACTTTGTTACTAACGTTATTTACTTGACTAATCTATTTCGTTGTGTTCTTGTACTATGAGTTAGATGTCACAGGATTTAGGAAACAGTGACAGCGACTCCAGTGTGGCTGAGGTGAATGCTCCTGCCCCAGCACCAGCACCTGCTCCGCATCAGATACCTAACCATCTAGTGAACCTTTATGCATTGGATTTGGTTCATACCAACCGTAACAGAGATATTGTTGATTGTGTTAATGCTTTGAGCGATATTGCTAGGACATATCTGCACCCCGATGATCTAGATAGGTTGGAGGAAAGGGTCACATGTATAAATACTTATACGTACGAGGCTGAAGCGAGGTTCGTGGAGATGGCGGGATTGATAGCAGCCTTGACTGCCAGGGTGGCTGCGTTGGAGGCGGAACGTAATAGGCCGAGGAATGATGGACCTGCCTCTCATACCCGACAGAAGAGGAAGTGAAGGGTCGTTGACCATGAGCTTCTTTTCCTTTTCCGTCCGCCATACTTTCTTTAATTGATTATATAAGACTTACCGGGTGTTATAAACTAGGCTACTAGTACATTATGTTTATTGTTTGGTTTACTACTTTGGAATTTGGTTTATCACTTTCGGATTTTATTTATATTAATGGTGGATTATGCTATTAGTAACTATTATCTTCTATTGCATGCGGTATTATTCTATATTTAGTAACTTTGTATGATAGTAATACTTGTGTTACATTACACTACTACTATTGCCATTAATGTTACTACTTAGTGCTACTACCACTACTATCACTACATAACACTAGTACCACTACTACTACCACTAGTGTTTCTACTATCACCACTATCACTATTTACATTACTTCTCACTACTAGCGAATCTTTTCGTACTATTATTTACTAGTCTTCAACACTCGTTGCTAGTATATTTTCATATATATAGCATTGTTTTGACACTGACCTGGTGTGTTTTTCTGTGTTGAAGATGCCTCCGAAGGAATCAAACGCAGCCCAAATCAGGAGAATGTTCGCCGAAGGAATCGCGGCTGAAAGAGCTGAACTACTGAGAGAATTCAACAATGCTCGAAACAATAATGATCGTGGTGGTTCGAGCAACACCAATGGGAATGGCACTCAAGGCCGTAATGGATGTTCTTACAAAAAATTCACTAGTTGCAACCCGCATTCTTTCAACGGTACAGAGGGACCAGTTGGTCTCACTAGGTGGTTTGAGAAGCTCGAGTCGGTTTTCCGCATTAGTGGGTGTAATGATAACGACAGGGTAGGCTTTGCAACGGGCACACTGGCAGACAGTGCGCTCACCTGGTGGAACAACTATGCTCAATCCTTGGGTCATGATCAGGATTATGCCCTACCTTGGGACACTCTGAAGCAAATAATGATAGAGGAGTATTGTTCGAGGAACGAGATTAAGAAAATGGAACACGAGTTCCGAGGGCTGAAGTTAGTAGGCAACGATCTCACTGCCTATAACAAGAGGTTCTTTGAGCTGGCTTTAATGTGTCCTGAAATGGTTACTCCGGAAAGGCGTAAGGTGGAACTGTACATTGAAGGTCTGAGTGAGAATATTCAAGGCGGGGTCACTACTTCAAAACCCGCAAACGTGCAGGAAGCTATTGACATGGCTAGTTTGCTATTGGATCAGATTGCCCAGAGAGGGAAGGGCACTACAGTGAATGAGAATAAGTCAAACGATGGTAAGAGGAAGTGGAATGGTGGTCAGGACAAGAATTTTAATCAACATCCGTTCAAAAAGCAAGATTCTTATCGCAATGACACTGGAATCACAGGAACTAACTCCGGGTATAAGGGCAAAAAGCCACAATGTCAGAAGTGTGGCAAGCATCATACTGGAAACTGTTCTGTTCTAAATTGTGACCGTTGTAAGAAGTTTGGTCATTTGTCAAAAGATTGCAAGGTTAATCTCAACGGCAACACCAACAACAACAACAGCACTGCAGGCAACGCAAACAATGCTAATAATGGTAAGAACTGTTATGGTTGTGGACAGCCGGGTCATTTCAAGAAGGACTGTCCTAAGAACAACAATGGGAATGCTCGAGGCAGGGCGTTCAACATCAATTCTGCGGAAGCTCGTGATGATCCGAAGCTAGTCACAGGTACGTTTTCACTCGATGATCAACCTGTTTATGTTTTGTTCGATACTGGCATCGATAGAAGTTTTATATCTAAGGATATTTGTCACAATGTTAAGAAACCTGTTTCTTCCTTAGATAACGTGTATTCCATAGAACTAGGAAATGGTAACTTGATGAGAGCTGATAAGATTTATCGTGATTGTACTTTGACGTTAGAAAGTAAGCCTTTTAGCATTGACGTGATACCTATTAAACTGGGAAGTTTTGACCTAGTGGTTGGAATGGACTGGTTAGCTGATAACAAAGCCGAGGTGGTCTGTGACCTAAAGGTTATTCGTATTCCTATTGCTAACGGTGAACCTATGATGATTTATGGTGAAAAGAATGGTTCACAATTACATCTCATTAACTGCTTGAAAGTCCAGAAGTATGTGAGAAAGGGATGTATCGCGTTCTTGGCTCATGTAAGCCAAATTGTACCAGAAGAAAGAAGACCCGAAGACATTCCTATAGTTAAGGAATTTCTTGAAGTTTTTTTGGAGGAATTACCTGGTCTCCCACCGTATCGAGAAATTGAGTTTCAGATAGACTTAGTGCCAGGAGCGGCACCGGTGGCTCTCGCACCGTACAGACTCGCACCCCCAGAGCTTCAAGGGTTGTCTAGCCAATTGCAAGAATTGTTAGACAAGGGAATTATTCGACCAAGTTCTTCACCTTGGGGAGCTCCAGTCTTGTTTATTAAAAAGAAGGATGGGTCGATGAGATTGTGTATCGACTACAGAGAATTGAACAAGTTGACAATCAAGAATCTGTATCCGCTACCGAGGATTGATGACTTATTTGATCAGCTGCAGGGATCCAGTTATTATTCGAAGATTGATTTGAGATCCGGGTATCACCAATTGAGAGTCAAAGAAGCTGATGTCCCAAAGACAGCGTTTAGAACACGTTATAGACATTATGAGTTTACAGTGATGTCGTTTGGTTTGACGAACGCACCAGCAGTGTTCATGGACCTCATGAACCGTGTGTGTAAGCCATACCTAGATAAATTCGTCATTGTGTTTATTGATGATATATTGGTGTACTCCAAGAACAGAGAAGAGCACGAGCAGCATCTACGTTCGATATTGACTATGCTTAGAGAAGAGCAGTTGTATGCAAAGTTCTCTAAGTGTGATTTTTGGTTACCAGAAGTACAATTTCTTGGCCATGTTGTAGGGGCTAATGGAATACAGGTCGATCCAGCAAAGATTGAGTCGGTTAAGAATTGGGAAACTCCAAAGACGCCAACCCAGATTAGGCAATTTTTGGGTCTGGCTGGTTACTACAGAAGATTCATTGAAGGATTTTCTAAGATCGCCCGACCATTAACCGCATTGACACATAAGGGCAAGAAAGTTTGAGTGGTCAGAACCGCAAGAGACTGCATTTCAGTTGTTGAAGGAGAAGTTAACAACTGCACCAGTATTGTCTCTACCCGAGGGAAGTGAAGATTTTGTTGTTTATTGTGATGCCTCACGTCAAGGAATGGGTTGCGTGCTTATGCAACAAGACAAGGTTATTGCTTATAGATCGCGTCAGTTAAAGATTCACGAGCAGAACTACACTACACACGACCTTGAGTTAGGAGCTGTTGTCTTTGCACTTAAAATGTGGAGACACTACCTGATTGGAATCAAGTTCAATATCTTCACTGACCATAAGAGTTTACAGCACATATTCGATCAGAAACAGCTCAACATGAGACAACGACGTTGGATGGAACTACTTAACGATTATAACTGTGAACTTTAATACCATCCGGGTAAGGCGAATGTTGTGGCGGATGCCTTAAGCAGAAAGGAGCGAGAGAAACCTCTTAGGGTTAAAGCGCTTAACATAGTTGTCCGTACGAATCTCACATCACAAATCCGTGAAGCACAACAAGAAGTCATGAAACAAGAAAATGTCAATGTTGAATTTCTCAGATGAATGGATAAGAAATTTGACATCAAGGAGGATGAAACATGGTACTTTGCTAACCGAATTTGGGTACCAAAGTTTGGTGGATTGAGAGAACTAGTGTTGGAGGAAGCACACAAGTCGAGATACTAAATTCTTCCGGGATCAGATAAAATGTACCAAGATTTGAAGGCGTTTTATTGGTGGCCGAATTTAAAAGCTGACATTGCTACCTATGTCGGGAAGTGCTTGACTTGCGCTAAAGTCAAGGCTGAACATCAGAAGCCATCAGGATTATTAACTCACCCAGAGATTCCCCAGTGGAAGTGGGAAGGTATTTCCATGGACTTCATCACGAAACTGCCGAGAACGGCGGGAGGTCACGATACTATTTGGGTTATCGTGGATCATCTCACTAAGTCCGCACACTTCTTACCGATAAGGGAAACTGATAAAATGGAGAAGTTGGCTCAGATCTACATTAAGGAAGTCGTCTCTAGGCATGGAGTGCCTATATCTATTATATCTGATCGTGACAGCAGATTTACTTCAGGTTTTGGCAATCATTACAGAAAGCAATGGGGACCCGTTTAGATATGAGTACAGCATATCACCCCCAGACGGATGACCAGAGCGAACGAACTATTTAGACTTTTGAGGACATGTTGAGAGCGTGTGTCATCGATTTCAGAAACGGATGGGATAAGTATTTACCACTAGCTGAGTTCTCATACAATAACAGCTACCATGCGAGCATTAAAGCTGCACCTTTCGAAGCATTGTATGGAAGGAAGTGTAGATCTCCCGTTTGTTGGAGCGAGTTGGGAGATAGTCAGTTGACAGGTCCTGAGATTATTCAGGAGACAACTGAGATAGTCCTACAGATTCAAGAATGACTGAGAACAGCTCGAAGTTGTCAAAAGAGTTACGTCGATGTTAGACGGAAGGACATAGAGTTCCAAATTGGTGACAAAGTTATGCTTAAGGTATCACCTTGGAAGGGTGTTGTACGATTTGGGAAATGAGGTAAACTGAGTCCTAGATATGTTGGACCATTTGAGATAACGGAAAGAGTTAGACTGGTAGCTTACAGATTGGAATTGCCACAAGCACTCAGCGGTATTCATGACGTTTCCATGTATCCAATCTAAAGGAGTGCCTAGCCGATGATAATTTGATTATTCCTTTAGAGAAACTACGTATCGACGACAAACTTCATTTCATTGAGGAACCTGTTGAAATCTTGGGCCGTGAGGTCAAACAGTTGAAGCAAAGCAGAATTCCTATCGTAAAAGTTCAGTGGAACGCGAGAAGAGGGCCAGAGTTCACGTGGGAGCGTGAAGACCAGATGAGGTGGAAGTATCCGCAATTGTTTCCCTAGGAAACTACATCAGCAGACGATCACTAAAATTTCGGGACGAAATTTTCAATAACAGGTGGGTAATGTAGCAACCCTGATTTTTCCGTTACTTCCGTTAACCTTCCGTTAGTTTATTTAACGGCGATTATTTAACTTTTATGTATTTATGTGTAATAAATACATACTTGATCTTTGGAGGGTTTTAATAATTAATATGGGTTGATATTAATTCAAATAAATATTTCGGATAATGAAATACGATAAAAACGATACGATTTTGATAATAGCTTTTTGAGCAACGAAACGCTCGGATTTATTTTAATAATTAATTTTATTAATTATTAACTTTTTAAAATATTTAATTTATTAGGTTTTTAATAAATTAAGCGATTGGTTGCGTTTAACGATAGGGTTAGCGTTCCGGACCTTCGGTACGACTAAACGACACTTAAAACGGACCACGATTACACGAAATTGCAAAACGAGAGCCCGGGGATACCCCATGGGGCCCAATCGGCCGACCCCTCCCCCATACCCCCTTATATTTCAAATTTTGTAAGTTTAAGGACTCATGTACTAATTGTTTAAACTAGGGATAGTATAAATAGAAGTGTTAACCTAAAATTAAATAAAACCCTCACAATTAAAAAGCTACAGTCGATCCCTCCTTGCTCCCTCCCCATCGTCGACCATCATCACCATCACCATACCATCAATTTTCAATTTTTGATAAAACCTCAAGAACAAACGTTGCAATTCTCAATCTCCTCTACGCGTTGATATATTTCTTTTAGCGATCTAAGGTATAATTGCATAAACCCTAATTCTTAAAATCTGATTTTTATAAGAGTTTCATAGTTATGTAGTCAATTGCTCAAGTCTATACGCGTACGTGTTAATCGTTATTTTGATTGTTTGATGCGCTAGTGTTTAAAAACGAATTTGTTTTTGTTTGATCAGAAAAATTAAGTTTTTCAAATGTTAATTATTATGTTATAATCAGATTCCTTGCGAAAAACTATTGAATTTAGGCTTTGGATTCGATTGATTTCGTTTCCGTATGATTAAGTTATGTCAATTTGAATTATCGTTGTGCTTTTGTTGCTTGATCAGAAATCTGGTATTGATAGACAATGAATTGGCATGTGAGACTTATACCACTGGAAATATAATTTAAAAACACTCAATTTAGACTAGGATATCATGTCGTTTGCTTATGTATAACCCGAGTTATGCTAGAATTAGTGTAAAAGCAGTTTTATACAGAACTTGCATGAAAATAACCTTGTATGATAAAATATGTTAACTTATGTGATTAAAGCTTTGCATATTTGAAAATTAGACAAAAAGTACTTCATCTTTAATGTGGATATCATAGGCTAATTGTATCTATATCTTCAGATAATCGCGTGCGAATGTGACTAACTAAATGAGAATCGAATCTGTAACTTACTCACGGTTTTGTACTCTGTGGATTGTGTGAATTGCATGAGCATGTATGCTTCTGGAAAATGAAACTTAACATGATATATGACTTATTGTTAGTTTATGTCAATCTCTAAAACCTTATTCATTGGGCACAATAGAGCCATACTTTATGTGAATTCTGATTTGAGCTGAAAACTGAATGTTCAACTTGCACGAATAAATTGTACAAATTGGCTAAACAAAAGTTACTAGATTTTTTATATATGTTACTTTGATTTGTTCTTGAACTATGGCCACTGATCTTTTATCAATTTCATGTTCCTAACTCCGGTTATAGCCAAAACGAAATCAGTGCGCGGTCAGAAACTGACTTGGCAAGCCCCAAATGTATCCCTTTTGATTCCTGACTTTTAATTGTCGTATGAGTCCCTGGCTGGAATTTTTGGAATCTATTTTAAGTATATTTATGATCTGGAGTTTGTCATGTTTACGTGAATTTTGTACTATGAGATAATGTGCTAAGTATGCTATGAACTTTGTGCATAACGATAAACTGAAATTGTGAAAATGATTATTCATGACCTGAAACGTATTGTTTGACTTAGGTTTGACATGTTGACCAATATTTGACATGAACCTACTGATTTTGACTTTATTTGACCACATTGACCAAGTTTGACTTTTGGTTTGACTTCGGTTGACTTTGTTTGACTTGCATGATATAGTTGACTTTTACTTTGAAACGCGTCGAGTCGAGCAATAAGACAACGTACACTATGAAACCACACTTATTTAAGATACATATATTAACCAACCTAAATACGTATACCTAGGTTGCATTATTCGGCTATAAACCGTACAAGTTAATTGTTCATTTTTCAATCCGAGCTTTATTCAAAGGTGAGTCTACAGTCCCGCTTTTTACATGTTTTCAGGGATGAGAATACACGCTGTTATACTTACATTTTCAAATGCTTTTGTATTGACATGAGAACTATATATGCATATTGAGTTTGTTCAAAAAGTCTCTAGCTTGAATACTTTTAATACCATCGGTGTAAGCACAATTTAGATGGACGGATCCGTTAGGTTGACAACCTCACCCACTATAAAAACTGTGGTGCATTTATTTTGAACATTAAATACATTTGAACAAGTGTATAACATTTTAGGAGGTAAAGGCGGGTATAGTGGCTTCTATACTCGGGTCATTGCTAGTATTCAGGCGCTCAGATTATGCAAACAATAAAATCTCGTGGTCAAGGAAACTAAACTATTTTTCTGATAACTGTTTTTCAGACACTGTTACATTACTTTAAACCTGTAGATTCACCAACATTATTAGTTGACCTGTTTTTGCTTGTTGTTATTCTCAGGTCCTTAAGAGGTAGGCTTCTGCTGTGTTTGCTGCATGCCTGACCGTGGAGTTAGCATTTGATTTAATGAACATTATTTACTTTTGCATTTAAAACTTTTATACTGTTTAAATACTGTTGGCTTGTGGTTACGATCACAACAATGTTTCTATTTTGGATATTTGACTTATGTTTTTGAAAGTTAATTTTTAAATAAAAATTAAATGCGATTGCTTTAAACGTCTCATATAGAGGGCGTAACTGTTAACTGTGGGACCTGGATTAACACGCCGTCAGATGGTAATTTGGCGGGGTATTATATTAACCCCCTCTATTAATAACAAATTTGACTCTTTTATTTTAGGAAATAGAATAAAGAAAAATAAAATTAACCTAAAAATGAAATTAAAAAAAAAAACTTTATTTGACTAAAGAAGGAAACAATTTTATACACAAAAATACACTTGAGTAAACTTTCCCAGACTCTGAATAATATTACGTCACCCAGACTCCAAGAAAATAATTCAGACTCAAGGAATATCATCACTGGACAACATTTCAATAGACGGATTTAACATTCCAAGTTGTCCAAGAAGATAGAAGTGCCTTTCCTCAGTGAGTTCCTTAGTGAAAATATCTGCCAATTGATCCTTAGTACCAATATGCTTTAAGAAGACTTTGCCCTTTTCAACACAATCCCTTATAAAGTGGTGTCTGATTTCAATATGCTTGGTTCTTGAGTGAAAAACTGGATTCTCAGTAATAGTAATTGCACTCTCATTGTCACACATGATTGGAGTGTTGGTCAATGTTAACCCAAAATCCAAAAGTTGATGTTGCATCCAAAGTAACTGAGCACAACAACTTCCAGCAGCAACATACTCAGGTTCCGGTATAGAAGTAGCCACAGAATTCTGCTTTTTAC
This sequence comes from Rutidosis leptorrhynchoides, assembly GCF_046630445.1. Classification (NCBI taxonomy): domain Eukaryota; kingdom Viridiplantae; phylum Streptophyta; class Magnoliopsida; order Asterales; family Asteraceae; genus Rutidosis; species Rutidosis leptorrhynchoides. The sequence continues at coordinate 372,579,688 of NC_092337.1, read as the reverse complement.
TAGACCAGCTAACCAACTTTCCACCTAGCAATTGACATCCACCAGAAGTGCTTTTCCTGTCTAACTTGCACCCTGCATAGTCTGCATCTGTGTAACCAATTATATCAAACCCTGAGTCTTTAGAATACCAAAGACCCAGGTTAGGGGTACCTTTTAAGTACCTAAAATTCTTTTCACAGCTTTATAATGAGACTCCCTAGGATCAGACTGGTAACGTGCATAAAGACATGTAGCAAACATTATATCAGGTCTACTTGCAGTTAAGTATAGCAAAGATCCAATCATACCTCTATATGTTGATTGACAAGTAGGTTTCCCAGACTCATCTTTATTAAGCTTTTCAGAAACACTCATTGGAGTTTTTAAAGAGGAACAACTTTTAAAACCATATTTAGTTAACATATCAGAAATATAGTTACTCTGGTTAATGAAAATACCCTCAAAACTCTGTTTTATTAGCAATCCAAGAAAATAGTTTAAAGTACATAAATTACTCATTTTATACTCTTCAGACATAATGTCAAAAAACCATTTTCTCAAGTGTGGATTTGTAGACCCAAAGATAATGTCATCAACATAAATTTGTACAAGTAACACATCACCTTTATCCTTTTTGATAAATAAAGTCTTGTCAATAGCTCCTCTGGAAAAATTCTTTTCTAGAAGAAATGTTAAAAAGGTATCATACCAGGCTCTGGGAGTTTGCTTCAGACCATACAATGCTTTCTTCAATCTGTAAACATGCTTAGGAAATTTCTTACTTTTAAAACCATGAGGTTGTTTCACATAAACCTCTTCTTGCAATTTACCATTCAAGAAAGCACTCTTCACATCCATTTGAGATACCTTGAAATCTTTGTATGCAGCATATGCCAGAAACAATCTAATAGCTTCAATTCTAGCCACAGGAGTAAAAGTCTCATCATAGTCTATTCCTTCTTCTTGTCTATACCCTTGAGCAACCAACCTTGCTTTATTTCTGATCACAATACCATCTTTATAAATCTTGTTTCTGAAAACCCATTTTGTGCCAATGACAGTTTTACCAGCAGACTTTGGAACCAATTTCCATACATCATTCCTTTCCAATTCTGTCAATTCCTCAGTCATAGCCTCAACCCAGTCATTATCAACCAATGCCTCATCTACTTCTTTAGGCTCAATCAGTGAGAGAAAACTTGAAAAGAAGCAGAAATTTGCTGTAGCAAAGTTAGACACAGGTGTCTGAGAAGAAGAACTATGCTTAGGCAAACCTGTAGGATCCACAACATAGTCCTCAAGATGCTTTGGAGGAACTATATTTCTAGATGATTCTCTAGTAGGAACAATGAGATCCAAAGTGGTATTTGATGACTGATCACTTTCTTGATTGACAATCGATTCATCTTGCTGTGGAGGTTCTTCTGTATGAGTATTATCTGCAATTTCATTTCTCAATCCAGACAAGTTTGGTTCATCTGACTCAGACTCTGAATCCTGAGTCTGAACGCCATTTCCTGAAATCAAATTTGACAATTCACCAAGTGCAGATAGCTCAGTACTGAATGACTGATCTATTTCTAAAGAACTTTCATCAAAGGAAACATTAATGGATTCTTCAATCTTCATTCTTCTCTGATTATATGCTCTGTAGGCTTTAGATACAGAAGAGTATCCCATAAAAATACCTTCATCAGACTTTGGCCTCATCTTATCAAGCTGATCTCTTTGATTTAAAATATAGCACTTACACTCAAATATATGGAAGTAATGAATAGTATGCACCTTTTTATGATACAACTCATAAGGAGTTTTGTCATGTTTCTTCACAATCAAGGACCTATTTTGAGTGTAACATGCTGTATTGACAGCTTCAGCCCAGAACCTTAGGGCAACATTTGATTGGCATAGCATGGTTCTGGCTGCTTCAATAAGTGTCCTATTTATTCTTTCAGCAACTCCATTTTGTTGTGGAGTTCTAACAGCAGAGAAATTTTGACCAATTCCAGACTCTACACAAAAATCAATTAATGTGACATTTTTGAACTCAGTACCATGATCACTTCTCAACAGTTTGACAAGAACACCCTTTTGCACCTGCTCTCTCTTGATCAAATTGATGATTTCTTCAGGAGCATCACTCTTTGCAGCTAAGAAAATAACCCATGTAAATCTAGAATACTCATCAACAATCACCAGAGTATATCTTTTTCCACCCAGACTACTAGTGTTCATTGGACCAAACAGATCCATGTGAAGTGTGTGAAGTGGATCACTGATGGTAGTCAGGGTTTTTGAGGGAAACTTTGTTTTGGTCTATTTACCCATAATACAAGCAGAACAAGGTTTATCTTTCTTAAAAGGTTGTTGTGGAAGACCTCTTACAAGCTTCTTTTTGGAAAGCTCATTAATGTTTTTAAAATTAAGATGAGAAAGCCTTTTGTGCCAAAGCCAATTGAGCTCTGGGACAGTCTGAGAGTACAGAGATGTCTCAATTCCAGCATCAACAGATTCTAGATCCAACATATACACATTTTGAAATCTTCAAGCCACAAGTGTTGGCCTTCCTTTAGGATCATAAATAATACCAGCTTTCTTTCTAATTCTGATTTCACAGTCTTCATCAGCAATTTGGCTCACACTCAGCAGATTATGCATCAGCCCTTCAACTAAAGCAACTTTCTTTAATGTGACACTTCCAGCTTTAACAGTACCATAACCAATAGTCTTTGCAACAGAATTATCCCCATATCTTACAGAAGGACCCTTTTCTTCAACAAACCCTACTAGATGCTCTTTGCATCCAGTCATGTGTCTTGAGCAGCCACTATTCAGATACCACATACTACCCTGCTACACAAGAAACAAACAAAAGAGGATGATTAGTTTTTAGGGGGAACCCACTTTTCAGTGGGTTCAACTAGAGTATCCTTTACTCTCCAGACAAAAGCTTTGTTCCCAATCCAGATCAACTTGTCCTTAACAGATTTCAAGACACTTTTATTTTCACAAACTTTGGGTTTCCATTCCTTCTCAATTTTCTTAGGAAAACAAAATGTTCTCTTAACTGAAGGTTTTTCTTGACTCTTGATTTTTTCATTGAGTTTTGAAATTTCCTTTTTGAGTTTACGAATAGTCTTAGCTTGTTTGGACTTTGACTTTCTTTTAGTTGACCTTTTTGGATCTGAACAAATGCAAGCGTCAGAGGATGATTCAGAGTTGTCCTTGCAACTTGACTCTTGTGTGTCAGACTTTAGGTCAGAACACTCACTTTCATCTTGAGAGACTAAACTATTAGAGTCTGAAGGTTTCAAGAGTTCAGACTCTAATGGATTTTTACTTTCAAGTATTATAGTCTCAGAAGGCTCAACGGGATCTAATGATCTTACAAAAGCATTGGTTAAAATCTTTTTGTCACCATCAAATTTTACAAATGTGTTTGGTAGAATGTCAGGTTTGAATACACTTGGATCAACTTCCACATTATTATTTAATATGTAGTTTTCACCTAGTATAGCTTTGACATCATTTGGAATTTGTTTGGCAATAGCATCAGAATTCTTTTTGAAAGATACACACCAAGATTTACAAATTGATTCATATTGTTTTGACCTTTTCATTGATCTTCCTAATTCAATATTTAATCTTTTAGTTTCTTCTGTGTATGCCATTTTATAGGTGTCAAGTTCAACCTCACATTGTTTAAGTCTTTAATTTCAGCATCTTTGTCTTTGATGATATTTTTAAGATCAAAAATTTGTGTTCTTAACCTATCAATGTCATCTAAACACCACTCAAAGTCAAGCAGCAAGTACTGAAACATTCTCACTTTTTTATTATCAAGATAGTTCACAAAGTTTTGTACCTTATAGGCAGAAGCTTTATTGCAAGTAGTGTCCTTATCCATCTTCTCAACAACTTTCAGATCTTCCTGAAACTTGCTAGAACCACCATCCTTTTCAATTATAGTCATATCTGGGGTAGTAATAGTACTGATAGACATTATGATTAAAATATGGATCGTTTTAAAGATCACCGAGATAGGATTTACACCTTTCCCGCTCTGATACCAGTTATTAGTTCACAGTAAGAAGACTATGAACACCAGACTCTCACTTTATACAATAACTAAGAATTGAAGTACAGAAAATGAGAGAACACGATGAATAGAATAAGAAATAGATAATTGATCGTGCAAAGTACAAGTTCATAAGAAAACATACGCCCCTATTTATACAGGTAAAAACCAAATCTGGAGATTTGATTTTCATAACTACATACCTATAAAAGTGGAAAAGATAAACTAAAACAAGCCAAATCAACTATTAACTAGGAAGTCAACTCTGGAGATAAAATCAAATCTTCAAACCAAATCTTCTTAAATAACAAGCATATCTCCAGAATATTCTATGACTTTGGCTTCAAGAAATCATCATACGTTTACTTCAATAATTCCAGAGTCTGCAACTTCAGACTCTAAATCTGCAAACTCTAAAATCTGCAAAACACTTTTGACTCATCAGATTATTATTTTTATTTTTCCCAACATCTCCAAGCCACCACATGAACCATGGATACTACAGATAATTTTAGCCCAATGTGAGTTAGTTTCGGTTATATACCTCCACTACCACTTCAGCAACAATGCAAGGGTTTACTTTTTAGGGACCCAATATTCAACCACCCCCCCCCCCCTTCCCATAGTCTGTGATAACATTATCCCATTTGATCCAAGAGATTTTAGAGTCCGAGCCCGACCCGTTCTAAAAGAAAGAACGTCACACACTCTCGAGTAGTTTTAACTTTTAACACACAAGGCGGGCACGAAAGAGCGGGCAATTTTAAATGCATTGTTATGAGTCTTGGTGGCGTTAAAGAATGTTTTAACATATAAACTAGTTTTATAAGGTCCGCGTTGCTAGAGAAAAATAAAAACTTAAAGAAAAAAGTAGAACGTCATTTTTTTTACAACTAAAAAAACACCTTAAAAAATAATTTACAAGATAGCGTGAAAAACAAAACTACGTGCGTCACAATAAAAAAAACATTGATACAATACATGATGGTTGATCCTTTGTTATATAGTTTTTTTTACTATATAATTTTAATTAAGTTTGACAATTTAGTAAAAGAAGAAAAAACTAAAAGTTAAGGAGACAAAAGAAAGGAGGAACAAAAGAAATTAAAATAAAAAAAGAAAAGAATTGTCAGAAAAAGATGATTTTTTTTTAGAAAAAGAATTAATTACACCATTAACCCATGTGGTTTATCGATAATTCCTTTTTCTTTTAAAAATTTACTGATAGGCCCTATAGCTTTTAAAATATACAGTGGTGGCCCTAAGCCTAATGCTAGTTAACTAGTTAGCGAACCCTCGCTTCGCGCCGGGGGTTCGGTTTTCAATGTATTTTATTGTGTTTAGTAAAATTATTTTGTGGCTAACGATGATGTCGTTGAAGTGCAACTCGAGTCGAACTAAAAGGTATAACCCGTGAGAGATTTAAATGTTATTTTAAATTAAGAATATATGTGCATCTCCGCGTTTCGCTATGAAATTGTCGACTTTTAAAAATTTAACGCAAAATCAACGTGTGTGAAAAGTACCCCAAATATTTAGCATTTTTTAAAAAGCGTCCGTTTTGCGTATAGCTAGTGACATTGTGTTCCTAAAATTATTTCGAGTTTAACGATGGTATCGGAAAAATTTAACTCGTTGCGAGCGAGAAGATATGACCCGTTGAATATTTGGGTGGAGTTTATTTAAGATTTTTTATGAAAATTGTTAAATGACACTTTACCTCCCTGTTTGGGGGGTCGATTTGAATTTTTCAAAAAAGTGTAGGGTAAAATGAAATTTAGTTGAAATTTAAAAAAAAGGTGAAAAGTCGAAAATGCCCCTAGTTACTATTCATAGCTTTTGTCTATTAGTTATTTCGAGTTTAACGATGGTATCGAAAAAATTTAACTCGTTGCGAGCGAGAAGATATGACCCGTTGAATATTTGGGTGGAGTTTATTTAAGATTTTTTATGAAAATGGTTAATTGACACTTTACCCCCCTGTTTGGGAGGTCGGTTTGAATTTTTCAAAAAAGTGTAGGGTAAAATGAAATTTAGTTGAAATTAAAAAAAAAAAAAGATGAAAAGTCGAAAATGCTCCTAGTTAGTATTCATAACTTTTGTCTATTAGTTAATATGTAAATAAATGTAAATTTGTTTCTTTGGTTAATTAATTGACGTTAAATTTAGGACCACCACTTTGCATTTTAACAACCATAGGGACTACCGGTATAATTTAAAATTATAATGACTACGGGTATAAATATGAGTGTCAAAATAACAAAACCTTACCACGTTCTTATTAATCAAACACCACAATGATTACAGATTTACCGTAGAGTATCAAAATTGCAATCTCTCACAAATATCAAAACAGGCGAATATAATAATAAAACTATATAGTCACATCAGAATTAGTGAGCTAAGATTTTCAGGATGATAACCTTCTGAAATAAATAAGATGAATTCAGAGACAAAGATCGAATGAGAGAGATGTACGAATGTGTTTTTAATCAACTGCATAACCATAATACGGGTTACATGAACCCATAAAAGATCAAAAGTTACTTCCAGCACCCTTATACTTCAAGCAATGTAGAAACGGCCACAAACTTTGTACAGCTCGGCAATCAAGTTCCAAAAATCAAATATTGGCCACCAATATTTTTCTGCATTACAAAAGTGTGTGAAAGAACAAAAATAGCAATGTTTAGAACTAGATTGTATAACCTTTTAACATTGACTAAACCACAGAGAACAATAGTACAGTTAACAGTTATTATTATTATTATTATTATTATTATTATTATTATTATTATTATTATATGGCCGACACTTTCATAAAGTAAAGTTTGAATTTCATAAAGTGAAGTTTGAATTCACGGATATTATTATTCTACCTAACTGCACAGTAAATTATTGTATTATAAATATCAAAGGATGTGATTTGCATAAGATGCACACATAGAATATATTTTCACATATCATCATTCTTTTACTCTCTCTTATTTTAAGTAGCCTATAGTCAAGAACAAACCACTAAATGTAGTTATAAGCCTACTGAATTATAACACGAACCAAACCACTAAAGGTAGTTATAAGCCTACTGAATTATAACACGTTATCAGCACGAAGTGCTCCGTATAATCAAGGTAATAATAAAAAAAAATTCTTTAATGATATCTTCTATTATTTATTAGTAAGGTAAATATTATTATCATCATAACTAACATTTATATTTATGTTATTTAAGTTATATATGGTCGGTTATACCGCCTGAATTATATTTCTGTAATCTAACTTTTATTAACTTCATTAACATTTATATTTATGTTATATATAGTCGGTTATACAGCCTGAATTATATTTCTATAATCTAACTCTTATTAACTTCACTAACATTTATATTTATATTATCTAACATTTATAATTATTTATGCAATTAATCATTATTTATTTCATGCATACTAATGTTTATTCTTAAATTTATTATTTATGCATAATATGTTTATTCTCTTAATCTCCGTATTTATACTAAACATATTTATACTAAATGTATTTTATAGTAATCATATTTATACTAATAAAATTCTTTTATTAAAATGATTATTAATATAACAAGTACATAACATTCGTTAACGTCAACTAATAACGTTACAACAGTCATATATACATAACGGTTGTTAACGTCAACTGACGACGTTACAACGACTATATTTTTCAAATATAAAATAAACATCTTCGTTTTCACATTTTTCACAAATCAATCTTCATTTTCTCAGATTATCATTCTCAAAAAGTTTTTGTAAAGATGATTCACACAAGGATGATTTTTCCTATTGTATTGGTCATATTAACTATCATCATTGTTGCTAATATACCACCGGGTGAACCTATATTCTATCATGCCCTTGTGGTTTTATTATTTGTAATCATACCATTATCCTGTTGTTTGCTACTTATGAATTTAAAATGATTCTAATTTCATGTTGTTAGAAATTGATTATGATTATAATTTATGTTGTTCATCTTTCTAAAAATAGAAAATGTCAAACTTATCAAAGCTTGAGTTTGATGCCCTAGACGTATCAGGAACAAACTACACATCATGGGTCATGGATGTAGAAATAAATCTTGGATCATTGGGTATTCTAAAAACTTTAAAAGAAAAAAATACTTGTTCTGATCAAGATAAATTAAAATCAATTGCTTTTATTCGCAAACATATTGATATCACCTTAAAACATATGTATCTCACTATCAAAGATCCACATGTTTTATGGGAAAGTATCAAGAGTAGATTCGATAATCAAAAGAAAATATTACTCCCAGCTGCGAGGGAAGAATGGAGAAATCTAAGGTTCCAAGACTTTAAAAAGATAAGTGAATACAGCTCGGCCATGTTCAAGATCCGTTCAAAGCTTCAATTCTGTGGTCAAGAAATAAGTGATGCTGATATGATGGAGAAAACTTTCTCCACAATGCATTCTGCAAACATTACTATACAAGAAAATTTAAGATTGCAGAATTACAAAAACTTTTTCCAAACTTTAAACTTATCTCTTAGTTGCAAAAGTGAATTGTAGTGACCCGTCCTAATCCATCTGGACGAATACATTACATTTGGTTACATCGCGAGGTACTTGACCTCTATATGATACATTTTACAAACATTGCATTCGTTTTTAAAAGACAAACTTTCATTACATCGAAAATTGACGGCATGCATACCATTTCATAATATATCCAACTATAATTGACTTAATAATAATCTTGATGAACTCAACGACTCGAATGCAACGTCTTTTGAAATATGTCATGAGTGACTCCAAGTAATATCCCTAAAATGAGCAAATGCACAACGGAAGATTTCTTTCATACCTGAGAATAAACATGCTTTAAAGTGTCAACTAAAAGGTTGGTGAGTTCATTAGTTTATCATAAACAATCATTTCTATTAATTTAATAGGCCACAAGATTTTCATTTATCATAAACATCATCTCGTATCAGGCATTTCGCAAACTGCATAGAGATAAAAATCATTCATATGGTGAACGCTTGATATCCAAACTAACAGGATGCATATAGAATATCCCCATCATTCCGGGACTCTCATCGGACATGATAATCGAAGTACTAAAGCATTCGTAACCCGAATGGGGCGTGTCAAGGTCCATAGATCTATCTTTAGGATTCGTGTCAATTAGGGGTCATTTCCATAATTCTTAGGCTACCAAGCTAAAAAGGGGCATATTCAATTCGATAATCCAACCATAGAATGTAGTTTCGATTACTTGTGTCTATTTCGTAAAACATTTATAAAAGCAGCGCATGTATTCTCAGTCCCAAAAATATATATTGCAAAAACATTTAAAAATGGAGCAAATAAAACTCACCATACTGTATTTTGTAGTAAAAATACATATGACGTCATTTAACAAGTGTAAGGTTGGCCTCAGATTCACGAACCTATATTAGGTATATATATTAACACATATAATGGTAGTCGAACAAATTTATATGTTATTAGTGATTTAATTATTATTTTAATTAGGTTTTTCATTAGTAACCTAATTAATTATATTTATTAACATTTATTATAAAAGTATTAATATAGTTATGTTATATGTAATAAATATGATTTTATATAACTAATAGTTGATAAAATAATATTGATAATAATAATAAATAAAAAGTTGTTCTATTTTACAATAATAATAATAGTTATTATGATACTAATATTGATCATATAAAAATAATAACATTAATGTCAAAATAATAATAATGATAGTAATAATAATAATTTTGATAAAAATGATAATTTTTCTAATAACGGTAATAATAATAAAAATGATACTTTTAATTAAAATGTTAGTCTTCAATAAAAAAAAATGATACGAATAATAATAATAATAATAATAATAATAATAATAATAATAATAATAATAATAATAATAATAATACCTTAAAATGTGTACGGGCCAGAAGTTCTAGCTCATCAGAAGTCCAATAATCAAGAAGCCCACCCTAGGATAATGGCCTAGACCGATTCTTTAATAAACCCAATAGCTGATTCAACCAAGCCCAACGGGCCCAACTGGTACAGTTATTTGTTGATAAAAAGAAATTATTTGCAGCAGCCAGGGTTCGATCTCAGGACCTTTTGTCAAGCAAACCCATTACTAAACCACTGAACTGTACTTAGTTTTTGAATTCATTTTCACGTTTAAAATATATAACCTATACTAAACTGTAATCCTACTAGAATTACCATCATCATCATTTAATCATTTTCTTCTTTATTTAACACCATCATCAATTTCGTTAACAATATCACAGAATCATAATCATGTGATCATCATCATCATCAATCTATCATATCAAATATTATTATCATCACTAATTAATCTCGTCATTATTCTCACTTAACAACATCACGATACATCCTCACATCATATAACCTTAATACACCATTATCATTTCTCTCGGCCCAATAGAACTAAAAATCTCGGCCCGATATTATAAACAATATCACGACCCAAGTTAGAAAAAGGATTATGATGGCCCAACAAGAGAACATGTAACAATCGACTTCTCTGGTTCATCAATATTGTATCATCATCCTCTTGTCATCAATACCTCATCTTCCACTAATATGTAATCATAAAATACAGCTCATGACAATTTAAATAATATTACTTTGTGTGAATAATTAAGTATGATCATGAGTATCATCTTTAATTATATTTATCATCATCATGCTTATCCTCTTTGCAGTTTAAAAAGAGAAGCAATTGAGCTCTGCAACAGTGGTAAGAACGAAGAACATAAAAAGGATGGCAGCGAGAGAAAAAAAATGTGGAAATTGTAGGTATGGTGGCGATGGGGGTGTTTCACAGCAAATAACAACAGTAGCTTCACATTGAAATAAATGATAATCGATGGTAGTGAGTGGGGGTTGGTTGTGGTTATTCACGATAAGGAAAACAGAAGAAAGATAGCAGGTGCATCAATAATGGTGGTGATTCACGTTCGAAAACAGGAGAGAAGCACAGCAGTAGCATATAATACGGGTCTTTGATGGTGATGAGGTGTCCCGGTTTGAGCTATACTAGGATATTAAACAGAATATAGTCGAGCCTAGCGATTTAATTGTTTTTGTTTTAATTGAGTTTGGGTTGGCTTGAATTAGGCAGAAGAAAAAAAAAGAAGGCGTGTAGGGATGAGTTTTTGGTTCAAAACAAACAGACGTGATGGTTGATGGTTACGATATTCATCGAATAGTTACAATTTTTGTGGGACTAGCGAGTAGCAACAAAGAAGGCTCATGAAATTGTTTGATGATCACAAAAAGAAAATTATAAACGAGTAACAGTATAGTGATCGAATACCTTGCAGTTCAATGGTAATTTAAGATTAACAGGGACTATAGCAACGAGCAGTATACGATGGCCTTGTTTCGAATAGCAAATAGTAAGCAGTCGTAGCAACCTTCTTTTCGAAGGAAGCAAGGACACCAACATGCTAAATGGGTTTGGTGATCTGTCGAAATAGAAAGAAAAAAAAACAGAAACATAATAGTAGCTGCAAAATAGTAACGTGCAGTTGGTTTGTGGTGGTTCAAATTGTGTTTGTTGGTTGCTTGTATTGTACTGAATCCGAACAGAAAAGAAAATGATAGCAGCTTAGGGTGTCCCGTTTATTGTGGTTAGAAGGTGACGATGGAACCATGAAATAGAAGACAGAAGAAAGAGTTAAAAGATGAAGTTGTGGGTTTGAGCCGAAGGTGTTCTTGGACAAACAAAGAAGAAGCAGAGAAGGGATTTCAAGGATGGTTTACATATTGGTGATAGAAGATGTTTGGTTAATGTACACATGTATATATAAGTTTTATAGGTTATTTAAAAGTAATCAAAGTAATTAATTTAAAACAGTTTTAATCATTCATATACAGAAATCTCAATTTGATTTTTACGGATGAAATGAAAGGAATCAAATCTGTGTGCGATTTCAATTAGATAAAGCAAAGAAAAAAAATATATAATATATTAATTAATTATAAAACATGTGAATTAGCTGTCACTCCTAATTAATATCTGCCGACACTTTTGGATTCTTTAACAAATACAGTGAATTTCGTACTCCATTGTTAATCAGTGACGGATAAAAGTCTTCAGAAAAATTCCAAATTTTTAAATTTACTATATTTATTTATTTTGGTCCGGTATAAAATTCGATCATTAATTTATTAGTTAAAAATTACATCAACTGTCCCTCTCAATTCTGGGTAAAATATAAAAAGTGTTAAAATCAAATAATTAGATCCTAAATATACTTTTAATAAGCCAATAACTTATATAACTCATTTTTCGGATCACCCTTTATTTTAAAATCATATAAGTTCGTTTTTTAACTTGATTAATAACTATCAAGATGACAAACGAGTGCTACGAGCGTTTACAGAATGAATTCAAAACCAAATATATATTTTCAATATACTTTATATATATTTATTTTAATAATTAATTTGATTATTACTTATATCATTTTATTTTACAAAATTAATTCTAATAACTACATAATATAATATTTCAAATTATATTGAAATATACATATATACATTTTTAAATATATATGTATCTATTTACAAATAGTTATTCGTGAATCGTCGGAACTAGTCGAGAGTCAAATGAATATATTAAACACAGTTCAAAGTTTTTAAGATTTCAACATTACAAACTTTGCTTATCGTGTCGGAAACATATATAGATTAAGTTTAAATATGGTCGAAAATTTCCGGGTCGTCACATGAATAAAGAATTACTGATGAAGAATCAAGAATCTCGTCCTACGAGTGCACTAGCATTCCCTGAAGCTAATGCTATTAACAATAATAATAATAAAAAAAAGAAATGCACCCGGACGAGGACGTGGGCGAGGTCGTGGTCATATTGGCCAAAACTATCATCATGGAAATTACCATAACAATAATAAAAATCATAGCTATGTTCGAAATCATCCTTATGGTAATGGTCGTGGTGGTGGTCGTGGTCGTAATGGTTATGGTGGTCGTGGTCGTGGACAAAGAAATAATAATCCACAAAATTATAAATTTCAACTACCATACAATCCCACAAATCATAATGTTGAAGGAAGCTCTTCAAAGAATATTGAAGATTCTTGTTATCGATGTGGTAAAATTGGACACTGGTCTAAGAACTGTCGAATAAATCAATATTCTGTTAATCAATATCAAGAATCCCTAAAGAGAAAAGGAAAAGAGGCAAACCTTGTCGATGACCTTGATACAAAAATCACTGAGCTAACAAGTGACTGCTTTAATGAATAAATTTTCTATTATATGTCCATATCAAATAAATGGATATAGATTTACTATCTATACCATATCTACTTTACTATATGTTTCCTTATTATGTACTTTTGTTTATAACATATTTTGAATGTAATATATTGATGAATTATGTACTCATTATTTGTTTCTCATATTTTGAAGTTCATGATGTACACTACTGGAGTGCAAAATCAGTCAAATGGTGGGGATCTTTGTTTTGCAGACAGTTGTACCACACACACTATACTCAAATCTAAAAAATATTTCACTGATTTTAAAGCAACAGAAGGAACGGTACATACTATATCAGGTCCTGCGGATTTAATAAAAGGAATGGGAAAGGCAAAATTCATGTTACCAAATGGTACAAATTTTCTGATAAAAATGCCTTATTTTCTCCCATGTCAAAGAGAAATTTGTTAAGCTTCTCTGACATATACCAAAATGGATATGATTATCAGTCAGTGACTACAGAAAATGATAAATATTTAAGTATCACTGACAAGAAGCATGTGATTGAAAAACTACCAAGACTTAGTTCTGGTTTACATTATACATATATAAATGTACCAGAAGCACACATGGTAGTTAATGAAAAGGCATGTGATCCTGTAATGATCAATCTGTGGTATGAAAGATTAGGCCACCCAGGATCAACAATGATGAAAAGAATAATTCAAAATACACATGGACATCCATTGATGGATAAAAAGATCCCTCATGATGCACTTATCCTATGTACATCATGCTCACTTGGAAAATTGATAATAAGACCATCACCTCTTAAGGTTGAAAAAGAATCACCATTGTTTCTTGAAAGAATTCAAGGTGATATATGTGGACCAATTCATCCACCATGTGGACCATTTAGATATTTCATGGTTCTAATAGACGCATCTAGTAGATGGTCTCATGTGTGTCTATTATCAAGTCGAAACATGGCATTTGCAAAATTTCTTGCTCAAATTATTAAAGTGAGAGCACATTTCCCTGATTATACTATTAAAAGGGTGAGATTGGATAATGCTGGTGAGTTTACATCTCAAGCATTTAATGATTTTTGCATGTCTATTGGGATTGTTGTTGAACATCCTGATGCCCATGTGCATACACAAAATGGTTTAGCTGAATCACTAATCAAACGATTGCAGTTAATAGCTAGACCATTGATAATGAGAACAAAACTCCCAGTATCTGTATGGGGTCATGCAATTTTACATGCTGCATCATTAATTCGCATTAGACCAAGTGCAAGTCATACATATTCTCCCTTGCAACTTGCTTTTGGCCATCAGCCAAATATTTTCCACCTTAGAACATTTGGTTGTGCGGTTTATGTTCCTATCACACCACCACAACGCACTAAAATGGGTCCTCAAAGAAGGATGGGAATATATGTTGGATATGAAACATCTTCAATCATAAGATATATTGAACTCATGACGGGTGATGTTTTTACAGCACGTTTTACAGATTGTCACTTTAATGAAACATTATTCCCTAGATTAGGGGGAGAAATAAAAAATAAAGAAAATGATGTTTCATTGTGTGAACCTCAATTAATGTATCTTGATCCTCATACAGAAGAATGCGAGACCGAAGTTCAAAAAATAATGCATATCCAAGAACTTGTGAATAAATTGCCTGATGCATTTACAGATACAAAAAGAGTGACTAAATCATATATACCAGCAGTAAATGCTCCAGCTCGAATTGAAATTCTAAAAGCTGGCAATAATGTCGCTCTTGAGTCTTTGCCACGCCAGAAACGTGGGAGACCAATTGGTTCCAAAGATAACAATCCTCGAAAAAGAAAATCAGCTGATAATGAGGTAAAAGAAAGTGTTCAAGAAGAACCACAAATCAATACTCCTTCTGCAGAAGAGATTGATGATGTCAATACGAAATTTTCAATTAATTATGCACATTCAAAAATATTATGGAACCGAAATGAAATGAAAAATCTTGATGAGATATTTTCATATAATGTTGCATATGACATCATGAATGATGATGATGATCCAGAACCAAAATCTGTCATGGAATGTCAAAATAGACATGATTGGGATCATTGGAAAGAAGCAATACGAGCTGAATTTGAATCGCTCAATAAAAGAAAAGTTTTCGGATCTGTCGTTCTCACACCTAAAGATGTGAAACCCGTGGGATATAGATGGGTTTTTGTGCGAAAAAGAAATGAGAAAAATGAAGTTACAAGGTATAAAGCTAGACTTGTAGCTCAAGGTTTTTCTCAAAGACCGGGAATTGATTATGATGAAACTTATTTCTCTGTTATGGATGCAATTACTTTTAGATACTTAATCAGCCTGGCAGTTTCTAAAAATTTAGAAACGCATCTCATGGATGTTGTGACTGCTTATCTATATGGATCACTTGATAGTGATATATATATGAAGATACCTGAAGGATTTAAGGTATCAGAAGCAACCAATGCAAAACCCAAAGAAATGTACTCAATCAAGTTACAAAGGTCTTTATATGGGTTGAAACAATCGGGTCGCATGTGGTATAAACGATTAAGTGATTACTTGATAAGCAAAGGGTATACCAATAATCTTATTTGCCCATGTGTATTCATTAAGAAAATAACATCTGGATATGTGATCATAGCCATTTATGTTGATGATCTTAACATCATAGGTACAAATAAAGAGATCCATGAAGCCATTCAACTTCTAAAGAAAGAATTTGAAATGAAAGATCTCGGAAAAACCAAGTATTGCCTTGGTTTGCAGATTGAGCATATGCCTAATGGTTTACTTGTACATCAAACAACTTATACGGAAAAGATTTTAAAACGTTTCAATATGGACAAGGAAAAACCATTAAGTACTCCTATGGTTGTTAGATCACTTAATGTTAACACTGATCCATTTCGTCTATGTGAAGATCATGAAGATATCCTGGGACCAGAAGTACCATATCTTAGTGCAATTAGAGCTCTTATGTATCTTACAAATTGTACAAGACCTGACATTTCTTTTGCAGTTAATTTGTTGACAAGTTTCAGCTCAGCTCCTACCAAAAGACACTGGAATGGGATCAAACATATATTTCGATACCTTCGAGGAACTACAGACTTAGGATTATTTTATTCTAACGAATCAAAACAAGATTTGGTTGGTTATGTAGATGCAGGTTATTTATCTGATCCACATAAAGCTAAATCTCAAACTGGATATGTATTCCTAAATGGAGGTACTGCAATATCATGGCGTTCTCAGAAACAAACACTTGTTGCAACATCATCAAATCATGCCGAAGTGATTGCATTACATGAAGCTACTCGGGAATGTTTTTGATTGAGATCAATGACACAACTCATTACTGATTCTTGTGGACTAGAACGCGATAAAAGTCCAACAACTATCTATGAAGATAATGCAGCTCGCATAACACAGATGAAAGAATGGTATATCAAAAGTGACCGAACAAAACACATACCTCCTAGATTCTTCTCATATACTCAAAATCTCATCAAAGACAACCAGATTAAAATGAGATATGTTCAATCCAGCAAAAACTCTACCGATCTTTTCACCAAAGCACTTCCAACTGCTATTTTCAGAACGCATGTTCACAATATTGGCATGAGGCATGTTCAAAAGATGTAACGACTCAGCGATGTCTACTTGAGGGGGAGTCAACTCTATGCTGCACCCTTTTTCCCTTGGCTAAAGTTTTTATCCCACTGGGTTTTTCTTTAGCAAGGTTTTTAATGAGACAGTAACTTGTAGTTGATCTTAATAAAACAAAATTGTCGTCCAAGGGGGAGTGTTATATATATATGGCCGACACTTCCATAAAGTAAAGTTTGAATTTCATAAAGTGAAGTTTGAATTCACGGATATTATTATTCTACCTAACTGCATAGTAAATTATTGTATTATAAATATCAAAGGATGTGATTTGCATAAGATGCACACGTAGAATATATTTTCATATATCATCATTCTTTTACTCTCTCTTATTTTAAGTAGCCTATAGTCAAGAACAAACCACTAAAGGTAGTTATAAGCCTACTGAATTATAACACGAACCAAACCACTAAAGGTAGTTATAAGCCTACTGAATTATAACATTATTATTATTATTATTATTATTATTATTATTATTATTATTATTATTATTATTATTATTATTATTATTATTATTATTATTATTATTATTATTATTATTATTATTATTATTATTTAGTTTATGATTTATTATTTTATATATTACTGTCAATTATTAGCTAAATAGGGTTACCGAAGAAAAATAAAATACAAAAAATCATTATCGTATACACAAATCCTTCATTGAAACTCTGCTTGCGAATTTACACCCGCGTACAGGAATCTTCCTTTTAATAATATAAAACCATTTAGAAGATAACCCGATATACAACAAATCATGGACATGATTGATAGCAAGTTTTTTCGAGCTTTTAGCTTTTACCTTCAAATAAAAAGCTCCTATCAAATAAAAAGCTCCGTTTGATTGTTTAAAGCTTTTTGAAGGAGAGAAAAAGCTAAAAGTTTAATAGAAATAGCGTTTGAGAAAAAGCTCATAACTTGTTGTCATTTTACATTTTATTTTAATAGTTTTAACTACATTGCTCTATACCTAAATACATATAAAAAGCTAATAGTTACCATCTACAAACAACCATCTACAAACGATCCGTTATTAGCTAACATCTACCAGCCAATTTTGTCAAACGACAAACATACCCATGTGTGATTCACAAAAGAAGAAAAAGTCAATAATTTGACTTAGTCAGAGTAGGATCACTTATAAAAATAAATTTAATTACTTGTTTAAGTTCTCCACGTAAATAACTTAAATCTCAAATCATTCTTGTACCTATATATAAAAATGATACTCATACCTATAAAACTATGTTAATTATTTCTTTATAAGTTCAAATATGTATGTGACACGATCTCTTTCACACTATAAGAGCTCTCCTGAAGCTCTTCATGTGCCTCCTGATGGTCCAAACTCGGGTTACTTAGTGATCCAAGACCAAGAGTCTGAAACGTCGTGTTTCGGGTTGTACAGGAATCGATATCTACCCGAGTTGCCATTTCCTCAAAACAAAATACTGAACACACAATATTCGTCTGGATCGGGTGACTCTTTCCATAAAGTTGTCTTGATTCCGGTCCTTAATCAACCGTTGTCTTCGAACAGATACTATGCAATAAAACCAGATGGCCGATCACGTAAAGGGTATGTATATATATATACAAATACTAATCTTTAGGTGTGCTTTATATTTGTATATAAATGTCAAAAATATATATGTTTATTTGTGATTTGGCGCCTTATTTGTGTTATGAACTGCTGATTACATGAATAGCTATTAATTCTCTGGATCTTGAATTGGTTATATACTATATCATATTTAAGGTTTAGTAAAATAAAAATATATATTAAAGTTATATGTCAAAAGTTGACATTTATCCCCTGGTTTTTAGATTTTTTTTTTTTTTTTTTCTTTTCAAAATTTTAACATTCTGGACCCTTTGAAAAAAATTCTTGGTCCGCCCCCAGAATAGCAAAACCCTTGTTCGCTTACTGTTTATAATTAAGATTTAGTGAAAATATATCATTTATCATGAATTAACTAAGTTGAAGATTAACCATATCAGGGAAGCGTTTACATGTTCAAAGGACGAAGATGTACGTCAACGTTGTTACTGCAGCTTTGTTCGTGATATTAAACCAAGGCCATTAGACACACGCGACGTGTATCAACAATTTGAGATCGTTCGTTATGAAACAGCTTGTAGTCCTAGTGGTAGCTTTTATGCCAAATCTCTTGCTGAAGATGGTCATCCTCCGAATTTCTTGAGGAGAAAAGGTTGGCAGATTTACTCTATAACACCTAAAAACTTCGAGTTACATGAAGCAAAAGGAATCGATGTTTCACTTCGTTCTCGTCTCCCCGATTTAACGTTCTCACCCGCGACCAAAACTTCTGACTCTGTGGTTATTGGCAAGTGGTATTGTCCGTTTATGTTTATTAAAGAAGGGAACTTGAGTGATCAAATGAATACATCTATCTTTTATGAAGTGACACTAGAGCAAAAGTGGGAGCGAGTTTTTGAACTCGAAAACAATAATAACGATAAAGGTCACGTTGTATCTGTGAGAGGTGAAGTACGTAGTGAATCAGTTTTTATAGGTGGGCGTCGGGTGGAGGCAATGTGGGACGAGAAAAATGTGGTGAACTGGGCCGTATGGTTTATGAGCTTTGAGGGAGAAGAAACTGTTGGTTTGAGTATGGAAGTTTTACAAAGAATGAAGTGGGAAGAAGAGAAGGTTGGATGGGTTGGTGTTGGGGACAAAAGGGTTGAGAAAGTGAATAGAGAAGAGAAGTTTGAAGGGAGTGGAGTGTGGAGGAGATTTGGGTGTTATGTTTTGGTTGAAAGATTTGTTGTTAAAAGAATGGATGGAAGTTTGGTTTTGACATATGATTTTGGCCATTCACATCACGTTAAATGCATATTTGAGTAAGATTTGTGTGATCTTTTTATTTGCTTTTTGTTCATAATGGTTTTTGATGATGTTGTATTAATATTTTTGGAGCTCTCTGTTAATGTTTGATTATATAAACAGATAAAGTTTGTTGTATGATTTTGTTGAATAAAACTTATATATATATATATATATATATATATATATATATATATATATAGGGGCAGGATCAATGGGGAAGTAACCAATCGGGGGGAAGGGGGGAAACAATTTTTTTTTTTTGTTTTTTTTTAAATTTCTTTTTTCCGGCATCAAGATCACATGAAAATATGAACATTTAGAAGAGACACTTCGTGATGAATGTTATTATTTAGGCGGGAAAACGATCGACAAAAATAACATTCAAGATAATATTGTTCGTGAAGAATATGAACGTTTTTTTCATGTTTTGTGAAGTAAAATTTAGCCCGATTTAGAGTTTAGGGTTTAGGGTTTAAGGTTTGGTGTTTTGGGTTTGGTGTTAAAAACTCAATCTAAATCCTAAATCTAAACCCTAAATCTAAACCCTAAACCCTAATATCTAAATCCTATAAACCCTAATATCTAAACCCTAATATCTAAACCCCAATAGCTAAAACCTCAAAATACGCTCGAAAAACACGATAATTGTTATATATTACTTCTTCGAGCGTTTTCCCGCCAAAATAAAAACATTTATCACAAAGTGTCTCTACTAAATGTTCATATTTTCATCTCATCTATAATGTTCGTGAACAAAGTTTTTTCAAAAAACGAAAAAAAAAAATTTTTGCTTCCCCCCGATTGGTTACTTCTCTCTTGATCCTACCCATATATATATATATATATATATATATATATATATATATATATATATATATATATATATATATATATATATATATATATATATATATATATATATATATATATATATATATATATATATATATATATATATATATAGGGGCACGATCCATGGATAAGCTTAAAAGGAGTACAAACCGGATGAGCAAAATAAATTTTTTTTTTTTTGAATTTTTTTTACATTCATAAATCTGCATTAAAATGCACCTCTAATCAATTTTTTTTTCATAAAAAAAAAAGTTCAAAATCTTTCAAAAATCAATACTAAAATTAATCAATACTAAAAAAAACCAGATAACTGGTTAAATTAACCATTCATCTGTTTTTTATCATTCATCATAAACAGATGAATGGTTAAATTAACCATTCATCTGCTTTTTTTTAGCATTGATTAATTTTATCATTCATCGCGAACAAAAATGAATGATAAATTAACCAGATGAATGGTTAATTTTACCATTCATCATCAATGTTTACCATTCATCATCGATGTTTACCATTCATCATCGATGTTTACCATTCATCATCGATTTTTGAACGATTTTGTTCAAAAACTTTTTAAAATTTTTTCGTTTTCTTCTATTTGCATATTAAAGGATCGTTTTTTTTTAAAAATTTAAAATTTTACTTATCCAGTTTGTGCCCCATTTAGTGCTTATCCATGGATTGGTCCACTATATATATATATATATATATAACTTTTATTGTGGTTTTTTGAGTTAAACAAGTACAAATATAGTTAGTTCATTTCGAAACTCTTTTGATTTCTGATTCTGAAATTGATCTTAGAAAAAATGAATCTTAAGCAAACTTTGATGGTATGTTTGCTTGCTTGAACGTTTTTCATGGAATTGAAATTCATTAAACGGATTATAATCCAAAGTATGTAAAATCAATGACTACGTTTGTTCATGTCTCACTAATTGAATTTACTATCCTCGACCGAAATTCGTAATTATGTAGTACTCCGTAGTTGGCAAGGCGTATTATCTCCTTGTGTCATTGAAAGGAGACATGTTGAATGATGAAAGTGCAAAGTCAATCTCTTATAAATTACAACATTGCAAAGATAAGAGCACATTTCGTCGAAAAAATGAGCACAACTATAAAGTATCGTGTCTATTAGACTTAGAAGTGCAATTCATAGGCAGTTTTCGTTGGTGAGGGTTGGAGGAAGGTCATATGGGATGATAGAAACACGGTAAATGGGGTCATATGATATATTCAATAAAGAAAAATGTACATTAATGATGAGATCTGTTGTAAGGATATTAGGACAGATGATTTTTACCTTTTAGATGTGATGTGATGGTGTTGTGACAAAACTATAAGAGATTAAGGAGCGTGGTGTTCAAAAAGCAAACTTTTGGAAAGAGAAAAAGTGGAACTTAGAAGTGTAAAAAGTAGATGAGCGGTTCAATATTCATATTCGAAGTTCAGGAGAACTAACAAGAAAAAAGAATGGTAAAAACAAAACAAAAAGAAAAGAAAAAGAAATAAAAGTTATGTGACACCTTTCTATTGGCCCAAAAAACGTATGAATTCACACGTTGGGCATCAAAACCGACCAGTACACCGGCGAGTAGGCCAGAAGGAAGTGAGTGAACGCTGAAAGGTGAACGGCGGAAAAAAACTTACCACTTCGGGCTCTCTAAATAATTTATACAAGAGAAGTTTGAATGGCTGACAACTCCACGCAGCCCAAGCCCAGCTTTAGGCCCAACAAATTAATCACAATTCGACATAATGATTCTCCCGACCCGAATTGACCCGACTAGTAGCTCCATTAACGCTTTCACTAAACCCTAAAAATCGGACCACTCACTCAATCACTCATATATATATATTCCTTTGCCAACATTTTCCCCAAATTCTCAGAAAGAGCGGGAAAAATACGCGAAGAGAATACACGCATTTAGCGCCACTTCAATTCTATAATCTCAATTTGATCAAATTAGTGAATCAGTGAATATGATTGATCAAGATCAACACTGGTTGATCAACTCACTGAATGCTACTCTTGATACTAATCAACAAGCTCGATCTTTCGCAGAAGCCTCTTTGAATCAGGCTTCACTTCAACCTGGTATATATGTATATCTATTTATGTATTTTTTTTTTTTTTTTTTTTCTAGTAATTGATGTTTTTTTTCATTTGTTCTACTGTTTAACTGTCTAATCATTTAGGACATCACTTTTTTTATTTTTATTTTTTATAGTATAGTTAGAATTAAAATTATCAGGCAACCAATTTTTGTGTAATTTAGGGCTCATAGAAGTTTGGTTATTGCAATTTAGTTAGTGTGTAATTTAAGTTAGTTAGTTCAATAAGTTTTCCTGTTAATCAATTGTGTAAATTGCTCATTAGTACTGAAATACACTTTAATGTGGATAATATGCTTAACTTTGATTTTATTGGCTGTTCATACTTGTACTCTAATAATTCTGTATATTGAAGGTTTTGGAAGTGCATTATCTAAAGTTGCTGCTAACAGAGATCTTCCTCTAGGATCTCGTCAAATATCCTTTTATTATTGCATATAAAGCTGTACAATATGTGTTGCTATACTTTATGGTGTGATATTTTCATCTCATGTTCAAACATTTTCTAAAGCATAAGTGTTTTCTTGGGTAATGATTTGTTCTACATTTTATGGTTGTGAGACTTAACGAGGCTCTACTTAGCTGCGGTTCTTCTAAAACAATTTATTAAGAAACACTGGCAAGAGGATGAAGATGGTTTTGAACATCCTGTTGTTTCAAATGAGGAGAAGGTCAGTCATCTAATTTTCTTCAGATTTTGACAAGTTCTCTTGTTGTTCATTACTCTCACAGCTTGCAGATGAACTTGAAATATGCTGGGGCTACATTGTATCTAGTTTACTGAAACTTTATAGTTATTGTTTTTATTGCCCGGTTGAATGCAGCAAATATTCATATTTCATTAATTATATGGTGTTTGCAATATCAGGCAGTTATACGTGGTCTTTTGTTGCTCTCACTGGATGATCCTCATAGAAAAATATGCACGGCTATAAGTATGGCTGTAGCATCAGTTGCACATCATGATTGGCCGGATGAATGGCCTGACCTACTCCCGTTCTTACTGAAGCTAATGAATGATCAAAGTAATACAAATGCAGGTACATGTCATCTGAATTTTTTTGTTTCTTGAGAAACTTTAGTTTGGTGCTATTAATATATTGTTCTATACATGTATCTTGTAATCTTTGCGATTTTGTTTTGGGTTAGTTTTCCTCAGAGAAATTCAGTTTTGTAACTTGACAAACAATGATGCATTTTAACTTACCGCTATGGCTGATCTATATTTTTTTTTTAAATATTTCAAATTTCTAGTGAATGGAGCTCTTAGATGTTTGGCTCTCCTTTCTGCGGATTTGGATGATAAATTGGTGCCCACATTGATACCAGTTTTGTTTCCGTGCTTGCACACTATTGTCTCATCACCCCAGGTCAACTTTTATAATATGCATCAAATTTTTTTTTTTTTTTTTTTCACTCTTTAATAGTGTATAAGAACTTTGACTGTTCACTTGCTACTGTAGACAATTGGCTGCAATTGATGATTCTTTCAAGTAATGTATACACTGTTGTGAAATACCGGATTTAATCCCCAATTCAACCCTTTTAAAAACCAGGCCGATTAGATTTTCCACAATCCATCTAATCAGTCGGTGCATGCCTCATAATCGGATGTTGTTGGTCAATGTCGGATTTAGTCGGGCAAAAACGGACAAAATTGGTTAAATTCTAAGGCGGTCAACATTTTAATTTGAATCAATATTAGAATGCTGATCTTGGAGTATCGGAACAATCAAACGATTATGTTTATTTTTCTAGTCAATTGTGTTAAACTTTATGTTAATGTTTTTCTAATATATTAACACCTATAATTTTGAAATATATTATTTAAATTTATAAAAAGTTCAATCCGATATATCTCTGATTAATCCAGATTTGGCATATTAATCCCTACAAGGTTCCCGCCATAGATTAAAGTTGCTGCTGCTTTATATTTGGTAACTGTATAGTCTATCTTAATTTGTATTTATCCGAGGCTTAAATAATGCAGATTTATGATAAGCTGTTGCGCACAAAGGCTCTTTCCGTAGTCTATTGTTGTACATCCATGCTGGGGGTAATGAGTGGTGTGTATAAGGTACTTTTTTCCCCCTTAATCTTAGGTGGTAAAAATGATCTTTTATTTTCTTTATTTGATAAAACGAATCGAATGTCTGTATTGATATCTTGTTTCTAGACAGAAACAAGTGCATTGATGTCTCCATTAGTCAAAGCTTGGATGGTTGAAATCTCCTTCATACTTAAAAATCCTGTGCAATCTGAAGATCCAGATGATTGGAGCATCAGAATGGAGGTTTTTAACTTTACATATATTGATTTTTTTATTTTTATTAACCTTCTATTGCAATTGCAATGTGCTGTCATTTATCATTTACTATGTCCATTTTCAGGCTTTAAAGTGCTTGAGCCAATTCGTTCAGAACTTTCCCAGCTTGGCAGAAAGTCAATTCATGGGTAAGTTTGCTTCCTTTTCTTATATTCCCATTTGTAGATCATTTCTGCTATATTGTATAAAACATAAAATATTGTTTTTCCAGAGGTTTTGGCTCCATTATGGCAAACATTTGTGTCATCTCTTGGCGTATATCAACGATCTTTAATTGAAGGACTTGAAGATGCATATGAGGGGAGATATGATTCTGATGGTTCAGAGACAAGCCTCGAGTCTTTCATTATCCAAGTATAAAGTTGTCTTACTTTGTTGTGGTTTTCATACTAAAATACATAACTTGTCCTGGATTTAACCTTTTGTCTTTTTGGGGTTCTGCAGTTGTTTGAGTTTCTATTAGTGATTGTTGGTAGTAAAAATATTGTCAAGGTGAGTTTTAAAGTGCTACATATTGTAAGATGCTAATACTTTTTAAGAGCAGCTCACCTGAATATTTTTCCATTCTTCAGGCTTTTGGAAATAGTCTCCATGACTTGATCTACTATTCAATAGCTTTCATGCAGACTACAGAACAACAGGTAACTTATCAAAATTTTTAAATTTCGATTATAATATTATCATGCATTGACATGCTGTTACTTTCACCGTGAACAATGTCAATATCGAATTATCTGAATCGCTCTTTATTCTCTTATTTATGCAAATATGTTAAACCAGGTCCATGTGTGGTCACTTGATCCTAACCAATATGTTGCCGATGAAGATGAAAATACTTATAGCTGTCGTGTTTCTGGTAACTTTTTCAATCTATTTACCTCTTATTCCTGTTTTATCAGTCTTTTGAGATGACCATTATTTCTATAGGCTCTCTTTTGTTGGAAGAAATTGTAATTTCATTTGGAACTGAGGGAGTTTACGCTATACTTAATGCCGCTAAACAAAGATTCGACGAGTCTCACCAGGAGAGAACTAAAGGGTCCGGTGACTGGTGGAGGGTATGTTTTGGTAGTTTTATTTTGTTATATTGTGACTGATTCCCTTTATATGTTTGCCTAACTGTAACTATTTCTTACTTTCTTTAGTGGTACTTAGTAAATTTATGGATGTTGTGTGTTATAGTACACTATCCTTAATATTTATCTGGAACATATAATTTGGCAGATGAGGGAGGCTACTCTTTTTGCTTTATCTTCTGTGTCAGAACAATTGATTGAAGTTGAGGTTAATACTATCCTTAATTCTGTTACTGTTACTATTACTACACAGATTAATAATTGCAAATGGAATTAAGTATGAAAATTTGAGTTTTTACATTTTCAAAGAACAATGTATTCTTTTATGTGTATTTTTAGCTTCCCGGACCTTCTGGAGTCAATGTGGGGAATCTCTTGGAGCAAATATTGGCCGAAGACATGGCATCAGGTATCGTTAACCGTTAATAATATTCGTAATATCTTCTAGACCATTATGTTTTTAACTGATTGGTATATTGTTGTGCAGGTGTACATGAATTTCCCTTTCTTTACGCTCGTATGTTTTCGTCAATTGCTAAGTTCTCATCTGTGGTAATTATCAATATCATTTATGCTTTATGTTTCTTAAAGACAATATTTACATCTATGCTTTTTTTCGTATATAGATCAACCAAGGTGTTATTGATCATTTCCTCTATGCTGCTATCCAGGCAATCGGGATGGATGTGTAAGCTTCTATCGTTCTTTTTACATGTTATCATTTCATTTATATGAATCATATGTAGTTCTGATCCATATATATAAATTCTGATGTATATGTATAGACCTCCACCTGTCAAAGTTGGTGCGTGTCGTGCACTTTCTCAACTTTTACCCGACACAAATAGAGGAATACCACAGCCTCATATATTGGCCCTGTTTTCGTCACTTACAGAACTTCTTAAGCAGGTACTAACACTAGATTTACTTTTTATTAAATACTCGTGAATTTAGTTTTAATCTTAATGTGCAATACTCTGCAGGCATCTGATGAAACAATGCATCTGGTCCTTGAAACACTGCAAGCAGCTGTGAGAGCAGGTTAGTCGTGTTATATAGGGTGTGCGGGCCCCGTTTTACTGGGCCAAAAAGCAAACGAACGAACAAAAAATTTGAGGGAAAAAATTTGAAAATGTGAAACTACTAAAATACCCCTACAAATACAACTGTGAACGTTACTTTTCACAGGGCATTTTAGTAATTTAACATGGTGCACAAGTAGTATAGTATAGTGAGTAATTACACATTAATAGTATAATGGGAACTGATTGTTGTAGGTCATGAAGCTGCATTGTCCATAGAGCCTGTAATATCTCCAATTATACTTAACATGTGGGCTTTGCATGTTGCGGACCCGTTTATAAGTATTGACGCTCTTGATGTTCTTGAGGTAATTTGGTATATTAATATTAATGGTGATGAATGTATATCTCAGCTAAATTTTCTGGATGTTGCAAGTTAATTTGGTTATTGAATCATAATTTAAAATAACAGGCGATAAAAAATGCTCCTGGATGTGCTCATCCTCTTGTTTCACGCGTTTTACCGTACGTAGGGCCGATCCTTAACAAAGTATGCTTCTTCATATTACTCTATAGAAATTTCAAATTAGAAATGAATCTTAAGTCAATTTACTCATTTGTGATGAATTGTTTTTTGGTGCAATGTGTGGGTATTCACAGCCTCAGCAACAGCCTGATGGCTTAGTTGCTGGTTCGTTGGATCTTTTGACAATGTTGCTTAAGGCAAGTTATTATATTTTGTATTTAAAACAAACTCTCTTAAAAATTTATAGTTTATTCTTATGACTTATTGGATCTTACTGTTGTATATCTAGAATGCACCAATTGACGTGGTGAAAGCAATTTATGAAGTTTGTTTCGATCCAGTTGTACGTACCGTCCTTCAAAGTGACGATCACGGTGAAATGCAGGTTATTTTCTTTCTCACACTTGCATATCTTAATTGCTTTTCTCTTTCGAGAGAAACTGCTATATTGCATTAACAGGTCTTTATTTTACTCAATGTCTTTTTAAGTTTATGTAAAAGTGTTTTGTAAAAACAGAATGCAACTCAATGTCTTGCTGCTCTGGTATCTGGTGGAAAGCAACAATTGCTAACATGGAGTGGCGATCCTTCTTTTACAATGAGATGTTTGCTTGATGTAGCTTCAAGGTGGATATATTTTATATTATTATAACAAATGAATTTATACTTGATGATTAGTTCAAAGACATCTAATTTTTCTGCTTGGCTGTGGGGAACGTGAATCCGGATAGACTTCTCGATCCAGATTTAGAAAGCTCGGGATCACTGTTTGTTGGAAACTATGTTTTGCAACTCATTTTACACCTGTCCTCACAAATGGCCCCACATATTAGAGATCTTGTTGCTGCTCTTGTTAGGCGAATGCAATCATGCCAAATTGCTGGGTTGCGAAGCTCGATACTTCTTCTATTTGCAAGATTGGTATGATATAATCTAAAATTGCTAATATTTACTATCCAGTCTGATAAAAAATAAAACCACGTTATGTATATTATGCGTATGTGATTATATTTTCTTTTTATAACCCAGGTTCACATGAGTGCGCCACATGTAGAACAATTTATTAACTTGCTCATGTCTATTCCTGCTGAAGGCCACACTAATTCCTTGCATTATGTTATGTCAGAATGGACCAAACAACAAGGCACGTTTTCATCATTGCAGTTAACTTTTTTATCGTGTACTTGTCTTCCCATGTACAAGTACCGAGTTGATATAAATTTTAACAATAAGTTTTAAATCTCACATGCCTTCAAAATCGATGTGTACGCATTTTTTAAGTGTCTGCTCATTTTGATAAATTTTAACACAACTTTGATTTCGATTACAGGAGAAATTCAGGGGGCCTATCAGATTAAAGTCACAACCACAGCTTTGGCTTTACTGTTGTCAACTAGGCATGTTGAATTTGGAAGCATCAATGTACAAGGACATTTGATTAAGGTTGTTTAGTTATTGTCTAATTAAATTTATTTACCACAATTCAAAACTCATATTTTTTTTGTTTTGTAGTCTTCTGCAGGGATCACCACTCGTTCAAAGTCTAGAATTTCACCAGATCAATGGACATTAATGCCACTTCCCACAAAGGTCCCTACTTGTCTGATTTTAGTTTTACTTTCTATTTTTGAAGAACGGAATCTGATAATAAATGTATAAGTTACTCGTCGGAACATAGATTATTGCTATACTAGCGGATGTCTTGCTCGAGATTCAGGAACAAGTTTTAGAAGATGATGAGCAGGTATTTCTTCTCCAGTATTTCACATGTGTAAATATTTAAGTATACAATAATTAATACCATGTTGCTTATGTAATTTAGGATAGTGAATGGGAAGAAGTCGAAGCAGGAGATGCTGAAATAGAGCAAGATCTGCTTTATTCATCCGGTACAACTTCGTACAGCAGACCTTCACATGGTTACCTAGATGCCATGGCTAAAGCTTTTAATGAGGTCTGCATTGCATCATCACAACTAGTTTTGGTCTCACTATACAAAACTTATTGTCAATATTTAATTCTAATTTCTTTTTATATTTACTTATAGGATGAAGACGATGCCTATGATGATGACCTATTAAGTGCTGCCGACCCCCTAAATGAGGTTTACTTTCTCTACAACATTTATACTGCTATAGATATTGAATTATAAATAAGTTGATTTGTGGCCTCTGTACTTATGTATATCATATTAAAAGTTTCATTTCTGATAACCAGATTAACCTGGGAGTTTATCTCTGCAACTTTTTCCGGGAGTTTTCTCAGGGAGACGGACCTCTTTTTGATCATCTTTGCCAGGTTTGTGTGTGTGTGTGTGTGTGTGTGTGTTTTTTACTCTGCAGTTCGTTTTTGATATGAAACTCATGCTAATGTTCTGTGGTACCTTGCAGAGTTTGACACAGGCTCAGAAAAAAGCTCTACAAATGGTGCTGAGTAGGTAACATCCATTGTTGTACCTATATTCAAAGAAAATATCATACGATATGTATTTTTGTGCTTGGGGGTGATTAAGTAACAGCTGAGTTTGTACATTGCGAGTGTTTTTCTTTCATATTCTTGGTTGCCAGTTATTTTATGAGTTGTAGCCTGTAAGGTCATGTGAATTATGTCTTTGAGTTTTATGTTTTCATCTAGTTACTATATATATTGGTCACCTATACAGATTGTGGATTCATTGTTAGTTTTTCTTTAGAGTTGCATTCTTGATCAAAACGTTTTTCTTTTTAGTGACGCAACAGGAACATTAACTGGAGATGTTTAATTTTCATTTGTATAATTCATTAATCAAATGTATCACTTACAATATAACAATATCACACTTTGCTCTATTAGTAAAAACCCGTTTGAAAATAGCATAAAATGACTAGGTGTAGCGGGGTAACTCGAAATTTATACATAATTACATAAATATTACTCCATTACCCAACTGTGGGAGTTTTAGCGGGGTAACTTGGAATTGTTAATCAGCTTGCCTGCAAGCTGCAACCCAGCTCTATCAAGTAATATGCTTCCTGGTCGGGTTAAACGAGTCGTGGTTTGTTCAGGCTGAGTTTAATCGGTTTCGGGTCAACTATATAGTTTGAAGAGTGTATGGTCTTTTGGATTCGACCTTTTGGTGGGTGTGGAAGGAAGTTAGAGGGTATTTAAGGCTTTGTTCCCGAGTTTTCAGATGAAAGAAAGAAATGAACTGAAAAGGGATGAAAGGGAAAGAAATGGATCTTTCTAATTTAAAAGGAAGTGTTCGAGGGAAAATTTGACATAATAATCATCCCACTTCTCTTCCTTTCTCTCCTAATAAAAGCTCGGGAACACTATATTTTTAATTTCTTTCTGCTTACTTCTCTTTCTTTCAGAACAAGAACACTGGAACAAAGTCTAAAGGCTCCTAAATGGTTTTAGTTAAAATCTAGATGAGTGCGTGAACCTTTTTTAATTTATTACATATATATCATACTTTCTTTTATCCAGTAGAGAAGGGGAAATGATCATGTTGGCCCATTATTAGCCCACACCTCATTTATTTTTTCGTTTAACTTGTAACAGTAACCTAAGAGGGATTTGGGTTAATCGGGTTAACCTTCAGGGCTGGATCTACTAGGTTAGCATCAGTAGCAGATGCTATTAGAAATAAGTCATCTAGTGAATTTTTTACTTGGATTTTTAACTAGTAATACTGTCAAATATACAATAAAACTACCGTCTAAGTTTAACTATGATATGATCTTGTCAAATATACAATAAAACTAGTTTCATGGCGTCTCTATTGTATTTTTATTTTATTTTAATTTATTTTATTTTATTTTATTTTTTAATTCTATTTTATTCAAAAAAAAAAAAAATTCTACTTTTTGGCCGGAGGTCCAGTCGGAAGCAATCTCTCTTCCCGTCGAATAGAGAGAGGGATGACTTTCTCTACTTTTGAGAGTTTTACTCTGGGTAGAGAAATGACTTGTCTTTATTCTCGGATATGGGAAAGATTGTCTACATCCCACCTCCCCCATACACTACCTAGGTGGTATTGGGTTTGTTGTTGTTGTTAGTTTCTTGTGAACATTCATTTTTCATTTTACACATGCCAACTTTTTAACGAGTCAAAATCATATATGACCATTTTTTTTTATTACAAAAATAACGCAAACTCGTATAGAAATGGTGACGTTTTCAAAAGAAAACGAACTCAACCAGAAGATACAACCAACGATCGAAGATAGCTCGAACTTAGAGAGCGAAAACACGCTATAACTATCTAACACTGAGTCTCAACTACATCAAAAAGAAACCACGAAAAGGACAAATTAAAACTCAAACTAAACAAACACTCGACATAAACAACCAAACCACAAACCGCGGAAAACTAAACTAACGAAATACAAACATTCACAACCAACCGAACTCAACGGAATAAAACAAGCATCACCCTATGGAATGGACTTCTTCATTTTACCATTTACCGTGTCTCGATCAATTCTTTTCCCGACCCGATTGACGATCTTGTATGTCAAAACGTTGGAGGAGCCGTCATCAACCAAAATTATCGAAGAGGGAGCAATTATACCTCGATCCTCGAGGTTCTAAAAAAAACTTTTGTCAACAGCTTTGTTCCCCGGTGCCAAAGAGCAAACCTCGCGGTCGTCGACAAGAGCATCTTTAAACATATTTTGAATCGAGTCACTAAAATCCAGATCAACGGAAAATCGTGCAAACTATAAGAGCTTGAATTGTTCTTAGTCTTCTTTTTTCTTTCTGATTTACCAATGTCTTTAACCACAACTTCTTCAAATCTAGTGGCGAATTCAGGATGAAATTCCATTGGGGTCTTATTTTTTTTTTTTTTAATAGAAAAAACTAATTATATTTGAAAGGCATTTTAATGGTTGTTTAATTAAAAACTATATATTTTAAAAATATACGAAGTCCTATAGTTAAAACTAGTCCGGATCCGGCCCGCGCGATGCGGCGGGGGCTTTCGGCTTGTGTATTCATATTTAACGTAGCGTTGTGTATTTACAGAGGGGAAAACGGATCATGTCTTAAGCGCCGTTTTAGATGTCGTTGTCTTAAGCGTTTTTTAAAAACTGTCCGTTTCGAACGTAGTTAGTTTCCTTTTGTTCATAAATTTTTTTCGAGTGTAACGGTGCTGTCAAGAAAATTCAACTTGCGGCGAACAGAAAGATACGGGCTGTCGTTGTGTTAAGCGTTTTTTAAAAAGTGTCCGTTTCGCGTATAGTTAGTCCCGTTGGATTCGTGAGACTTTTTCGAGTAGAACGGTGGTCTCGGAAAAATTTAACTCGCACCGAGCGAGAAGATATGGCCCGTTAAAAATTCGGGTGGAAATAGTTTCTTTTGTTTGAATAAAATTATATAATTACGCTTTCTACCCCCGAAAAAGTGTAAACTCGAGGGGTCGTTGTGTAAAGTAAGTAGAAGTTGAGGGACCGATTGTAGTGTGAACGCAAACTCAAAACTACATTCTGAAATAACTGAAACTACACATCCGGCCATGAGTTTTAGTATATAAGGGTTAAGGGTTAAGGGTTAATTTAATGATGTCCTATACAACTTGAAAAGTACAATATATATATATATATATATATATAAAAAATTCACTCTAGTGGGTGGGGTTATAGGACCCCACTCCTTATGTTGTACACTCACCACTATTCAAATCCCGCTTCTTTCAACTTTGTCTTATTTACTAAACTCACTCCCGACAAAAAGCACTACACGAAGGATTGGTGCAATCGCAATATACTGGCTCGACCACCCTTCGATGAAACAAACACATTTTCCATCATCGCTTTATTAGTCTTTGTCAATTTCTTCATGATCTCCTCCAATCCCGCACCCTTATCGTTTGGAACCAGGGGCGAAAATATGTGGGGGCAGGGTGGGGTGCCCGCCCCTAGTGAATTTGTGCTTTTCAGTGCAAAAATTTTGGAATTTTCAATTTTGCCCTAGTGAATTTTTTTTTGCTCCAAAGTCTCCATATTTTGACCAAAAACCTCTTTATTTTATCCAAAAATCTCCATATTTTATCTCAAAACCTCTATATTTTGCTCAAAATAAATTGACACTTTTAAAATTTTTTTCTCCCCAGATAAATAAAATTTCTGCGTCCGCTAATGTTTGGAACCCCTCAATAGGCTCAATTGATAAACTTTCGGAGTCAGCATCTAATTCCGGTCTAGCAGGCCCATCCGAAACATATGACCATCAATGTCATGTTAGAGGGCTAACATGTCCCTGCCGATACGCATGTTTTGCAACAATCAATGTCATGTTAGTCGTGACCATGAAATTCAGTTGAAACCCCACACTTTTACGTGTGGGTCTCCTTTTATTCCATTTCATTTGTACACAAAAAGTTGGAATTTAGCTTCAACCACACATTAGCTTCGGGCCCATATGCACTTCATTTTACACATGACCCCAATATCTCCATGTAATAGAATGTCCACGTTTTTGGTGTTTTATGTGGAAAAAGCAATAAATAAGATCTTTATTTATTTCTAGAGATATATCGGATTATTAACAAAACACTCATTTTACAAACCAATTATAAAGATACGCCTTAAAATAAACAAAATTGTCAAAACATCTTCGGAAGTCGCAAATTTGTCTTGCAACCTTGCGAATTGCTACTTATTGGTCATGACCGATAAAATTTAAGGTCGCAACTCACAATTTTTCGGCCATGACCGAGAACCTCTGACAGACCTTGCGACTAACCATGCGTACTTGGTCAGTCGCATGGTGCGCAAGGTTGCCTTATTAGGATTTATAGGACTCAAACAAGACACGTGATTGACCACAAATCCGCAATAATAAATTCCGCGAACAACAAACGAATAAATAAAGCAAAACGATAAACGTAAAGGACACAAGTACTTAATGTTGTAATATCTCAACTCCAAACACGGAGAATGATTTATTCCACGGATGCAAACCAAAGATTTTCTTTACTAATTACGTGCACAATGTTACATGAGTCTAGGTATACAATATATAGTGTGAAAAAGATATTGTTTCCTAAACTGATTCGACTTTATGCGCAAGGCAGCCTAGCGGTCTGTGAGAGACGGCTCGCGATCCGTACGCACCAAGAGCTTATGCTCGCGATCCGAGAGCCTTCCAACGACTTTATCCCTTCTTTTCTTGCTCAGAAAACTTCACAAGACTTAATAATCTCTCACTTGAAGATTTTGAACAAACCCTACACCGATCTCCATTCAACTTCGTCAAGGAACCCCATGTATACAGCCAAGAACACTTGGGATACGCACACGCCAACAACGTCGAGTTGGAAAATTTTCGACAAAGAGTTGCTCAACACACCTAGTCGGCATCGGTAATCAAAACTGTTTCATCCGTCAACAATGTTTGAACACCCACCACAACTTCATATTAGCTGTTTATGACTCCTTTTGATACCATCAGATAAACTATCCGGGTCACATCGCACTTCCACGCCCAGTTCTAGCAGGGGAAGGAAATCTTTCGACACCAAAAAACATTGTTGAGTGATAATCCAATCCCTTAGTTACTAGCTTAGGTCATCTCGGTTTTTGCACCACCATCTTCTTACACCGGAAGATCATATGCTTACACTAGAAGATCCATCGAAGCGCGTAAGACTTTAATCACATGATAACAACAGGAGATAAAATTGCATCACTCCAGACACGTCCAATCGTTCCACCGACTTGTAAACAATAATCTGTATAGACTTTCCATCTATCTCTGATTTTCTTTACAAGCAACAAGGAAATTCAATACACGTTCTCGTAGAATCTTCATCAAGGCCCATGTGAGAACGTGGTCACAACCTCGAAATCTACACCTTTCAACTTTCTGCTTTCACGCCGGTACACTGATTCATCCTCATTTCTATGAAATTCATGAACACATCTTCTCATTCACAATCACACTCCCACTATGAGAGAATGAAATTAAACTGCGGATAGCCAAGAAGAATCTGATTTGTAACACCGGCCATTTTTTTTAAACACAACGAAAGACTTAATTATTAAAAATCACAATATTAATTACATCACTACATAAATCCATGTCATTAAGTTAAAGTTTACACAACGATGTTACTTATTACAAAATACGGGTTACAAAAGTCCACCTTAGAGTTCGCACGTCAAACATACGTTCAACACCTGCACCCATCCTAACTAGCAGTACCTAAACTTGCAAGGGTGGAAATGTGGGGGATTATCATAACAACAAGTGAATGAAATCTATCTAACATAACGAGCTTAAGCACCAAACATGCAATCAACATCACTAATATGTTATCTACCAACTAGCATACAGGTAAAGAAAATACAAGGATCGGCGGCTTGTACGAGCACACGACACCTAGCTGATTGGGCTAGTGGCTACCGATAGTCCTTTCCTGCTAAATCAATACACAGACGAAAGGAATGAACCCAACCTCCCATGGCACGGTTGACCTCATACGAACTTCAACCTCCCAAGGCTCAGTTGAAAGTCCCCAACCTCCCTAAGCACGACTGGTGTCAAACACAGTGCGCACATAATATCACATAATCACAACAAGCATGAAATCATCTAACTAGCATGTAAACCATTATCTAAACATGGCAATATCACTAAATTAAGGCAAGGTAAAAGAGTTAATCACAATAACATGACATTCTACTTAAACTCTATCCGGAGATAAACCCACTCACCGATTACCAGCAACAACTCAGTTTTCTATCTCTGGGCTTCTTCATTGTTCTTATCAACTGAGAATAATATAAACCAAGTGAATATAGTGTTCTAATCAATATCAGACACACGACCAACATAAAGGCTAAAAACGGGAACTTTTCACAAAATTTTCCCAAAATAGACAAACTGCCCATCTCGGTAGTCTGTCTTTAGACAGTCCGTCGACTGTCTAGACAAACGGCCGATTAAGTAGAGACATACTACTGATTGTCTTTCAAAAGAAAAACGGCCGACTGAGTAGACAAACGACCCACCAAAGGACAAACATTCGACTTACTAGAGACACTCGGTCGACTGTGTTCTTGAGCTGCAACAGCAGCAAACTTATGGGTTTCGCACAAAAATCACCAAATCTCGATCCTGGACTTGATTTTGACCTCAAAACTAACCATATATTGTTTATAAAATATTTTAGAACATAAACCCACAAGATTTTCATACAAACAACTTCAAAAGCAAGCAATTTGACCCAAAACCCACTTTCAACAAAACCTAACTTAAAACTTAAATTTGACACAGATTTGGACGTATAATCCAACGATGCTTACCTTGTTTGAACTCTTGAAATCACTAGACACTGATTTCCAACAAAAACAAGGATCAACAACAAGATTTGGAGATTAGGGTTTTAAAGTGGTGAAGTGTTAGATGCGTGAGGGTGTTTGGTGATGTTTATGGAATAAATGAGAAAGAAGCAGCTAATAGTCACTTATTTGGGGTTAAAACCCATATCCCACAACACACGGGTAGTTAACAGTTATCTGTAATAACAAACTCTTTGTTAGGCGGCCCTAACAGAGTCCAAATTTAATAAACAAACCGATTCTGTGACCCTTGTCACAAACTGGTCTCAACCAAACAATAAAAG
Source organism: Rutidosis leptorrhynchoides (assembly GCF_046630445.1). Taxonomy (NCBI): domain Eukaryota; kingdom Viridiplantae; phylum Streptophyta; class Magnoliopsida; order Asterales; family Asteraceae; genus Rutidosis; species Rutidosis leptorrhynchoides. The sequence continues at coordinate 372,542,259 of NC_092337.1, read as the reverse complement.
AACACTAAACACTTCACTATAATCAAGACATATAATTAATCAAATATAAACGTAAGGGCAAAATAGTTATCTTACGTCTAATCCAGGTTTCTGTATGTTACATGATTTGTACCACCCGATCAATTGCAAAATTTCTTTGACATTGGGGAGTAAAACGAGTACTCGAATCCCTATTGTTACCCGAAATTAACGCACTAATCATGCAAAAATTGGAGAATCATGTCGCACAACCATCTTCAAAATTTAGTTTACTTATTTTTCACTTTTAATTTACTTAATTATCTTTATAAAAAATAAAAATCAATAACTTCAAATATTTTATAAAACCTTCACTATTTTGAATACTTGATCTTGATGAACCTGTTTTAACTAAGTTAGTTTTGAAAAATGACCCTATGTCAACCAACCACTTATTCATTTTTAAGATCAAGCATTAGTAGATAACTTAGCCCAACAAATATAAATAATCAAACAGACATTGATCGCCGCCCAATGGCTCGCTCCCGCCGATAATCCGACGTCCGTCATGTGAAAAAGTGACGTTTTTGGGCGCATCTGTGTTGCTATATTAGTAATTTTATTTTAAAGAAGTTGTATGGTTAGTTTACACATCACAGATCAAGTTAGTGTAAATATTTCTAATGATGTGGAGATGGTTAGGTCGATCGGTGGGTCAAAAAGTGGTGATTATGTTCCTAATATTCTAAATGATTCAAATGAAGAGCTCTTTTTTTTATCAATTTTTTCGGGTGAAGTTTCTAAAGCTAGCCCGTGTGTCAGTAAATCTTGTGAATCGTCTTGTGATAAGGCTTGTATCAATGTTCAAAGGAAAAAGGCTGCGAGGGTTAAATTTTTGGGGAGTGGTGTAGTTTCAGGTGTGTAACATCTTGATTTCTGAAACCATGAAGGGTTGCGACATGACTAGTTTGGGTCGCGACGTGACTAGTGGCGGACTGGCATTGTTTTGTTATTATTGAAAAATAAAGAGGGCAAATTGGTCTTTTCACTTGGGTGCCAGGTTCTAGTCCTCAAATCTGATTCAACCTCATCCTAATCCACATTTTCTCCATTCTCACACACTTTCACTTAGAGAGAGAGGAGGAAGGTTTTAGAGAGAGAAAGCTTGGAATCTTGAAGAAGGAGTTTGATTCACAACAAAGTTCAAAAACTAAAGTCTTTCATCTAGATCCTAGCTACGATTTGGTAGTGTTGGTAAGTCCTAACTCCTAATTTCAATTTAATTTGATGTTAGAGTTGAGCTTGCATGTTCTTGAGAAAACCCATCTAGCTCACAAATGGGTGATTGAAGCTAGTTATTGGGGTTGTAGACTAATTGTTGGTGGGTTTTGGGTTGGAAAATGCTTTGGCCATGTTAGGGCTTGTAAAGTTAGTCATAATCACTAAGAGGTAAGAGTATTAGTGATTATGTGGATGTTTTGAGCTTGTGTGTGTGCTTGGAAGCTTGATTTTGAAATGAGTCAAAATTAGGGTTTGTAAGTAGTCTTGGGAAAGACAAGTACTTGGTGGTTGAAATTTAACCTAAAGTTGTTTTAAAACCTTTTTCACTAGTTTTTAGTGATTATTGGTGAGTTTGGGCATGAGTTGTGCTCGGAAATGCAATTGGGTCATAATTGCACTAGGTGTCGATGTGGTTTGGTGGTTATCCACCCTAATTGTGTTAATTGATTGTGTGATAAATTGAATAGGTAAATTCCATTGACGGGTTGCAGAGTTGGTCTATTGCATTCATTAAGGCGATAAGGTGAGTGTAAATGTATTATATGCATACGTATGCGTAGGGTGGGTGCGGGTGTGGTAGAGTGAACCTAGTATGTTTTGGGTTCACTTTTCATGTGTGTGTGTATGTTTTGGTAACCACCCTTAGGGTAGTGAACGCGTGAGTATTCAGATTAACTATGGCGCGTGAGTGCTCGGCTAATCCCGTTGTTGTGATGGTTTGGGGGAGTGAATCGCATGAGTTTTCGGATTCACAATGACGCGTGAGTTTTCGGTCATCCCCATGGTTGTTGTGGATTGGGGTAGTGAGTCGCGTGAGTTTTCGGATTCACTATGGCGGGTGAGTGTTAGGCCAACCCCGTTGTCATTGCGATGGAGGTAGTGAATCGCGTAATTTTTTGGATACACTAAGGCACATGAGTTTTTGGCCACCCCTCGTGTATTTAAGGTTAAGGGTTAACCTTGGTGTTTGTGTATATGTGTATATATAAATTGATGTGTTTGTAGTAAATCTTGTGGACTTGTCTGGAGGTATTTTCATATAGCTTGCTTTGTTATACTCGAGCATGGTATGTGTTTATTATATGTTGTTGTTGAGGCATAGTCATTCTATGCATATGTATGTATATAGTATGTTTGCATTCATTAAGCATTGCTTACCCTCTCGGTGTTTATATTTTTATAGATTCGCGAAGTGAAGGTGGCAAGGGTAAGTATAATGACTAGAGGACTACCGCATGTTGCTTTAGAAGATATTGCTTTTGGATTTGACTTAGGATAGGGTAGTGCAATCCCAATCACCATGCTCGGTCTTTTGCGTAACTAAACTACATTGGGTCGAAATTGTCGTGTTATTGTACTAATGGGTCATTGGAGTCCCGAGGGTCTAAATACTCGTCTTGTTACTTAAAAACCCATTTGTTTGATGTTTGGTAATGTTATACTTGGTTTTAGTTGTTATTTGTTTCTACCTGGGATCGAGTTGTAACCCAATATCACTGCATCGCGACCCTAAATGTAAATTGAGTGTCGAATGCACTTTGTGGATTTGGGAGTCTGACTCAGGGGCAAGTCGCGTCGGGACTTGTAACATCGCGTCGCGACTGAGTGCTGAATCAGATGGTCATTTGTGGTTACCAGCTCAGCACTAAAATTTGGCATGGGATCGCGTCGCGATAGAGGGGCCTCGAGTCGCGAGTCTCCATTGTAAAACAAAAAGGTGATAAAATGGTGTATCGTTTTAATAAACGGGTTGGGGTCATTTCAAGTGGTATCAGAGCATGGTCTAAGGAATTTAGGTGACTTGAAATAGGTACCTAGACTTAGACTGAATTGTATGTGCTTTATTGTTGCGGGACTTGTAGGAGTACGGGTCGGACCGGGATTGGTTAGTGCCTTAGCGTAAAGGTGAACTAACTATGTTGTGGTTATATCGTGGTTATGTTTGTGTATCATTGAGCAAGATAGTCGTTGTACTAATGAGTTGATGCGGTGTGCTCGCGTAATAATGACTAGCTACCATTGTTACGAGTGCAAATCGTGTCTAACGAGTGAGGTACGCCGAGTGTTGAGAAAGATGGGGTGGTGTTGTGCATGTGGTTTGTTCATTTTTCATCATTTTACCTATTTAAATCTTTAGAATGAGGACGAGAAGTGAGTCTACAAGTGGGAAACAAGGTGGTGATGATGAGTTGACGGCTAAGATAAAGGCCGCCTTAGAGAGTTATTCTGCGGTTATTACCGGGAAGGTTAAAGAAGTCTTTCAAGAGGCGGTTGAGGAACAAATAATCGATCTCATTAAGGAGCAAGTGAGTGTAGTTGTTCAAGCAGAGTTTGTGAAGATGTTCCCTAAACCTCAAGTTGAAGGCGATGGAGAGGAGGTTCCTCTTGACCATGGGGTCCTGGGTAACACAAACAAGAAGGAGTTTAGTTATAAAGATTTCATGATGACTAAACCTCCTACTTATGCGAAAGACCCCGATCCATTACAGAGTACCAGTTGGATCTCGGATATTGAGGGGTGTTTTTGAACAAGTGAATGCCCGCCCGATAAGAAAATGAGACTTGCTACTAGTTTGTTGAGGGGAAACGCGAAGACGTAGTTGGATGGTAATATTGATATTGTTGGTGAAGAACCATTCGTGGGATTATCGTGGGACAAGTTCAAAATGGAATTTTTCGAAGAATTCTGAACACAAGCCGATTTTACAAGGTTGCGTAATGAGTTGCGAAATATGCGACAAGGGTCTATGGACCTAAATACTCTTAAGGTTACCTTCTTGAAAAATGCCTGATTTTTCCCCGAATACATCGAGAACGATCAGTTGCTAATGGAGAATTTTCATGAGACTTTGAATGTTGATTTGTGCGGGAAGATTAGCCTCGGGCAAGTGGACTCTTTTGCTAAGCTATTTGCATTGGCTAAAGCTTTCGTGTTACATGCTCTGAAGGCGGTTGATCATCCTTCCGGAAATAGGAAGTTAGAATCACATGGTGTTCCAGACAAGAAAGCTAAAAGTACAAATGAGAGCACTGGTAGCGTGAGAAAAAGAGGGTCGGATACTAGCACGTCTAGATATTTCAATTATGGGGAAAGAGGTCAAAAGTCTTGGGAATTCCCGAAACCATCATCGAGAGGTAGTGACATTGTGTATTTCAATTTTTATACAGAAGGGCATCGTAATATGGAGTGTCCCGAATTAGCGATGGATGAGAGGAAGAGATTAGAAATGGCAGATACCTCGAAAGGACGTTTAGGTACTTTTAAACGTGGTATTTGTATGTTTTTTATTTTTCTGTAACATGCGAAGAATTATGTGAGTCATAGATAATTTGGACTCTCCGTTGGAGATAATTTAGCAGACGGTGGGCTTACGATTATGGTCGGGATGCGTGTTAGATTGTGGCTTAGGGTTGCACTCAGTAGAGTGTGTGGTTAGAGAATCGTGTCATGACTCTAGATTGTGAGTCTTTTGTTGAGTTGGAAAATTGGGATGTATCCGGGTCGCTAAACTCACAAGAGTGAGACTCGTAGGATGTTGGTCGTGATAGTGATCTAGTGAGTGGAATACTTATGCATTTATGTGTACAGTTTACTTACTTAAGTTTGATGTGGTTTAGTGATTCCAAGTTCGTCGGTTTCACTAGAGTGATTACCACGTGTGTCAGGTTCACTCAAGTTCGTGTATCGTGTGGTATATATCGTGTGTTCGTATCACCATGAGGTGGTGCATGACGTGTGGTCGTCTCATTTAAGGTGTTGTGTATAGTTGTTTGTTTGTAGGTGAAGTAGTGAGTGACATCCTGGCGTAAGGATTCGTTCTTCGTTGGCCAGTTGATGCAAGGTGGTGAGTGATTCCGTAAGGTCTCACTCTTCATTGACCACGATTGCGGTATGAGGTGCGGCGAGTGTTGTTCACTCTTTGTCGGCTACTTTTGCATGTGTGATGTGCGGTGAGTACTTTCGTAAGAAGTCACTCTTCGTAGGCTACTTGTGGCAAGGTGGTGAGTTCTAATCGTATGGTTTCACTTTTCTTGGCTACGTTCGTGAGTATACGTGGTAGTGCCACGCGAAAGGCACTTTCTTCGGCTACGTACATGTGTGAGTCGTGTTATTTCTATTTTTGACTAACATTGTTGAGTGGGGGTAATCGTGTTAATAGTTGTGACCGTGTGCGGAAGGGTGTAAGTCTTGGTGTTCCCAAGCATCTCCTTAATGTTAGAGAAAGGGTTATTAGGCTAGCTGTGCGGTCTAGGTGGATTATGACTATTGGGTGTCACTAGGAAGTTGTGGGCATTGAGCCGTAGGGTTCGTTGGGTTTGTGTGACCTCGAGTCATTGGGTGATTTGTGACACCGGGTAGACCCCGAAAGGGTCGAGTTCTTGAAACTCAATGGTAGTGGTGGGAGTTACGTAACACTGCATCAGGTGCCTTCTTATACGTGCTGGTGTAATGTCGACTTCGATAAAGTTGTGTGTATATGACCAACGTGAGACCAGTCATGTGTATCGAGGAATGTCGAATTCCGCTGGATGTTATCATCTTGGTGGCGAGAGTGTGGGGTTAAATCCTAAGTGGGGGAGTCTTGTACCTAGAGGGTACGGTGTCGTCCCTGTTTGTTAGGCGTGATCGAGTGTTTTGTTGGGATCCGTTCCTTTCGATGAGCGATCGCGGGACGTAGGGTGTTGATTTTAGCTGTCTCACTTAGAGACTCGCGCATGTTGTTAGCTTTCGAGAGTGAGTTCTCTAGTGCTATGAGAACTTATACATGCGAAATTTGACAAGACCATCCTCGAGGGGCGGTCAAAGCTGGGGTTCACCTGACAATGGTGGACGAAATGTGATTTACGGGAGCGATATTACGTGTCGTTTGGAGTTACCGAAGAGCTTGCAGGAATTCCCACCACCATGAGCGTGGTGTGGATGACTCAAATGGGCTGCCGATTGACGATGATACTCTAAGCCGCAAATTAGAGTGCGTCAAGGGATCGGTGGCGGTATTTTTTGAGTGGTTAGAATATTGCGTAACAAGGAGGTGAGGACTTATAAAGTGCCATGGCGGCATCGAAGGGTCCAGAGTTTATGTGGAAACTCGAAGAGTTAGGGAAGGCGTATCTTCCTGATCAATGTGAGGCTTAGATCGCGGGGACGCGATCCGGTTTAAGTGGGGGATTTAACAACCCGTCCTAATCCTCCTGGACGAAGTCATCAACATTTGGTCTCATTGCGATGATCGACTCCAAGTAATGTACTTAACACGAGCAAATGCACAGCGGAAGACTTAATTCGTACCTGAGAATAACATGCTTTAAAATGTCAACATAAAGTTGGTGAGATATATAGGTTTGATGCTAGCAGCGTTATAACAATGGACCACAAGATTTCATATATAAAAATATAATACACTCGCAAGTGTATAAAATCATTCTGCTTATGTTGAGGCCTCAGTAACCAACCTTAACAATAATATAATAAGTCATCTTCGCAAAGATGGATATGTACACTCGCAAGTGTATAAATAATCCTCGAAGTACCAAACATCCGCCCACTAGTTCTTATGTCTAGTGCAGCCTACTGGATGGGGGTGTTAAACCCGATAGATCTATCTTTAGGATTCGCGCTTACATGCTATTATACATATAACTAAATTACCTAGCACATCAATCCGCAGAATATCATTTTTAATCACTTGTGTCCATAACGTAAATCATTTATAAAAACAGCGCATGTATTCTCAGCCCAAAATATTTAAAGTTTAAAAGGGACTATATACTCACCTAATGTATTTTGTAGTAAAAATACATATAACATCATTGAACACGTATAAGGTTGGCCTCAGATTCACGAACCTATATCATTTATATATACATTAACACACATACTCGTAATCAACAAATTTATATATTGTTTGTGATTTAATTGTTATTTTAATTATGTGTTGTAATTATATATAAAATTTATACTAAATCTTAATTAAAGTATATATATTTTATTTACATTTTATACCTTAATTTATATGTTACCTATATTTATTTTGTATTCTGTAAATAAATAATTTATAAAATATTAATATAGTTTTATTAAAGATGTTTTTATAAAACTGGTTTTTATTGTAATAATAATTATAATATAGTGGTAATAATAAATATAATGATGCTAGTAAAATTAATAATAATAATGTTAAAAATAATAATATTAATGATAAAAATAATTCTAATAAAAATAATTATAATTCTAATAAAAATAAAAATAATAGTTTTAATGATAATGATAATGTTTGTAAAAGTTAATAATAATGATACTTTTAAATAATATTAATACCTTAAAGAGCAGGCTTAAAAAAAAAAGTCATGGCCGGGATTTGAACACAAGACCTCTCGCTCACTCAACAACTCCCCAAACCATCCAACTATCGTTTCATTTCTTAATAAACCCGCATTCCTAAATCTTTATTATGTACAGAATCGATTATCTTCTTCCATTTGTAGTTCATTTAAAGCCCAAGAAAATAGTCCATCTATTTTAAAAGAAGCCCATTCGATTTGCAAGTCCGCTTAATGATTTAATCAAGCCCAAGTCTGATTTGTATGTTTCTGATCCAATAATACCGAATACAGAAAATATTATAACCAGTAGGTCACGACTTTTGTTCTTCATCATCACCACAGGATCACGATAAACTTAGTGGGGGACAAGTCATCACTTTAATCATTTTTTTTTCTATCCTGTCACGATATCATTATCTTTATTTATATTATCCTCATCTACTACCTCTATCATCTTTTGTATCATGTTCCCATTATCACCATAGTTGTTGTTTAACAGAAAGAAGCAAGGATACAATCAAGTAACAGCAAACAGTAATATACAAGAACAAAATTTACGTGGATCGTGAGATAGGGTTTTATTGTGGTGTCAATCCGAAACAGAAGAAGGTTTGTATGATGGTCGATGGATTTGTGTCCCGCATAAAACAGAAACCCTAGTTGCATTATAAAGAACTCGAATTAAAGAGGTAAGGTGTAACATTCCATGGCCAGCCTTTTTATATATGTCAAAGTTGGACACTTATGTGCACAATGTCCCACATGTGCAAATCGATACCCACTCAACAAAAGAAAGGATTTTTGGGTCTTCGTTAATCTTTTTTTTTTTTTATAAAAAAAATGTAGCAGCCACATCACGTATTAATACACAATGATAATGATGATTCTTATAGAAATTGATCAGAAGAAAAAGTTATGCAGCGGCAGTGGTGTTTGAGAGATGGTGGATGATAGTAGTCGATGGTGGTGGTCTCTTTGTGTATCGATTTACAGTTGCAACACAACTCACACAATGATTTATAATAAACGGAACAGGAGCAGATGTAATAGTAATGGATCGATGGTGCAACTGTAACAGTAAACGGAATTGATCAAGATGATGAACAATTACTGTTGCAGCTATAATTCATGGTGATTCATGGTGGTGTTTTGCTTGGTGGTTTAAGGTTGGAACACGAGTGTAGAGCAGGTGGTTAATTGGTTTCAAAAAGGAGGTCGTGGTTTTGGATTTAGAGATCAAAGTGGAGGTTTTTGTTATGTTGATAGGTCTGAACAGGACAGTAAAAGAAGTTTAGGGGAAAACGATGGTTGCAGTAGATATTGAATTACTAATTAAACGTTCCTCTCTAATAGAACTTATCAGATATTCAGTTTATATGGGAATTTAATTCGACAAGATATCACAAGTAAATAGAAAAAGTGGGAAAAAGATAAACCAAGTTTGTTTTCATTCTAAACAGATAATGATAATAATATTTTATCTTACTTTATAACAATAATAAGGATAACTATAATAATACTAATACTTGTTAAGGATAACTTAGTAATAATGTCTAATAATAATACAGCTTATAATAACAATTTACATATTCCCATTTTTATATACAAATATTAATATTACTATTGATAGTTATGATGATATTAATATAGCAAATTCTGCGTATCAAAATCATGTCTATATATATATATGTATACACATATTTATTTATAAGCAACAGTTCGTGAATCGTCGGAATGGTCAAAAGGGTATCTAATTATCTGAATATAGATTTCAAACTTTCTAGACTCAGCATTACAGGTTTTTTCTTATCGTGTCGGAAACATATAAAGATTAAGGTTTAAATTTGGTTGGAAATTTCCGGGTCGTTACAGGGGAGAGTTGTAACATCCTCATTTCTGAAACCATGAAGGATTGCGACACGACTAGGTTGGGTCGCGATGCGACCAGTAGCAGACTGGCACCATGATATTGCTCCAATTATATATGTTTTATTCCGCAATATCGCCCTCATTTCATTCGGTTTTGATGATCGTTGGGCCCAAAAGTTGTTTTTATGCACCAAAGTCTCGGTTCAAGGTTAAAAGCCTGATTTGGTGTAAAATTGACCAAATCCTAATCAAAAATTGCAAAGAAAATGACAAGTGCAGGAAACATCTCCAAAAGCGCCGCTCCTTGACAAAGAGCGCCGCTCCTGATGATCCAAAAGTGCCGTTCCTTAAGGAAAAGCGATGTTCTCATGCACGTTTTGGCTCCATTTTTCATCAGTGAACAGATGCGCCGTTCCTAGCTGCCAAAAGCGTCGCTCCTGCCAAGCCAAAAGCTCCGCACCAAATCTAAAAGCGTCGGTCCTCATTTAAGCCAAAAGCGCCGCTCCTGTCGCTGTTTCAGCCCGAATTTTCAACACTATAAAAGGAAAGAGATAGGTCATTTCAAGGGAGAGCTGCAGTTTTTACTCTGAATTTCACACACAAAACCCTAATTTCATCATTCATTAGAGTTTTAAGGTGATTTGAAGGAAGCAAGCTCAAGTTTCATCATCATTAACTCTAGATCTTTCTCTCTTTATCATTTTGGGTTGTAATCTCCACTTTACTTTACTCATTTTGCACTAATTAGTTGTAATCTTTGTTTTTCTTCATCTAGCTTTGAATTAATTACTTGTAATCACTCAAGATGATGTTTATTGATGTTTCTTTGCTTATTGCTAGTGTAATCTTTACTATGTTTGGCTAAATCACTTGTATTTTCTTATCTATGAATCTCTAATGCATAAGATTAGCCCTTGATCTATTGAATGAAGTTGTTTTGAATGAAAATACATGAGCTAGTGTTATTGAGTTAGCTATGAGGTCCATTGCTATGATCTGATATGGTTTTACTTTGATTACATAGGTTGAGTAGCTCTCTTAGTGATTTGAGAAATGAATCAATTTGTGCTTCAATACCTTAGGTGATCTAGACAACTAGAATAGGGATTTTAAGTGATTGTATTTCTAGTCTAAGTTGGTTTTCAATTGACCATTGTTCAACATAGTGGTGTTTGACTATCTTAAGTGATTTTGATGGTTAAAGGGTTTTAAGTGATTTCAACCCGAGCATAATCTCAATAATCAAATCATACTTAACTTGATCTTAGGATACCATGCTTATGTGAATTTGCAAAAGTATAATTTGATTAAGGTTTGGTAGTATTACTAAATATTTACTAGTTCAAACAACTAAAGTGATATCAAATTGGGTAAAACAACCAAGCATAGAGAGGATTAGATAAGTGAAACTCTTTGTCTTATTGATTAAATCTCATTTCTTAATTACTTGTTATTTGTTGCTAGTTAAGTTTAAGTTTGTTTAATTGAAAAAGTTTAGTTGTTAGTTAAAATCTCTCGCAAAACCCCCAATCAAACTAACCCCTACGATAACTATTAGTTTCAAGTATTCAACTTACACCGCTCTCTTGGGACGAACTTGATAAGAATACTTACATTAAGTGCTATAATAATCGGGTTCTAAGTGCTCGATAGTTGTGCGTGCTTATTTGTAATATTTGAATCTTGTATAAATTTTGAGGGTTAAAGATGTATTGTTCCCCACGCATCACACTTTCTTGGCGCCACTGCCGGGGAGCGGTTAGCTAAGTTAAGTTGGGTATTTGGTTTAAGCTTTTAGTTATTCGATCCTTTTGTAAGGATTCGTCCTTACAAAAGTTACTTTTATTTTTTATATATTATTTTGTATTGGAAAACGGTTTGTGTTTGTTTTGTCATTGAAGATTAGGTCTTTTGGTGTATGAGAAGGAGGTCCCAAAAGGATCAAGAACTCACACATCCATTTTCCGACCCGGAAAAACACGTGCACGGGGTTTATAAGCGTAGAGAAGAACGGGATTTAAGAAAGCATTTTGAGGTTTTGCCATTTTGTTTGATAGAAATGGACGGAGAAGAAGAGGGAAATCCGGTTGTTAATGGTGTTCCGGTGAATTATTAAATTACAAACGATCCAAACGACACTCCAATGTGGAATTCTAGGTTGATGGCACAAACGGTTGTGCCTCCGGCATTGGAAGATCTAGGGTAACTTTTTCACAATGATCAAGGATACGTTCTTTCACGGGTTGATAGATGAGAATCCTTTCGAACACATTCAACACTTTAATGATAATTGTGACATCTATAAAACCAAAAACGTCTCCGATGACGCTTTTAAACTAAGGGCATTCCCCTTTACACTTCAAGGAGAAGCAAAAGCTTGGTTAAGGAATTTGCCATCCGATTTTATTAGATCTTTTCAAGATATAACCGATGCATTTATCAATCACTTTTCCCACCTTCAAAGGTGGAGCATTTAAGAATGGAAATCAATGGGTTCACCCAATAGGGAGATGAGTCTTTGTATGATGCGTGGGTGCCCTTCAAGATGTTATTAAGAGCTTGCCCACCGCATGGTTTGACTAAGAAAGAGTACATCAACACGTTCTACCGGGTACTAATGCTTTGACTAAGCAATATCTTGATTCTTCTTCGGGTGGAGTGTTTATGTACAAATCACCTAATGCGGCCAAAATTTTACTAGAAGACATCTCGGTTAATACATACGAATGGGCACCTTCACCAAGAGATTTGACAAAGAAGAGTGTAGCTCAAGTGGAGAGTGATGATGGGCAAATTACCTTAGCAAGCTTGAACAATCAATTTCAAATATATGGGAAAGAGTTGAATGAAAGGACCCGTTCATATACATTATAAATGATTCACAATAGTTGATTACATCGTGAGGTATTTGACCTCTATATGATACATTTTACAAACATTGCATTAAGACAAACTTTCTTTACATAGAAAATTGACAGGCATGCATACCATTTCATAATATCCACTATCCAACTATAAATTGACTTAATAATAATCTTTGATGAACTCAATGACTCGAATGCAACGTTCTTCGAAATATGCCATGAAAGACTCCAAGTAATATCTTGAAAATGAGCAAACGCACAGCGGAAGATTTCTTTCAATCCTGAGAATAAACATGCTTTAAAGTGTCAATCAAAAGATTGGTGAGTTCATTAGTTTATCATAATCATTCATTTCCATCATTTTAATAGACCACAAGAATTTCATTTCCATTTCTCATAAATATACGTCCCATGCATAGAGACAAAAAAATCATTCATATGGATTGAACACCTGGTAACCGACATTAACAAGATGCATATAAGAATATCCCCTATCATTTCGGGAAATCCTTCGGACATGATAAAAACGAATTCGAAGTACTAAAGTATCCGGTACTTTGGATGGGGTTCGTTAGGCCCAATAGATCTATCTTTAGAATTCGCGTCAATTAGGCGTGCACTAATTCTCAAAATTAGTGATGTTCCCTAATTCTTAGGCCACCAAGCAAAAAGGTGCATATTCGGCTTCGATCATTCAACCATATAATGTAGTTTCGATTACTTGTGTCTATTTCATAAAACATTTATAAAAATTGCGCATGTATTCTCAGCCCAAAAATATAAAGGGTAAAAAGGCAAATGAAACTCACCATACTGTATTTCATAGTAAAAATACATATAACGTCATTGAACAATTGCAAGGTTGGCCTCGTATTCACGAACCTAAATTAATTATATATATTTATATGTTGGTTAATATTTGTCTAACAATTAGGTCAGGTCATTGTGTACCACAATCCTAATGCTCGAGACTAATATGCAAAAGTCAACAAAAGTCAATTTGACTCAAAATGATTTCCAAAATTTATACATGATTATTATATATTTTAAATATCGTCGTTTTATATTTTTTAAATATTTTTAAAAGATTTTATTAGAGTAAATAATATAATTCATATATTATAATAAAATATACTTTTATATATCTTAAGTAATAAAATTTATAAAGTTCATTTAATATCATAAAAATAATATGATAGGTAGTATTAATGTAATTATATTACACGTAGTAAAATATCTTTGTATTACATATTTATTTGATAAAATAATGTCGATAATAATAATAGTAAGTAAAAGTTGTATTATTTTGTAGTAATAATTATTATTATTCTACTAATAATAACAATATTTATATTTACGAAAAAATGGTATTATGATAAAATGATAATTCTTATTAATAATAATAATAATGAAATTTTATATTAACAATGATATTTCTATTAAAAATAATAATTTTTGTAAAAAAATGATATTTTTAATATAATAATACTTTTAATAATAATAGTGATAAAAATAATAAAAAACGATAATTTTATCTAAATCAATATCTTACACTATTTTAAATTTCATCATGATACCCATACTCATTATTTCCTAATCGATTTGTTTAATAGCTTTTAATCGTCTTTTATATCGCGTTCATATTAATGGTAATAATAGTAATCATAATAATACACAATGATAATGATGATTCTTATAGAAATTGATCAGAAGAAAAAGTTATGCAGCGGCAGTGGTGTTTGAGAGATGGTGGATGATAGTAGTCGATGGTGGTGGTCTCTTTGTGTATCGATTTACAGTTGCAACACAACTCGCACAATGATTTATAATAAACGGAACAGGAGCAGATGTAATAGTAATGGATCGATGGTGCAACTGTAACAGTAAACGGAATTGATCAAGATGATGAACAATTACTGTTGCAGCTATAATTCATGGTGATTCATGGTGGTGTTTTGCTTGGTGGTTTAAGGTTGGAACACGAGTGTAGAGCAGGTGGTTAATTGGTTTCAAAAAGGAGGTCGTGGTTTTGGATTTAGAGATCAAAGTGGAGGTTTTTGTTATGTTGATAGGTCTGAACAGGACAGTAAAAGAAGTTTAGGGGAAAACGATGGTTGCAGTAGATATTGAATTACTAATTAAACGTTCCTCTCTAATAGAACTTATCAGATATTCAGTTTATATGGGAATTTAATTCGACAAGATATCACAAGTAAATAGAAAAAGTGGGAAAAAGATAAACCAAGTTTGTTTTCATTCTAAACAGATAATGATAATAATATTTTATCTTACTTTATAACAATAATAAGGATAACTATAATAATACTAATACTTGTTAAGGATAACTTAGTAATAATGTCTAATAATAATACAGCTTATAATAACAATTTACATATTCCCATTTTTATATACAAATATTAATATTACTATTGATAGTTATGATGATATTAATATAGCAAATTCTGCGTATCAAAATCATGTCTATATATATATATGTATACACATATTTATTTATAAGCAACAGTTCGTGAATCGTCGGAATGGTCAAAAGGGTATCTAATTATCTGAATATAGATTTCAAACTTTCTAGACTCAGCATTACAGGTTTTTGCTTATCGTGTCGGAAACATATAAAGATTAAGGTTTAAATTTGGTTGGAAATTTCCGGGTCGTTACAGTACCCACCCGTTAAAAAAATTTCGCCCTCGAAATTTGATAGAGGTTGTCACAGATAACAATGGGAATGTTTTCATGACGAATATGAGGTAATAATAGAGTTTTATCTCTATTGAAAGACATAGATAAAACGATTCGATCATATGAAGCGTACGAGTGAAGCTATCACAAAATAGTGAAATGAGTAAATATATTTATTCGTTTCGACCGATAACGTAGTTACTGTTGATTTTCGGAATTTAAGGGATTCAAAGAAAATCTGACGTAATAAGATTTGGTTCTTCGGCGATCAGGATCTTCTTTGATTTAATGCGGCAATCTGTTTCGATTTCACTGTCAGTTATTTCACTATAAATCCACCTTCTTTCCTTCCTTACTCCCATACCTCACATCTTCTACTCTTTCTCCTTAATTCCTACTTTAAGACATTCGTCAATATGCTCTATCTCATTCTAATCCTTGATATACTCTAAATTTTCACATCTGTTATTCTTCTGTTTCATCTACCACAAGAAGAATTTATTTACTCCTACTATACTCTTGTGTTCATAGTGTTTCTAGTTCTCCCGTGTCTTTACGTTGCAATACGTATTGATATTCACGGTTTGTAGTTTCAAGGTTGTTATCGGGTTTTGTATCTTCCCGTCCTCGAGTCAAGCGGGAAATGGTCCGAAATTCGTAGATATGAAATTTGAAATGAACATAGCTAATGCTCTTAGAAAGAAATGGTAACAGCACGATTTTGATTTGTCAAATTACCAGAATATCTTGGAAAAGACCGAATCATCAAGAGAATATTTTCTTGATATGTTTAGAGATTAGATAGAATGTAAGAGTAGTGTAACATGGCACATGATTACGGTACTGTGAATCATCACATTCCATTAGAAACTTAACATGACTTACTGTAATATAATGAAGTTGATCAAGTTTCATTATATTATACTAATTCATGCATCAGTTCCCAACACTACTTCAGAACATTCCTATTTCAAACTCGAAGGTTTTAGAATTTAGAAACTAACACAGTTTCTTTTATATTGTAACGCAGATTTTACGAAGTGATAAATGATTTCAGATAAGGATAGTTGTGAAAATATCTCCAACAATATGGAGAATATGTATAACGGAAGATATGAAGATATCTTATAATATCTGAGATAAGATGTTGATGAAGAATATCATCTGGAAAGGTTTAGGATAAGGAGTAGGGTTCTTACTAACGGTTTCAGCAGGCACTGAATCATTTGGATTCTTTGAAGGTAGGTTCAGTCCTTGTATTTGTTCTTTGTTTCCTTCACGGTTAACTCAATCAATTTTTCAGTACCAAATTTTCTCTCGAGCGTTCCTAACACTCCCTTCTTTATCATCAAACTTTTGGCCATTTAGGCCATCTACAATTTTACTGTTTCCTCTGCATTTAATGCAGCCATATCTAAATCGTCGGTTATCAATCCAAGGTGTTTTCGGGCGAATTGTGTTTTTAGATGATTAAACGCTTATGGTAGTATGGTGGAATATAAAAGGTTTTCCGATAACGACGGCGCAAGGACAAGATATATCGAGTTTATAATAAGACTGGTCTTACTGAGAAGTCGAAGTTAATTTGCTGGAGTTGTGACAAAATTGGCTAATTTAGAAAGAGATTGTAAAGTTATTTTGGGTAATAATAACACTAAAGGAATTAACACTGCTACGTGTTAAACGTTGACTCAGTTTCCGAGAGTTTTTAGGTGCATAACTATATGCAAGAATCTTTTTTTTTCCGTAGATGAAGTGCGATTGGTTCAACTTCTCGATTGAGGTATTTTCAAGAATTATGAAAGATTTGAACGCGGATTGTAATCGTCGAGATACAAACGAGGTTTAGGATGAAATCAAGTGGCAAGCTTGAAGAATTGTTTAATTTCATATGTTATAAACAATATTTTAATTCATTTTGATTGTCCAAAGTTGGCAGTCCAATAATCTGATTGTCCAATGGTCCAATAAATTCATATATAATTTAATATATAATATTCGAATTAAATAATACGTATCGTGACCCGTGTACCGGTCTCAGTATTGATCACAACTCAAACCATATATATATTTTGGAATCCACCTCAACCCTGTATAGCCAACTATAGAGTGTCTATGGTCGTTCCGAAATATATATATATAGATGGGTCGATATGATAGGTCGAAACCTTGTATACATGTCCCGTTATTTATAATGCGTAAAATAAATAAATATATATCATGACCCATTATACAACGTGTTGTCTCAGAATTAATCCGACGTATTGTTGTACATGTGTCCCGACAGTATGTACAGTGCAGAAATTAAAATTGCGATAATGTAAATTGCGATAAATTAAATGTTAATCAGTTAGCTGGGAACAGTTAGCCGGAACAGTTAGCGTGGAATCCTTAATAGATTTTCAATTAGTTAATTTGTGTGTTTCTAACAATTTTTAATTTGTCCAATGTTTCTTCTTTATGCCACTTGTTGAATTCGGATAGGTAAAAATCCAAATATGAAATTTAAATGAAAATGGTTATTCTGTGGTGAACGGGTACGTATATCGGTAGGATAGTAAATGATCGTTGAATCAGATTCGAAGAATGTACAGTGTAACTTATTAATGTGAATTCTAAATATTCCTCGGGTACTACCCACTCGTTAAAATATTTTCATCATTAACAGTTTGTACAAAAAAAATTTTAATTACGATCTTTATGAAAATATACTTGCATATATATTTTCTTCAGATGTAATTATGGATTTAGTGAGTCAATAAGACATTAAACTCATTTGATTCATCGTTAATACTGGATTACATGATCTCTAAAACATTAGAGATTTCATAATCATCATGTCGAACGAAGATACGTGAGGTAGAACGTTACGTAAAGCGAAGGTAATCAATGTAGAACAATATATAGAACGAGGATTATACTTGAAGTACAGATGATGATATTGAGGTGTGTGATGTTGATATCCGAGGTACAGATCGTGATGTTGAGATTTACGACGTGATTGTGGTTGGAGTGTTAAGAGTATCGTCGGCGTTGATGATGATGATACGGATTATGCTGCTGGTGCTGCTGCTGGTGTTTGTAACCTCCGCACCAGATTCTTCAAAGCCATTACTCGAGCACGTAGTTTGTTAACTTTTGTTGGTACACCAGGATGATTGACGGTTGAAGCGAGCGAATGAACAAAATTTGAAATATGGGATAGTATATAATCGTGACGAGACACTCAGAAAATGAGAGAGAAAATGGTTTCTAGAACAGGTTCGCCGGTAAATGCTTCAGGTTCATTGCCAAGAGGGGAATTTGGTGGATGGAAGGGATCTTCGATGTGAAATGATTTTCAGATATCGGATGATATTCTAACTATATAGAATATCTATATATATAGTACTAAAGATTTCGAAGACTACAGAGGAATTTACGGCATATGTCAGGCAAGTCTACAGATGTGCTAAGATATGAATTTTTGTCTATACACTATCGATGCAATAAATGCAGTAAGACGTGTCTAGACTAAAGAATGATAAGCAGACAATTCCCTAAGGATGATAAGCAGATGGTTTCCGATTAGAAATGATAAGCAAAACTTTTTGACATGCAAACACGGTCAAAGTCCAGACTCACTAATGTATCTAGACAACTAACAAATAGACACACTAATGCAAGACCTGGTTCGCTAAGACCAACACTCTGATACCAACTTTAACAACCCGTCCTAATCCTCCTGGACGAAGTCATCAACATTTGGTCTCATTGCGATGATCGACTCCAAGTAATGTCCTTAACACGAGCAAATGCACAGCGGAAGACTTAATTCGTACCTGAGAATAACATGCTTTAAAATGTCAACATAAAGTTGGTGAGATATATAGGTTTGATGCTAGCAGCGTTATAACAATGGACTACAAGATTTCATATATAAAAATATAATACACTCGCAAGTGTATAAAATCATTCTGCTTATGTTGAGGCCTCAGTAACCAACCTTAACAATAATATAATAAGTCATCTTCGCAAAGATGGATATGTACACTCGCAAGTGTATAAATAATCCTCGAAGTACTAAACATCCGCCAACTAGTTCTTATGTCTAGTGCAGCCTACTGGATGGGGGTGTTAAACCCGATAGATCTATCTTTAGGATTCGCGCTTACATGCTATTATACATATAACTAAATTACCTAGCACATCAATCCGCAGAATATCATTTTTAATCACTTGTGTCCATAACGTAAATCATTTATAAAAACAGCGCATGTATTCTCAGCCCAAAATATTTAAAGTTTAAAAGGGACTATATACTCACCTAATGTATTTTGTAGTAAAAATACATATAACATCATTGAACACGTATAAGGTTGGCCTCAGATTCACGAACCTATATCATTTATATATACATTAACACACATACTCGTAATCAACAAATTTATATATTGTTTGTGATTTAATTGTTATTTTAATTATGTGTTGTAATTATATATAAAATTTATACTAAATCTTAATTAAAGTATATATATTTTATTTACATTTTATACCTTAATTTATATGTTACCTATATTTATTTTGTATTCTGTAAATAAATAATTTATAAAATATTAATATAGTTTTATTAAAGATGTTTTTATAAAACTGGTTTTTATTGTAATAATAATTATAATATAGTGGTAATAATAAATATAATGATGCTAGTAAAATTAATAATAATAATGTTAAAAATAATAATATTAATGATAAAAATAATTCTAATAAAAATAATTATAATTCTAATAAAAATAAAAATAATAGTTTTAATGATAATGATAATGTTTGTAAAAGTTAATAATAATGATACTTTTAAATAATATTAATACCTTAAAGAGCAGGCTTAAAAAAAAAGTCATGGCCGGGATTTGAACACAAGACCTCTCGCTCACTCAACAACTCCCCAAACCATCCAACTATCGTTTCATTTCTTAATAAACCCGCATTCCTAAATCTTTATTATGTACAGAATCGATTATCTTCTTCCATTTGTAGTTCATTTAAAGCCCAAGAAAATAGTCCATCTATTTTAAAAGAAGCCCATTCGATTTGCAAGTCCGCTTAATGATTTAATCAAGCCCAAGTCTGATTTGTATGTTTCTGATCCAATAATACCGAATACAGAAAATATTATAACCAGTAGGTCACGACTTTTGTTCTTCATCATCACCACAGGATCACGATAAACTTAGTGGGGGACAAGTCATCACTTTAATCATTTTTTTTTTCTATCCTGTCACGATATCATTATCTTTATTTATATTATCCTCATCTACTACCTCTATCATCTTTTGTATCATGTTCCCATTATCACCATAGTTGTTGTTTAACAGAAAGAAGCAAGGATACAATCAAGTAACAGCAAACAGTAATATACAAGAACAAAATTTACGTAGATCGTGAGATAGGGTTTTATTGTGGTGTCAATCCGAAACAGAAGAAGGTTTGTATGATGGTCGATGGATTTGTGTCCCGCATAAAACAGAAACCCTAGTTGCATTATAAAGAACTCGAATTAAAGAGGTAAGGTGTAACATTCCATGGCCAGCCTTTTTATATATGTCAAAGTTGGACACTTATGTGCACAATGTCCCACATGTGCAAATCGATACCCACTCAACAAAAGAAAGGATTTTTGGGTCTTCGTTAATCTTTTTTTTTTTTTTTATAAAAAAAATGTAGCAGCCACATCACGTATTAATACACAATGATAATGATGATTCTTATAGAAATTGATCAGAAGAAAAAGTTATGCAGCGGCAGTGGTGTTTGAGAGATGGTGGATGATAGTAGTCGATGGTGGTGGTCTCTTTATGTATCGATTTACAGTTGCAACACAACTCACACAATGATTTATAATAAACGGAACAGGAGCAGATGTAATAGTAATGGATCGATGGTGCAACTGTAACAGTAAACGGAATTGATCAAGATGATGAACAATTACTGTTGCAGCTATAATTCATGGTGATTCATGGTGGTGTTTTGCTTGGTGGTTTAAGGTTGGAACACGAGTGTAGAGCAGGTGGTTAATTGGTTTCAAAAAGGAGGTCGTGGTTTTGGATTTAGAGATCAAAGTGGAGGTTTTTGTTATGTTGATAGGTCTGAACAGGACAGTAAAAGAAGTTTAGGGGAAAACGATGGTTGCAGTAGATATTGAATTACTAATTAAACGTTCCTCTCTAATAGAACTTATCAGATATTCAGTTTATATGGGAATTTAATTCGACAAGATATCACAAGTAAATAGAAAAAGTGGGAAAAAGATAAACCAAGTTTGTTTTCATTCTAAATAGATAATGATAATAATATTTTATCTTACTTTATAACAATAATAAGGATAACTATAATAATACTAATACTTGTTAAGGATAACTTAGTAATAATGTCTAATAATAATACAGCTTATAATAACAATTTACATATTCCCATTTTTATATACAAATATTAATATTACTATTGATAGTTATGATGATATTAATATAGCAAATTCTGCGTATCAAAATCATGTCTATATATATATATGTATACACATATTTATTTATAAGCAACAGTTCGTGAATCGTCGGAATGGTCAAAAGGGTATCTAATTATCTGAATATAGATTTCAAACTTTCTAGACTCAGCATTACAGGTTTTTGCTTATCGTGTCGGAAACATATAAAGATTAAGGTTTAAATTTGGTTGGAAATTTTCGGGTCATTACAGGGGAGAGTTGTAACATCCTCATTTCTGAAACCATGAAGGGTTGCGACACGACTAGGTTGGGTCGCGATGCGACCAGTAGCAGACTGGCACCATGATATTGCTCCAATTATATATGTTTTATTCCGCAATATCGCCCTCATTTCATTCGGTTTTGATGATCGTTGGGCCCAAAAGTTGTTTTTATGCACCAAAGTCTCGGTTCAAGGTTAAAAGCCTGATTTGGTGTAAAATTGACCAAATCCTAATCAAAAATTGCAAAGAAAATGACAAGTGCAGGAAACATCTCCAAAAGCGCCGCTCCTTGACAAAGAGCGCCGCTCCTGATGATCCAAAAGTGCCGCTCCTTAAGGAAAAGCGATGTTCTCATGCACGTTTTGGCTCCATTTTTCATCAGTGAACAGATGCGCCGTTCCTAGCTGCCAAAAGCGTCGCTCCTGCCAAGCCAAAAGCTCCGCACCAAATCTAAAAGCGTCGGTCCTCATTTAAGCCAAAAGCGCCGCTCCTGTCGCTGTTTCAGCCCGAATTTTCAACACTATAAAAGGAAAGAGATAGGTCATTTCAAGGGAGAGCTGCAGTTTTTACTCTGAATTTCACACACAAAACCCTAATTTCATCATTCATTAGAGTTTTAAGGTGATTTGAAGGAAGCAAGCTCAAGTTTCATCATCATTAACTCTAGATCTTTCTCTCTTTATCATTTTGGGTTGTAATCTCCACTTTACTTTACTCATTTTGCACTAATTAGTTGTAATCTTTGTTTTTCTTCATCTAGCTTTGAATTAATTACTTGTAATCACTCAAGATGATGTTTATTGATGTTTCTTTGCTTATTGCTAGTGTAATCTTTACTATGTTTGGCTAAATCACTTGTATTTTCTTATCTATGAATCTCTAATGCATAAGATTAGCCCTTGATCTATTGAATGAAGTTGTTTTGAATGAAAATACATGAGCTAGTGTTATTGAGTTAGCTATGAGGTCCATTGCTATGATCTGATATGGTTTTACTTTGATTACATAGGTTGAGTAGCTCTCTTAGTGATTTGAGAAATGAATCAATTTGTGCTTCAATACCTTAGGTGATCTAGACAACTAGAATAGGGATTTTAAGTGATTGTATTTCTAGTCTAAGTTGGTTTTCAATTGACCATTGTTCAACATAGTGGTGTTTGACTATCTTAAGTGATTTTGATGGTTAAAGGGTTTTAAGTGATTTCAACCCGAGCATAATCTCAATAATCAAATCATACTTAACTTGATCTTAGGATACCATGCTTATGTGAATTTGCAAAAGTATAATTTGATTAAGGTTTGGTAGTATTACTAAATATTTACTAGTTCAAACAACTAAAGTGATATCAAATTGGGTAAAATAAGGGCAATCCAAGCATAGAGAGGATTAGATAAGTGAAAATCTTTGTCTTATTGATTAAATCTCATTTCTTAATTACTTGTTATTTGTTGCTAGTTAAGTTTAAGTTTGTTTAATTGAAAAAGTTTAGTTGTTAGTTAAAATCTCTCGCAAAACCCCCAATCAAACTAACCCCTACGATAACTATTAGTTTCAAGTATTCAACTTATACCGCTCTCTTGGGACGAACTTGATAAGAATACTTACATTAAGTGCTATAATAATCGGGTTCTAAGTGCTCGATAGTTGTGCGTGCTTATTTGTAATATTTGAATCTTGTATAAATTTTGAGGGTTAAAGATGTATTGTTCCCCACGCATCACACTTTCTTGGCGCCACTGCCGGGGAGCGGTTAGCTAAGTTAAGTTGGGTATTTGGTTTAAGCTTTTAGTTATTCGATCCTTTTGTAAGGATTCGTCCTTACAAAAGTTACTTTTATTTTTTATATATTATTTTGTATTGGAAAACGGTTTGTGTTTGTTTTGTCATTGAAGATTAGGTCTTTTGGTGTATGAGAAGGAGGTCCCAAAAGGATCAAGAACTCACACATCCATTTTCCGACCCGGAAAAACACGTGCACGGGGTTTATAAGCGTAGAGAAGAACGGGATTTAAGAAAGCATTTTGAGGTTTTGCCATTTTGTTTGATAGAAATGGACGGAGAAGAAGAGGGAAATCCGGTTGTTAATGGTGTTCCGGTGAATTATTAAATTACAAACGATCCAAACGACACTCCAATGTGGAATTCTAGGTTGATGGCACAAACGGTTGTGCCTCCGGCATTGGAAGATCTAGGGTAACTTTTTCACAATGATCAAGGATACGTTCTTTCACGGGTTGATAGATGAGAATCCTTTCGAACACATTCAACACTTTAATGATAATTGTGACATCTATAAAACCAAAAACGTCTCCGATGACGCTTTTAAACTAAGGGCATTCCCCTTTACACTTCAAGGAGAAGCAAAAGCTTGGTTAAGGAATTTGCCATCCGATTTTATTAGATCTTTTCAAGATATAACCGATGCATTTATCAATCACTTTTCCCACCTTCAAAGGTGGAGCATTTAAGAATGGAAATCAATGGGTTCACCCAATAGGGAGATGAGTCTTTGTATGATGCGTGGGTGCCCTTCAAGATGTTATTAAGAGCTTGCCCACCGCATGGTTTGACTAAGAAAGAGTACATCAACACGTTCTACCGGGTACTAATGCTTTGACTAAGCAATATCTTGATTCTTCTTCGGGTGGAGTGTTTATGTACAAATCACCTAATGCGGCCAAAATTTTACTAGAAGACATCTCGGTTAATACATACGAATGGGCACCTTCACCAAGAGATTTGACAAAGAAGAGTGTAGCTCAAGTGGAGAGTGATGATGGGCAAATTACCTTAGCAAGCTTGAACAATCAATTTCAAATATATGGGAAAGAGTTGAATGAAAGGACCCGTTCATATACATTATAAATGATTCACAATAGTTGATTACATCGTGAGGTATTTGACCTCTATATGATACATTTTACAAACATTGCATTAAGACAAACTTTCTTTACATAGAAAATTGACAGGCATGCATACCATTTCATAATATCCACTATCCAACTATAAATTGACTTAATAATAATCTTTGATGAACTCAATGACTCGAATGCAACGTTCTTCGAAATATGCCATGAAAGACTCCAAGTAATATCTTGAAAATGAGCAAACGCACAGCGGAAGATTTCTTTCAATCCTGAGAATAAACATGCTTTAAAGTGTCAATCAAAAGATTGGTGAGTTCATTAGTTTATCATAATCATTCATTTCCATCATTTTAATAGACCACAAGAATTTCATTTCCATTTCTCATAAATATACGTCCCATGCATAGAGACAAAAAAATCATTCATATGGATTGAACACCTGGTAACCGACATTAACAAGATGCATATAAGAATATCCCCTATCATTTCGGGA
Source organism: Rutidosis leptorrhynchoides (assembly GCF_046630445.1). NCBI lineage: Eukaryota > Viridiplantae > Streptophyta > Magnoliopsida > Asterales > Asteraceae > Rutidosis > Rutidosis leptorrhynchoides. The sequence continues at coordinate 372,517,164 of NC_092337.1, read as the reverse complement.
AATCCTTCGGACATGATAAAAACGAATTCGAAGTACTAAAGTATCCGGTACTTTGGATGGGGTTCGTTAGGCCCAATAGATCTATCTTTAGAATTCGCGTCAATTAGGCGTGCACTAATTCTCAAAATTAGTGATGTTCCCTAATTCTTAGGCCACCAAGCAAAAAGGTGCATATTCGGCTTCGATCATTCAACCATATAATGTAGTTTCGATTACTTGTGTCTATTTCGTAAAACATTTATAAAAATTGCGCATGTATTCTCAGCCCAAAAATATAAAGGGTAAAAAGGCAAATGAAACTCACCATACTGTATTTCATAGTAAAAATACATATAACGTCATTGAACAAGTGCAAGGTTGGCCTCGTATTCACGAACCTAAATTAATTATATATATTTATATGTTGGTTAATATTTGTCTAACAATTAGGTCAGGTCATTGTGTACCACAATCCTAATGCTCGAGACTAATATGCAAAAGTCAACAAAAGTCAATTTGACTCAAAATGATTTCCAAAATTTATACATGATTATTATATATTTTAAATATCGTCGTTTTATATTTTTTAAATATTTTTAAAAGATTTTATTAGAGTAAATAATATAATTCATATATTATAATAAAATATACTTTTATATATCTTAAGTAATAAAATTTATAAAGTTCATTTAATATCATAAAAATAATATGATAGGTAGTATTAATGTAATTATATTACACGTAGTAAAATATCTTTGTATTACATATTTATTTGATAAAATAATGTCGATAATAATAATATTAAGTAAAAGTTGTATTATTTTGTAGTAATAATTATTATTATTCTACTAATAATAACAATATTTATATTTACGAAAAAATGGTATTATGATAAAATGATAATTCTTATTAATAATAATAATAATGAAATTTTATATTAACAATGATATTCCTATTAAAAATAATAATTTTTGTAAAAAAATGATATTTTTAATATAATAATACTTTTAATAATAATAGTGATAAAAATAATAAAAAACGATAATTTTATCTAAATCAATATCTTACACTATTTTAAATTTCATCATGATACCCATACTCATTATTTCCTAATCGATTTGTTTAATAGCTTTTAATCGTCTTTTATATCGCGTTCATATTAATGGTAATAATAGTAATCATAATAATTAGGTGTTACTAATATTAGTTTTAATTATAATAATATTAATGATAATAAATATTATGATACTAATAACTATCTTAATGATAATAATAATAATAATACTAATTATAACTTTAACGATTATAACGATAGTAATAATAATAAAATAACAAATTTTTAATGATAATACTACTTATTGATGATAATAATAATAATAATAATAATAATAATAATAATAATAATAATAATAATAATAATAATAATAATAATAATAATAATTAGATAAAAACTATAACAACGATAATAACGACGATAATAATAATCATTTTTATTAATAATACAAAAATTCAATTGATTATAACTCCTAATCCGTTCATCGAAACCATTCGATATCTAAATGAAAAGTTCTTAATTTTTCGCTATCTTTCCAACGACATGCATATCTTATATCTTATCTCAACCGCATATGTAACTAATTCAGGATTCAACATAACCTAACTAAAGGCAATATCAAAAGTACAAGCATGCATAATCCTATATACTCGAGCACTAGTCAGGGATACACTATTAGTATGTAAAAATTAAATTATGAGTGCTTACGTATCAATATTGAGATTCAATATTGCAGGAAAGGTACGTAGACGCAACGGAGATGATAAACACTAGATTGACCTCACGAGCATACCCCTGAACATTAACTATCACCTCCTTAGCTATAACCTGAAATGTCCCGTTCTTATTGATTAAAAAACGTTCCATATTAATTGATTTCGTTGCGAGGTTTTGACCTCTATATGAGACGTTTTTCAAAGACTGCATTCATTTTTAAAACAAACCATAACCTTTATTTCATAAATAAAGGTTTAAAAAGCTTTACGTAGATTATCAAATAATGATAATCTAAAATATCATGTTTACACACGACCATTACATAATGGTTTACAATACAAATATGTTACATCGAAATCAGTTTCTTGAATGCAGTTTTTACACAATATCATACAAACATGGACTCCAAATCTTGTCCTTATTTTAGTATGCAACAGCGGAAGCTCTTAATATTCACCTGAGAATAAACATGCTTTAAACGTCAACAAAAATGTTGGTGAGTTATAGGTTTAACCTATATATATCAAATCGTAACAATAGACCACAAGATTTCATATTTCAATACACATCCCATACATAGAGATAAAAATCATTCATATGGTGAACACCTGGTAACCGACAATAACAAGATGCATATATAAGAATATCCCTATCATTCCGGGACACCCTTCGGATATGATATAAATTTCGAAGTACTAAAGCATCCGGTACTTTGGATGGGGTTTGTTAGGCCCAATAGATCTATCTTTAGGATTCGCGTCAATTAGGGTGTCTGTTCCCTAATTCTTAGATTACCAGACTTAATAAAAAGGGGCATATTCGATTTCGATAATTCAACCATAGAATGTAGTTTCACGTACTTGTGTCTATTTTGTAAATCATTTATAAAACCTGCATGTATTCTCATCCCAAAAATATTAGATTTTAAAAGTGGGACTATAACTCACTTTCACAGATTCTTACTTCGTCGGGAAGTAAGACTTGGCCACTGTTGATTCACGAACCTATAACAATATATACATATATATTAAAGTATGTTCAAAATATATTTACAACACTTTTAATATATTTTGATGTTTTAAGTTTATTAAGTCAGCTGTCCTCGTTAGTAACCTATAACTAGTTGTCCACAGTTAGATGTACAGAAATAAATCGATAAATATTATCTTGAATCAATCCACGACCCAGTGTATACGTATCTCAGTATTGATCACAACTCAAACTATATATATTTTGGAATCAACCTCAACCCTGTATAGCTAACTCCAACATTCACATATAGAGTGTCTATGGTTGTTCCGAAATATATATAGATGTGTCGACATGATAGGTCAAAACATTGTATACGTGTCTATGGTATCTCAAGATTACATAATATACAATACAAGTTGATTAAGTTATGGTTGGAATAGATTTGTTACCAATTTTCACGTAGCTAAAATGAGAAAAATTATCCAATCTTGTTTTACCCATAACTTCTTCATTTTAAATCCGTTTTGAGTGAATCAAATTGCTATGATTTCATATTGAACTATATTTTATGAATCTAAACAGAAAAAGTATAGGTTTATAGTCGGAAAAATAAGTTACAAGTCGTTTTTGTAAAGGTAGTCATTTCAGTCGAAAGAACGACGTCTAGATGACCATTTTAGAAAACATACTTCCACTTTGAGTTTAACCATAATTTTTGGATATAGTTTCATGTTCATAATAAAAATCATTTTCTCAGAATAACAACTTTGAAATCAAAGTTTATCATAGTTTTTAATTAACTAACCCAAAACAGCAAGCGGTGTTACTACGACGGCGTAAATCCGGTTTTACGGTGTTTTTCGTGTTTCCAGGTTTTAAATCATTAAGTTAGCATATCATATAGATATAGAACATGTGTTTAGTTGATTTTAAAAGTCAAGTTAGAAGGATTAACTTTTGTTTGCGAACAAGTTTAGAATTAACTAAACTATGTTCTAGTGATTACAAGTTTAAACCTTCGAATAAGATAGCTTTATATGTATGAATCGAATGATGTTATGAACATCATTACTACCTTAATTTCCTTGGATAAACCTACTGGAAAAGAGAAAAATGGATCTAGCTTCAATGGATCCTTGGATGGCTCGAAGTTCTTGAAGCAGAATCATGACACGAAAACAAGTTCAAGTAAGATCATCACTTGAAATAAGATTGTTATAGTTATAGAAATTGAACCAAAGTTTGAATATGATTATTACCTTGTATTAGAATGATAACCTACTGTAAGAAACAAAGATTTCTTGAGGTTGGATGATCACCTTACAAGATTGGAAGTGAGCTAGCAAACTTGAAAGTATTCTTGATTTTATGAAACTAGAACTTTTGGAATTTATGAAGAACACTTAGAACTTGAAGATAGAACTTGAGAGAGATCAATTAGATGAAGAAAATTGAAGAATGAAAGTGTTTGTAGGTGTTTTTGGTCGTTGGTGTATGGATTAGATATAAAGGATATGTAATTTTGTTTTCATGTAAATAAGTCATGAATGATTACTCATATTTTTGTAATTTTATGAGATATTTCATGCTAGTTGCCAAATGATGGTTCCCACATGTGTTAGGTGACTCACATGGGCTGCTAAGAGCTGATCATTGGAGTGTATATACCAATAGTACATACATCTAAAAGCTGTGTATTGTACGAGTACGAATACGGGTGCATACGAGTAGAATTGTTGATGAAACTGAACGAGGATGTAATTGTAAGCATTTTTGTTAAGTAGAAGTATTTTGATAAGTGTATTGAAGTCTTTCAAAAGTGTATAAATACATATTAAAACACTACATGTATATACATTTTAACTGAGTCGTTAAGTCATCGTTAGTCGTTACATGTAAGTGTTGTTTTGAAACCTTTAGGTTAACGATCTTGTTAAATGTTGTTAACCCAATGTTTATAATATCAAATGAGATTTTAAATTATTATATTATCATGATATTATCATGTATTAATATCTCTTAATATGATATATATACATTAAATGTCTTTACAACGATAATCGTTACATATATGTCTCGTTTAAAAATCATTAAGTTAGTAGTCTTGTTTTTACATATGTAGTTCATTGTTAATATACTTTATGATATGTTTTCTTATCATAGTATCATGTTAACTATATATATATATATCCATATATATGTCATCATATAGTTTTTACAAGTTTTAACGTTCGTGAATCACCGATCAACTTGGGTGGTCAATTGTCTATATGAAACATATTTCAATTAATCAAGTCTTAACAAGTTTGATTGCTTAACATGTTGGAAACATTTAATCATGTAAATATCAATCTCAATTAATATATATAAACATGGAAAAGTTCGGGTCACTACAGTACCTACCCGTTAAATAAATTTCGTCCCGAAATTTTAAGCTGTTGAAGGTGTTGACGAATCTTCTGGAAATAGATGCGGGTATTTCTTCTTCATCTGATCTTCACGCTCCCAGGTGAACTCGGGTCCTCTACGAGCATTCCATCGAACCTTAACAATTGGTATCTTATTTTGCTTAAGTCTTTTAACCTCACGATCCATTATTTCAACGGGTTCTTCGATGAATTGAAGTTTTTCGTTGATTTGGATTTCATCTAACGGAATAGTGAGATCTTCTTTAGCAAAACATTTCTTTAAATTCGAGACGTGGAAAGTGTTATGTACAGCCGCGAGTTGTTGAGGTAACTCTAGTCGGTAAGCTACTGGTCCGACACGATCAATAATCTTGAATGGTCCAATATACCTTGGATTTAATTTCCCTCGTTTACCAAATCGAACAACGCCTTTCCAAGGTGCAACTTTAAGCATGACCATCTCTCCAATTTCAAATTCTATATCTTTTCTTTTAATGTCAGCGTAGCTCTTTTGTCGACTTTGGGCGGTTTTCAACCGTTGTTGAATTTGGATGATCTTCTCGGTAGTTTCTTGTATAATCTCCGGACCCGTAATCTGTCTATCCCCCACTTCACTCCAACAAATCGGAGACCTGCACTTTCTACCATAAAGTGCTTCAAACGGCGCCATCTCAATGCTTGAATGGTAGCTGTTGTTGTAGGAAAATTCTGCTAACGGTAGATGTCGATCCCAACTGTTTCCGAAATCAATAACACATGCTCGTAGCATGTCTTCAAGCGTTTGTATCGTCCTTTCACTCTGCCCATCAGTTTGTGGATGATAGGCAGTACTCATGTCTAGACGAGTTCCTAATGCTTGCTGTAATGTCTGCCAGAATCTTGAAATAAATCTGCCATCCCTATCAGAGATAATAGAGATTGGTATTCCATGTCTGGAGACGACTTCCTTCAAATACAGTCGTGCTAACTTCTCCATCTTGTCATCTTCTCTTATTGGTAGGAAGTGTGCTGATTTGGTGAGACGATCAACTATTACCCAAATAGTATCAAAACCACTTGCAGTCCTTGGCAATTTAGTGATGAAATCCATGGTAATGTTTTCCCATTTCCATTCCGGGATTTCGGGTTGTTGAAGTAGACCTGATGGTTTCTGATGCTCAGCTTTGACCTTAGAACACGTCAAACATTCTCCTACGTATTTAGCAACATCGGCTTTCATACCCGGCCACCAAAAATGTTTCTTGAGATCCTTGTACATCTTCCCCGTTCCAGGATGTATTGAGTATCTGGTTTTATGAGCTTCTCTAAGTACCATTTCTCTCATATCTCCAAATTTTGGTACCCAAATCCTTTCAGCCCTATACCGGGTTCCGTCTTCCCGAATATTAAGATGCTTCTCCGATCCTTTGGGTATTTCATCCTTTAAATTTCCCTCTTTTAAAACTCCTTGTTGCGCCTCCTTTATTTGAGTAGTAATGTTATTATGAATCATTATATTCATAGATTTTACTCGAATGGGTTCTCTGTCCTTCCTGCTCAAGGCATCGGCTACCACATTTGCCTTCCCCGGGTGGTAACGAATCTCAAAGTCGTAATCATTCAATAATTCAATCCACCTACGCTGCCTCATATTCAGTTGTTTCTGATTAAATATGTGTTGAAGACTTTTGTGGTCGGTATATATAATACTTTTGACCCCATATAAGTAGTGCCTCCAAGTCTTTAATGCAAAAACAACCGCGCCTAATTCCAAATCATGCGTCGTATAATTTTGTTCGTGAATCTTCAATTGTCTAGACGCATAAGCAATCACCTTCGTTCGTTGCATTAATACACAACCGAGACCTTGCTTTGATGCATCACAATAAATCACAAAATCATCATTCCCTTCAGGCAATGACAATATAGGTGCCGTAGTTAGCTTTTTCTTCAATAACTGAAACGCTTTCTCTTGTTCATCATTCCATTCAAATTTCTTCCCTTTATGCGTTAATGCAGTCAAGGGTTTTGCTATTCTGGAAAAGTCTTGGATGAACCTTCTGTAGTAACCAGCTAGTCCTAAAAACTGGCGTATGTGTTTCGGAGTTTTCGGGGTTTCCCACTTTTCAACAGTTTCTATCTTTGCCGGATCCACCTTAATACCTTCTTTGTTCACTATGTGACCGAGGAATTGAACTTCTTCCAACCAAAATGCACACTTTGAAAACTTAGCGTACAATTCTTCCTTCTTCAATACTTCTAACACCTTTCTCAAATGTTCACCGTGTTCTTGGTCATTCTTTGAGTAAATAAGTATGTCATCAATGAAAACAATGACAAACTTGTCAAGGTATGGTCCACACACTCGGTTCATAAGGTCCATGAACACAGCTGGTGCATTAGTTAAACCAAACGGCATGACCATAAACTCGTAATGACCGTAACGTGTTCTGAAAGCAGTCTTTGGAATATCATCTTCTTTCACCCGCATTTGATGATACCCGGAACGTAAGTCAATCTTTAAATAAACAGACGAGCCTTGTAGTTGATCAAATAAGTCGTCGATTCTCGGTAGTGGGTAGCGGTTCTTGATGGTAAGTTTGTTCAACTCTCGGTAGTCGATACACAACCTGAATGTACCATCTTTCTTCTTGACAAACAAAACAGGAGCTCCCCACGGTGATGTGCTTGGTCGAATGAAACCACGCTCTAAAAGTTCTTGTAATTGGCTTTGTAGTTCTTTCATCTCGCTGGGTGCGAGTCTGTAAGGAGCACGAGCTATTGGTGCAGCTCCTGGTACAAGATCTATTTGAAATTCAACGGATCGATGTGGGGGTAATCCCGGTAATTCTTTCGGAAATACATCGGGAAATTCTTTTGCAATGGGAACATCATTGATGCTCTTTTCTTCAGTTTGTACTTTCTCGACGTGTGCTAGAACAGCATAGCAACCTTTTCTTATTAGTTTTTGTGCCTTCAAATTACTAATAAGATGTAGCTTCGTGTTGCCCTTTTCTCCGTACACCATTAAGGGTTTTCCTTTTTCTCGTATAATGCGAATTGCATTTTTGTAACAAACGATCTCTGCTTTCACTTCTTTCAACCAGTCCATACCGATTATCACATCAAAACTCCCTAACTCTATTGGTATCAAATCAATCTTAAATGTTTCGCTAACCAGTTTAATTTCTCGATTGCGACATATATTATCTGCTGAAATTAATTTACCATTTGCTAATTCGAGTAAAAATTTACTATCCAAAGGCGTCAATGGACAACTTAATTTAGCACAAAAATCTCTACTCATATAGCTTCTATCCGCACCCGAATCAAATAAAACGTAAGCAGATTTATTGTCAATAAGAAACGTACCCGTAACAAGCTCTGGGTCTTCTTGTGCCTCTGCCGCATTAATATTGAAAACTCTTCCGCGGCCTTGTCCATTCGTGTTCTCCTGGTTCGGGCAATTTCTAATAATGTGGCCCGGTTTTCCACATTTATAACAAACTACATTGGCATAACTTGCTCCGACACTACTTGCTCCGCCATTACTCGTTCCGACACCATTTGTTCTTTTCGTTCTATTAACCCCTGGTCCATAGACCTCACACTTCGCCGCGCTATGACCATTTCTTTTACACTTGTTGCAAAATTTGGTGCAGAACCCCGAGTGATACTTTTCACACCTTTGGCATAGCTGCTTCGGATTGTTGTTGTTGTTGCGGTTATTATTGTTGTTGGGATGATTGTTGTAGTTGCTGTTGTTGTTGTTGTTGTTGTTGTTGTTGGGCCGTTTGTTGTAGTTGCGATTGATGTTGCGATTGTTGGGATAATTGTTGCGATTATTGTTGTAATTGCTGTTGTTGTTGTATTGGTGATTCTTATCACCGTTTTCCTCCCACTTTCTTTTGACTTGCTTCACATTGGCCTCTTCAACAGTCTGTTCTTTAATTCTTTCTTCAATTTGGTTCACTAGTTTGTGAGCCATTCTACATGCCTATTGTATGGAGGCGGGCTCGTGTGAACTTATATCTTCTTGGATTCTTTCCGGTAATCCTTTCACAAACGCGTCGATCTTCTCTTCCTCATCTTCGAATGTTCCCGGACACAATAGGCACAATTCTGTGAATCGTCTTTCGTACGTGGTAATATCAAATCCTTGGGTTCGTAACCCTCTAAGTTCTGTATTGAGCTTATTGACCTCGGTTCTGGGACGGTACTTCTCGTTCATCAAGTGCTTGAATGCTGACCACGGTAGTGCGTACGCATCATCTTGTCCCACTTGCTCTAGATAGGTATTCCACCATGTTAACGCAGAACCTGTGAAGGTATGCGTAGCGTACTTCACTTTGTCCTCTTCAGTACACTTACTTATGGCAAACACCGATTCGACCTTCTCGGTCCACCGTTTCAATCCGATCGGTCCTTCGGTTCCATCAAATTCCAAAGGTTTGCAGGCAGTGAATTCTTTGTAGGTGCATCCTACACGATTTCCTGTACTGCCAGATCCAAGGTTATTGTTGGTATGTAGCGCAGCCTGTACTGCGGCTATGTTTGAAGCTAGAAAAGTACGGAATTCCTCTTCATTCATATTCACGGTGTGTCGAGTAGTCGGTGCCATTTCCTTCAAAATAGTTAAATGGAACAAGTTAATCATACAGAATATTAAGAGTAGTTAATAGTATTTCGTAGCATAATATGAACTCATTTATAAAAGCTTTTTCTTCATATTAGCGTTTTATAAGTTTAAATTCGGGTAGTACCTACCCGTTAAGTTCATACTTAGTAGCTAATATACAATTCAACTACTACAATTCTATATGAAAAACTAATTGTAATAATATTTCGCGTTCAAACTTTTATACAATATTTTACAAACTTACAATACCGCTTATTTTACATAAAGCATGAAATATAGCACACAATAACTTTGATACAAGATAGTTGTGAAGACAATTCTAGCTAGTACACAAGTCGTTCGGCAAAGGCAATAAAGACACGTAATTCATACGTCCAGAAACAAGTCATGCATTCTGGTTTTACTAGGACTACTTCCCATCCTTGGTCTTGTGCAACATAACCGTTATGGCCGTTGATAAGACAGCGTGTTGTAACGTCATCAAAGGGACGAGGGTTACGTAATGACCAACAGTCTCGTAATAACCTAAAAACCTCATTTCTTATCCCAATTACCGACTCCGTTACTTGTGGGAACGTTTTGTTTAATAGTTGTAGCCCGATGTTCTTGTTCTCACTTTGGTGAGAAGCGAACATTACTAACCCGTAAGCATAACATGCTTCTTTATGTTGCATGTTAGCCGCTTTTTCTAAATCACGAAGTCCTATATTCGGATATACTGAGTCAAAATAATTTCTTAACCCGTTGCGTAAAATAGCATTTGGGTTCCCCGCAATATATGCGTCAAAGTAAACACATCGTAACTTATGGGTTTCCCAATGTGATATCCCCCATCTTTCAAACGAAAGTCTCTTATAAACCAAGACATTCTTGGAACGTTCTTCGAATGTCTTACAAACTGATCTCGCCTTAAATAGTTGTGCCGAAGAATTCTGGCCGACTCTAGACAAGATTTCATCAATCATGTCTCCGGGTAGGTCTCTTAAAATATTGGGTTGTCTATCCATTTTGTGTTTTTAAACTGTAAAATAGACAAGAGTTAGTTTCATAAAAAAATACTTATTAATACAAGCAATTTTTACATATATCATAAAGCATAAGAACACTATATTACATATATTACACCACACGAATACAACTATCTTATTCCGACTCGCTCGTTTCTTCTTCTTCGGTTTTGGTTCGTTTTGCCAAGTTTCTAGGGATATATGATGTTCCCCTAATACGAGCCGTCGTTGTCCACATTGGTTTAGAAAAACCTGGTGGTTTAGAGGTTCCCGGGTCATTGTTACAACTTAAGGACTTCGGGGGTTGACGATACATATAAAGTTCATCGGGGTTGGAATTAGATTTCTCTATTTTTATGCCCTTTCCCTTATTATTTTCTTTTGCCTTTTTAAATTCAGTTGGGGTAATTTCTATAACATCATCGGAATTCTCGTCGGAATCCGATTCATCGGAGAATTGGTAATCCTCCCAATATTTTGCTTCCTTGGCGGAAACACCATTGACCATAATTAACTTTGGTCGGTTGGTTGAGGATTTTATTTTACTTAACCGTTTTATTATTTCCCCCACCGGTTCTATTTCTTCATCCGGTTCCGATTCTTCTTCCGGTTCCGATTCTTCTTCCGGTTCCGACTCTTCTTCCGGTTCCTCTTCGGGAACTTGTGAATCAGTCCACAAATCATTCCAATTTACATTTGACTCTTCATTATTATTAGGTGAATCAATGGGACTTGTTCTAGAGGTAGACATCTATCACATAATATCAAACACGTTAAGAGATTAATATATCACATAATATTCATATGTTAAAAATATATAGTTTCCAACAAAAATGTTAAGCAATCATTTTTAAAGAAAACACGGTCGAAGTCCAGACTCACTAATGCATCCTAAAAAACTCGATAAGACACACTAATGCAAATTTTCTGGTTCTCTAAGACCAACGCTCTGATACCAACTGAAATGTCCCGTTCTTATTGATTAAAAAACGTTCCATATTAATTGATTTCGTTGCGAGGTTTTGACCTCTATATGAGACATTTTTCAAAGACTGCATTCATTTTTAAAACAAACCATAACCTTTATTTCATAAATAAAGGTTTAAAAAGCTTTACGTAGATTATCAAATAATGATAATCTAAAATATCATGTTTACACACGACCATTACATAATGGTTTACAATACAAATATGTTACATCGAAATCAGTTTCTTGAATGCAGTTTTTACACAATATCATACAAACATGGACTCCAAATCTTGTCCTTATTTTAGTATGCAACAGCGGAAGCTCTTAATATTCACCTGAGAATAAACATGCTTTAAACGTCAACAAAAATGTTGGTGAGTTATAGGTTTAACCTATATATATCAAATCGTAACAATAGACCACAAGATTTCATATTTCAATACACATCCCATACATAGAGATAAAAATCATTCATATGGTGAACACCTGGTAACCGACAATAACAAGATGCATATATAAGAATATCCCCATCATTCCGGGACACCCTTCGGATATGATATAAATTTCGAAGTACTAAAGCATCCGGTACTTTGGATGGGGTTTGTTAGGCCCAATAGATCTATCTTTAGGATTCGCGTCAATTAGGGTGTCTGTTCCCTAATTCTTAGATTACCAGACTTAATAAAAAGGGGCATATTCGATTTCGATAATTCAACCATAGAATGTAGTTTCACGTACTTGTGTCTATTTTGTAAATCATTTATAAAACCTGCATGTATTCTCATCCCAAAAATATTAGATTTTAAAAGTGGGACTATAACTCACTTTCACAGATTCTTACTTCGTCGGGAAGTAAGACTTGGCCACTGTTGATTCACGAACCTATAACAATATATACATATATATTAAAGTATGTTCAAAATATATTTACAACACTTTTAATATATTTTGATGTTTTAAGTTTATTAAGTCAGCTGTCCTCGTTAGTAACCTATAACTAGTTGTCCACAATTAGATGTACAGAAATAAATCGATAAATATTATCTTGAATCAATCCACGACCCAGTGTATACGTATCTCAGTATTGATCACAACTCAAACTATATATATTTTGGAATCAACCTCAACCCTGTATAGCTAACTCCAACATTCACATATAGAGTGTCTATGGTTGTTCCGAAATATATATAGATGTGTCGACATGATAGGTCGAAACATTGTATACGTGTCTATGGTATCTCAAGATTACATAATATACAATACAAGTTGATTAAGTTATGGTTGGAATAGATTTGTTACTAATTTTCACGTAGCTAAAATGAGAAAAATTATCCAATCTTGTTTTACCCATAACTTCTTCATTTTAAATCCGTTTTGAGTGAATCAAATTGCTATGATTTCATATTGAACTATATTTTATGAATCTAAACAGAAAAAGTATAGGTTTATAGTCGGAAAAATAAGTTACAAGTCGTTTTTGTAAAGGTAGTCATTTCAGTCGAAAGAACGACGTCTAGATGGCCATTTTAGAAAACATACTTCCACTTTGAGTTTAACCATAATTTTTGGATATAGTTTCATGTTCATAATAAAAATCATTTTCTCAGAATAACAACTTTTAAATCAAAGTTTATCATAGTTTTTAATTAACTAACCCAAAACAGCCCGCGGTGTTACTACGACGGCGTAAATCCGGTTTTACGGTGTTTTTCGTGTTTCCAGGTTTTAAATCATTAAGTTAGCATATCATATAGATATAGAACATGTGTTTAGTTGATTTTAAAAGTCAAGTTAGAAGGATTAACTTTTGTTTGCGAACAAGTTTAGAATTAACTAAACTATGTTCTAGTGATTACAAGTTTAAACCTTCGAATAAGATAGCTTTATATGTATGAATCGAATGATGTTATGAACATCATTACTACCTTAATTTCCTTGGATAAACCTACTGGAAAAGAGAAAAATGGATCTAGCTTCAATGGATCCTTGGATGGCTCGAAGTTCTTGAAGCAGAATCATGACACGAAAACAAGTTCAAGTAAGATCATCACTTGAAATAAGATTGTTATAGTTATAGAAATTGAACCAAAGTTTGAATATGATTATTACCTTGTATTAGAATGATAACCTACTGTAAGAAACAAAGATTTCTTGAGGTTGGATGATCACCTTACAAGATTGGAAGTGAGCTAGCAAACTTGAAAGTATTCTTGATTTTATGAAACTAGAACTTTTGGAATTTATGAAGAACACTTAGAACTTGAAGATAGAACTTGAGAGAGATCAATTAGATGAAGAAAATTGAAGAATGAAAGTGTTTGTAGGTGTTTTTGGTCGTTGGTGTATGGATTAGATATAAAGGATATGTAATTTTGTTTTCATGTAAATAAGTCATGAATGATTACTCATATTTTTGTAATTTTATGAGATATTTCATGCTAGTTGCCAAATGATGGTTCCCACATGTGTTAGGTGACTCACATGGGCTGCTAAGAGCTGATCATTGGAGTGTATATACCAATAGTACATACATCTAAAAGCTGTGTATTGTACGAGTACGAATACGGGTGCATACGAGTAGAATTGTTGATGAAACTGAACGAGGATGTAATTGTAAGCATTTTTGTTAAGTAGAAGTATTTTGATAAGTGTATTGAAGTCTTTCAAAAGTGTATAAATACATATTAAAACACTACATGTATATACATTTTAACTGAGTCGTTAAGTCATCGTTAGTCGTTACATGTAAGTGTTGTTTTGAAACCTTTAGGTTAACGATCTTGTTAAATGTTGTTAACCCAATGTTTATAATATCAAATGAGATTTTAAATTATTATATTATCATGATATTATCATGTATTAATATCTCTTAATATGATATATATACATTAAATGTCTTTACAACGATAATCGTTACATATATGTCTCGTTTAAAAATCATTAAGTTAGTAGTCTTGTTTTTACATATGTAGTTCATTGTTAATATACTTTATGATATGTTTTCTTATCATAGTATCATGTTAACTATATATATATATATATATCCATATATATGTCATCATATAGTTTTTACAAGTTTTAACGTTCGTGAATCACCGATCAACTTGGGTGGTCAATTGTCTATATGAAACATATTTCAATTAATCAAGTCTTAACAAGTTTGATTGCTTAACATGTTGGAAACATTTAATCATGTAAATATCAATCTCAATTAATATATATAAACATGGAAAAGTTCGGGTCACTACATAACCCATAATTTCCTTAGCCCTATCCCGCTCACAAAACATGTTTTTGAAATAACCCGCTCATGACTCCGTCGTAGTATTTTAGGTATAAACTAATAATATCGCTCTAATAATACTAATACTAATAATAATAAGATTAATATTAATATTAATAATCTTAATAATAATAATAATAATAATAATAATAATAATAATAATAATAATATAAATATAAACATTAGAGGGAGAGATATCAGTGTAATGTATGTGTGTGTATTACTGAACGAGCGTGTTTCATTTTTAGAATATTTCAGAAATTCAACTCCATGCGATTGCATGGAGTTCCCATGTAGTTTTCATGCACTCGCATGAGTGTAACTTACGGCTCCTAAATGAATTATTGTGAGGCTACCGACACATATATATTATTATTATATATAAATTAATATTTAATCTAAATAATTAATTATATATTATATTATATTTACGTGCATGGTAAAAATGTAATTTTTGTTCTAATGACATGGGCGTTGTCACTCGACTCATGTACCACTTTCGGTTTTTCGAACGCACTTTCGTACATTTAGAAAACTAGTCTTTTATGTTACGCGACGTGTACCCTTATTAATAATTTAACTTACTCATCAATAAATTACCTTATAATAAATGTAACTTATAAAATTGAGCTTTGTGGTCATTTGCTTCTATAAATCAGCGACTCGTTGTTTATCAAAATATATTATTTTAAATCAGGACGTTTTATGACTAAATTAAAATATATATACATATATTTTTATTTAGAATTGTAAATTTGTACATAATATATGTTTGAAATATTTATCTAATGATACAATATTTAGTCTTTCAAAACCAATTATTTTTCAAAGTTCGTTTTAAAATCGTTCAGAAAAATATTATAACTCGTAACGTTTTCATTTAAAAACTTAATTAAATATAATTCATTTATGTATTAACTTTTTAAATATCAATCGCATCACTAAGCGAATGTTACTATAGTGTACTAAACTAATTTAAAAACATATATATTTAATGAACACGTTTTAATGTACGTTGCAAGTTATTCATATATCTAACAACTAATATTCCAACTTACGTTATTTAAACATATTCATTAATAAACTAGTTCTATTATGTCGACAAACGTTTTTACTTAAGAGAGTAAAATAATATATAAATCATAACATGTTTCAAGTTATTAACTTATAGTTTATTCATGAGTTATAGGATTAGATCAAATGGATAAATGTACGTATAAAATCATCTTAACATGACAAATGGTTTTATCTTGCCGACGAACATTAATTCAATTATTTACTCTTCATGATAAAATATCATTAAAGACTAGTAATTAACCTATCAATAGTCACAAGAAAATTATTGTAAGGCATGTATTGAAAATCAAACAGGAGTCTCCACTAATCCGACTAGCTCTCGCTATTTGACACTTTGTCCTTACTCGAAGATCACTTTACCATTTATTCCGAATATCGTTAAAAGGAAATATTATACAAATCAAAGTGGACCTCCTAACAGAGACTCGTAATCGTAATTCAATGTATCTGATAAATCCATCATTTGATATATCTTTTAATTCCATCGATAACTATTTGAATATATTATGAACCAAATACGTTTATGTAAAGTATTATACGTCTAATACTTTGTTAATGTTCTCAAGTTAATATATACACATATACATATATAATCATATTCGTTCATATAATGGTTCGTGAATCATTAGAATTTGGTCGAGGTTAAATGAGTGTATGAACACAATTTAAAATTCTTGAGATTCAACTTACAAACTTTGCTTATCATGTCGGGAATATAAAAATATTAAAGTTTAAATTTGGTCGGAAATTTTCGGGTTGTCACATTGAAAAAGCTTCAACAATCAATAGTCGCGATGCAAGTCGGTTGTCAAAGGTGCGAAGGACCACACCTCACCAAAAATTGTTCCCAAATCAATCAATGGAACCACATTGACTTGGACGACATTCCTATGAATTCGGATGCTCACGTGAATTATGTGAGTAATCAAAACTTTCAAAGGGGAGGAACTTCAAACCAAGGAAACAATTCTTATCAATCGTGAAATGTCCCGTTCTTATTGATTAAAAACGTTCCATATTAATTGATTTCGTTGCGAGGTTTTGACCTCTATATGAGACATTTTTCAAATACTGCATTCATTTTAAAACAAACCATAACCTTTATTTCATCAATAAAGGTTTAAAAAGCTTTACGTAGATTATCAAATAATGATAATCTAAAATATCCTGTTTACACACGACCATTACATAATGGTTTACAATACAAATATGTTACAACAAAATAAGTTTCTTGAATGCAGTTTTTACACAATATCATACAAGCATGGACTCCAAATCTCGTCCTTATTTAAGTATGCGACAGCGGAAGCTCTTAATAATCACCTGAGAATAAACATGCTTAAAACATCAACAAAAATGTTGGTGAGTTATAGGTTTAACCTATATATATCAAATCATAATAATAGACCACAAGATTTCATATTTCAATACACATCCCATACATAGAGATAAAAATCATTCATATGGTGAACACCTGGTAACCGACATTAACAAGATGCATATATAAGAATATCCCCATCATTCCGGGACACCCTTCGGATATGATATAAATTTCGAAGTACTAAAGCATCCGGTACTTTGGATGGGGTTTGTTAGGCCCAATAGATCTATCTTTAGGATTCGCGTCAATTAGGGTGTCTGTTCCCTAATTCTTAGATTACCAGACTTAATAAAAAGGGGCATATTCGATTTCGATAATTCAACCATAGAATGTAGTTTCACGTACTTGTGTCTATTTTGTAAATCATTTATAAAACCTGCATGTATTCTCATCCCAAAAATATTAGATTTTAAAAGTGAGACTATAACTCACTTTCACAGATTTTTACTTCGTCGGGAAGTAAGACTTGGCCACTGGTTGATTCACGAACCTATAACAATATATACATATATATCAAAGTATGTTCAAAATATATTTACAACACTTTTAATATATTTTGATGTTTTAAGTTTATTAAGTCAGATGTCCTCGTTAGTAACCTACAACTAGTTGTCCACAGTTAGATGTACAGAAATAAATCGATAAATATTATCTTGAATCAATCCACGACCCAGTGTATACGTATCTCAGTATTGATCACAACTCAAACTATATATATTTTGGAATCAACCTCAACCTTGTATAGCTAACTCCAACATTCACATATAGAGTGTCTATGGTTGTTCCGAAATATATATAGATGTGTCGACATGATAGGTCGAAACATTGTATACGTGTCTATGGTATCTCAAGATTACATAATATATAATACAAGTTGATTAAGTTATGGTTGGAATAGATTTGTTACCAATTTTCACGTAGCTAAATTGGGAAAATTATCCAATCTTGTTTTACCCATAACTTCTTCATTTTAAATCCGTTTTGAGTGAATCAAATTGCTATGGTTTCATATTGAACTCTATTTTATGAATCTAAACAGAAAAAGTATAGGTTTATAGTCAGAAAAATAAGTTACAAGTCATTTTTGTAAAGGTAGTCATTTCAGTCGAAAGAACGACGTCTAGATGACCATTTTAGAAAACATACTTCCACTTTGAGTTTAACCATAATTTTTGGATATAGTTTCATGTTCATAATAAAAATCATTTTCTCAGAATAACAACTTTTAAATCAAAGTTTATCATAGTTTTTAATTAACTAACCCAAAACAGCCCGCGGTGTTACTACGACGGCGTAAATCCGGTTTTACGGTGTTTTTCGTGTTTCCAGGTTTTAAATCATTAAGTTAGCATATCATATAGATATAGAACATGTGTTTAGTTGATTTTAAAAGTCAAGTTAGAAGGATTAACTTTTGTTTGCGAACAAGTTTAGAATTAACTAAACTATGTTCTAGTGATTACAAGTTTAAACCTTCGAATAAGATATCTTTATATGTATGAATCGAATGATGTTATGAACATCATTACTACCTTAAGTTCCTTGGATAAACCTACTGGAAAATAGAAAAATGGATCTAGCTTCAACGGATCCTTGGATGGCTCGAAGTTCTTGAAGCAGAATCATGACACGAAAACAAGTTCAAGTAAGATCATCACTTGAAATAAGATTGTTATAGTTATAGAAATTGAACCAAAGTTTGAATATGATTATTACCTTGTATTAGAATGATAACCTACTGTAAGAAACAAAGATTTCTTGAGGTTGGATGATCACCTTACAAGATTGGAAGTGAGCTAGCAAACTTGAAAGTATTCTTGATTTTATGTAACTAGAACTTGTAGAATTTATGAAGAACACTTAGAACTTGAAGATAGAACTTGAGAGAGATCAATTAGATGAAGAAAATTGAAGAATTAAAGTGTTTGTAGGTGTTTTTGGTCGTTGGTGTATGGATTAGATATAAAGGATATGTAATTTTGTTTTCATGTAAATAAGTCATGAATGATTACTCATATTTTTTGTAATTTTATGAGATATTTTATGCTAGTTGCCAAATGATGGTTCCCACATGTGTTAGGTGACTCACATATGCTGCTAAGAGCTGATCATTAGAGTGTATATACCAATAGTACATACATCTAAAAGCTATGTATTGTACGAGTACGAATACGGGTGCATACGAGTAGAATTGTTGATGAAACTGAACGAGGATGTAATTATAAGCATTTTTGTTAAGTAGAAGTATTTTGATAAGTGTATTGAAGTCTTTCAAAAGTGTATAAATATATATTAAAACACTACATGTATATACATTTTAACTGAGTCGTTAAGTCATCGTTAGTCGTTACATGTAAGTGTTGTTTTGAAACCTTTAGGTTAACGATCTTGTTAAATGTTGTTAACCCAATGTTTATAATATCAAATGAGATTTTAAATTATTATATTATCATGATATTATCATGTATGAATATCTCTTAATATGATATATATACATTAAATGTCTTTACAACGATAATCGTTACATGTATGTCTCGTTTAAAAATCATTAAGTTAGTAGTCTTGTTTTTACATATGTAGTTCATTGTTAATATACTTAATGATATGTTTACTTATCATAGTATCATGTTAACTATATATATATCCATATATATGTCATCATATAGTTTTTACAAGTTTTAACGTTCGTGAATCACCGGTCAACTTGGGTGGTCAATTGTCTATATGAAACATATTTCAATTAATCAAGTCTTAACAAGTTTGATTGCTTAACATGTTGGAAACATTTAATCATGTAAATATCAATCTCAATTAATATATATAAACATGGAAAAGTTTGGGTCACTACAAATCGAACCAATGCTACTACAACCCTAACAAAAAAAAAGTGTCATTCAACACTCAAACCAATGCACCACCCGAATTCACCACCCAAAACTGCAACTGATGTCGTAGCGTGGGGGTACGGAATAGTTTATATTTTTACTAGGAAATATTATTAAATATGCTACAATTTTACACAAGTTTTAATTATTTATTTACAAATGGGATATACCTAAACCTTGCTACAACACTATAGGCAGTGTACCTAATCGTAGAGTAGTATAGTTTTTAGGAAGTCCGGTTCGTTCCACAGGGAGCGGGCTTATTAAACACTATATTTTTAAACAATTATATTTGTACAAAATATATTATATTAATAATATATAAAAGGGGGTTTTTACCCTTTAATGACCGGTTTGTCGATTTTAAAACTTTAGTCGCAGTTAAAACCGAATGTAAAATAAATATAACTTAATTTAAAACGTAAAATAAATAACGATAATGAAATTTCGATAAATAAAAGTGCGATAATTAAAAAGTACGATAATTAAAAGTGCAATTAAATACAATAACAATAAATAAAAGTGCAATAATTAGAAGTGCAATTAAATATGAAAATAAAGGAATTATGCTTATTTAAACTTCCGTAATCATGATGTTCGACGTGTTGATTTTAGTTTATTCCCATGGGTTAATTGTTCTTTGTCCTGGATTATTTAATATGTCCATACGGATTTGTCCATAATAGTCCATCAGTCATAAATATAAAGAGCGAAAGCCTTCGTCAAATTATTCTTATTCCCGAAGTCAAATATTCCAACTAATTGGGGATTCGAATTGTAACAAGGTTTTAATACTTTGTTTAATGAATACACCAGGTTATTGACTGCGTGTAAACCAAGGTTTTACTACTTTGTTAACAATTACACCAATTACCCTTGAATGTAATTTACCCCTGTTTCAACAAGTCCATTAACTATTAATCCAGTTCCGTGTCCGGTAAAATGAATAATTATTGGTATTTATAGATATCCCGCCCACCGTACCCAGTCAAGCGTATGTGGTTATATATAAATACGTCAAATTATAAGTTTGTATATTAATTTAACAAGGTATTGTTTAGTTAATATAAAACCCATTAATAGCCCATAGTCTAATTTCCACAAGTGTCGTTCTTTTATCCAATCCCCAATTATGGTACAAAGCCTAATTACCCAATTTTAATATTTTTAGCCCAACATCATGATTACTTCGGTATTAAATAAGCATAATAATAACTTAAGCACGAGACATTAATTTAAAAAGGAGAACATAGCTTACATTGATTATTTATCGCTTAGTGGTACACGAACAGAGCTCCGACTTTAAAACCTATAAAAATAACTTTTACATAACCCAAATTAATCTAATATAACACTAATCTATATATATATATATATATATATATATATATATATATATATATATATATATATATATATATATATATATATATATATATTATATTATACTACGGAGTATTATTATTATTATGTATATATATATTTTTTTAAAACTGCAAAAGCTCGTGGCCTTTTATAGGCATTTTGGAATCTGGCTGCTCCGCGAGTCGTGGAGTTTTTGGCCTTCAAACTCCGCGAGTCGTGGAGTTTGATTTTTCAGCTCACAATTTTTTGGATCTTAGCTTGTCGACGTAATTAAATAATAATATAATATATAAATAATTTTAAGAATTATTTAAATATTATATTTTATTTATGTGCATAGTTGACTTGTAATTTTTGCACCGTTGCGTCGCGCGTTGAGAGTAGACTCATGTCCCGGTTCCGGATTTTCGAACGTCCTTTCGTATAATTTAATATCTTGTACTTTGCATTCCGCAACTTGTACTTTTGTCATTTTTAGACGTTTCTTATCAATAAATTGAATCACTTGGATTGTATCTTGTACATTTGAGCTTTTTGGTCATTTGCGTCTTTAAATCGTCGTTTTCGCCTTTTGTCTTCGCACTTATTTAATATAAACGATTACAACTTAAAATAGGACAATTACAACTAAATAATTTACATATTGGGAGGATATTGCTACTAAATATATGTTCATTTGGAGCACTATCAAATATCCCCACACTTGAACGTTGCTTGTCCTCAAGCAATACAGAACTTGAAATTAAATCACACGAATCACTTCTTTATTCTTCACACTTTATACATCAGTGATTTTGATACGGCGGTATAAACAATGATAGTAACGATGTGGTTTACAGTCCCACATGACTATGAAAATGTAGATCCTTAAGGAAACATTTGATCTTTTTGAAAATTTTATCTAGCTTTTACCCTAGATAAGTTTTCCGGAATAACCCTTCACCGGTGTTGCAAAATATTTTTGTGGGTTTTGTGGGTTTCAGATTTGAATATTTTAGCTCAAAACTTATGGTTTTGTGTCACCCACTTGCTAACCTTGTATTAGAAAAGCAACACGTCCAGTTTACTTGTCCCGTATATTACCTTTCGGTAAACTACCTTCCGGTTGTAAAGGAAAGCGATGAACAAGCAACTGTTAAGGCAATGTCCCGTGACTTGCTTTTGATTATGGTCTATAACGTGTCGGACGCAATTACTATCCTTTGTAGGAGCAATAGTAAAGCTCACCCTTATAATTTTTTGGTCTGGCACAAGGTCCTGTCTTCGACCATGCTATGCAACCACCGTTCTTATGGTTGACACCCGATTTGGTTCAGGTGACCTAATGAATTCCAAGTGAATTCCTAGGATTTTACGTTCAATGGTAATGAACGCATTGAAAATAGGTTTTCAGAAAACAAATCGGTTTGTAATTTTTGATCAAAATATTTTCTCGTTCAAGCTCGAGTTTAGATATCATTGAATTCCATAAGTTTGAATTCTCAATCTTTAAGGTCAATCTCAAGGATTGAGTAATATCAGTCTTAAAAGCTGATTTTTGATCTTTTAAGGAGATTATCCTTTCTGGGGATCTGATTCATTAGTCTTATCAAGCTAATTTGCACGGTGCCCCCATTGTACGAGATAAATCCTTCTCATGGTTAGGATAAATCTGACCACTTGGCGACCCTGTTTGATGTTGAGGTCCGTGGATTTCCTGCTGATTTTAGAGATGACTTTTCTAGATTTTTCGTCAACCTACAGCTGGTCTGGACGACAACTTCATGACCTAAATCAAGAAGCGCGTTTCTTTTTCGGAAGACTTTACTTCCTTTTAATGATGGAATTGATTCATCATGTAGATCCATCTTTTCTTTCAAATATATTATAGTAAATCGGGTAAAACTGATTAAAATCGTCCAAAACAAAAGTACCTGCAATAACTTTACAGAAACATGTGATAGATAGTTTTTAATTGAATAACTTGGTACATTCTACCCACACTTAGTTTCTTTCTTTGCCTTTTTATTCTCCTTTATTCCATTTTAAATGAATTCAATCGTTTTAGGGTGTTTCTCAATTTATGTCCTTTCCGAGGTAACGATAATTTCGGTATTAACACCTAGTTTTCATCGTTCATAAATATGTATAAACATGATTTTGACTTCATTTTGTTGAAATTTTTTCAAATTTTCACAAAATTTGGCAAATAAACTAAGTGCAAACCCGAGAGAATTTATAACCCTTCCCCACACTTGAGATCATGCAATGCCCTCATTTGCATGAAATCCGACTATAATTATAAATTCATGAGGGTGATTAGTGTAGAAAAGTAATTAAAAATACCCAGTTTGTAATTACAAAGCTCGTCGAATGATAGATGGCGCGCCTCATCGTTCATTCCTTCTTGTTTTATCACACATATTTTTCTTCAAAAACGGTTGCTTTTCTGAACTGTTTGCTAATCTTTAAAAATGCGTCTTTTACCCTAATTTATTATGCATGTTTATTAACGAGTTATGCACTAACCCGAATCCCTAATTTAACGTTAAGTGGGGTTAGACTTCCCCACACTTAGCTGACGACATGTGAAGTCGGTAGAATAAGTTCCACGAATTAAAATAGTGAGCCAGTTATTTACATCTCGGGTGGTGTATAATATATCAATGGGTTTAAATTTTAGACTCACCCGATCGTCATTACTTAATTCTTTTTTAAGTGTAGCTTTTAGTAAATGGATATGTCTCTTTTCTGGTT
The DNA here is from genome assembly GCF_046630445.1 of Rutidosis leptorrhynchoides. NCBI lineage: Eukaryota > Viridiplantae > Streptophyta > Magnoliopsida > Asterales > Asteraceae > Rutidosis > Rutidosis leptorrhynchoides. Next base: position 372,492,712 of record NC_092337.1, on the reverse strand, counting down.
CTTGGTCAAATGGATCGATATACACCGACATACTTATTTCTATAGGGTGGACAATTCCTAATATTTCCTTCCTTTTATTCTCAGGATCAAAGTTTTCACCTCTATTACCCAATTGGGTGAAATTCGAGGTGTCATTATCTATTACAGCTCGTAGTTCATTTCCAGTGGATGACTCGTCTATTGAGAATATTGGGTTGGAAGGTTGTGGAATGGTGAAGTTCGGTTTAGCCTCGGGGGTAAAATTTTCAACGTTATCGTATTCCCAAGAGTACCAATTTGTCACCCTTACTTCTTCTTTATCCATTGATGGATCGATGATTTCATCGGTAGAGGCTAATGTGTCGATATGTTGTGAAATTGGTAAGACTGAATAAAAAGTATCATCGGGATAGTTGGTGATTTCGGAGCTCTCGAATTCATCAAAATTCGATGATATGAGATTTTCTTGCACACGACTCCTCAGATCAACAGGTGTGTAGTCTGATAGAGTTTCAGCTTGCCGGTTTACAAACTCTCTCATTTGTTCATTTTGAGCATTGAGTTCTTCGAGTTTGATTTTCATATTGTCTAATAAATTTTTAGACACGTAATTTTCCTCGTCTACTGGTTGTTGAGTTTGGAAATATTCTTGGGAATAATCCCAATTTGAATTGTATTCTTCATAATCATTCCATCCAGGTTCCGTGGGTGCGTAATTTTCCATAGGAACGTAATAATAACATTCCCATGTTGAGTGATAATCTCCACAGATTTCTCAACCAGTTATTGTTTCGTCATTCGTGATCCAAGATTGACCGAACGAATTGTCATCAACACCCGTTTGAGAGTATCGATTTAATTGATTTTGGATATCAAAAAGAGTTTCCATAGCCTTGTTTTCAAAATTTTTCATTTTATTGCGATGGCCAAATTTTAGCTACAATGTGGTGCATTTACTAATTATCCTATTAGTTATAAAAATAGAAAAACTTATATAAGTTGTCCAATTAATAGACTTTTCTGCTTTTGCCCACGTTTCGAATAGCCAAAAGATGCAGCAGGGAGCCAGAACCCTTTAAATCGAAAGCTCACAACTCAGCCACTAACAAATCCAACTATTACTACGAAGCAGAAAATTTGGATGTCTATCAATTTAACCGCTTAAAATAATTTTTCGTTGAAATTTTAAAGAAATTATAGAGAAGAAATAGAGAAAATTCTAAGTCCTAAAAACTAGCGTGTCGAGAAATAAGAAAGAAAAAGATTACGCGTCGAAAAATGTCTAAAAATAAAAGGTTGAAAATAAAAAGAAAGTAGCGCGTCGTAACTTAAAAGGTACTAAAAACTAAAAAATTAAAAGTTGCGTCTAAAAATATTAAAGCTTACAAGTAAAACTATATCCCAAATAGCAATAACTTAAAAAGGTACTAAAACTTAAAAAGGCGTCGCAAAATTCTAAAGCACCTAGATCTTAGTCTAAAGAAAAAGCACTTAAGGGATTTTACGGCAAAGCCTAAAAATCTAGAAGTAAAAATAATTATGGCAAAAACTATATCTTAAAACTAAATAAAAAAATACAAAAATTACTCTAAAACAATTAAAAAGGAACAAAATATAAAAATATACTAAAAGTTGTAAAAAGTACAATTTTTATAAAAATATTATTTTTATATTATTTATTTTATAAAACTATTAATTTTACAATTTAAATAAAACTAATTAAAATTAATTATTACAAATTAATTAAAACTTAAATTAAATACTAAATTAATTAACCCTAAATACTAAATAATTAATAATAATAATTAAAACTCCATAATAAATGCAAATTTAGGGTTTCTGCAGGCACGTCAGGGTGGCTCCGCGAGTCGTAGAGTTTTAAGCCTGCAAACTCCGCGAGTCGTGGAGTTTGAAAAACGTGTTTTTTTTTAAATTTTATATTGTTTTTCTAAAAATATATATAAATATATTTATACAAAAATAAATTAAAAATATAGCATTTCGCCGAGTCCCCGGCAGCGGCGCCAAAAACTTGATGTCGTAGCGTGGGGGTACGAAATAGTTTATATTTTTACTAGGAAATACTATTAAATATGCTATAATTTTACACAAGTTTTAATTATTTATTTACAAATGGGATATACCTAAACCTTGCTACAACACTATAGGCAGTGTACCTAATCGTAGAGTAGTATAGTTTTTAGGAAGTCCGGTTCGTTCCACAGGGAGCAGGCTTATTAAACACTATATTTTTAAACAATTATATTTGTACAAAATATATTATATTAATAATATATAAAAGGGGGTTTTTACCCTTTAATGACTGGTTTGTCGATTTTAAAACTTTAGTCGCAGTTAAAACCGAATGTAAAATAAATATAACTTAATTTAAAACGTAAAATAAATAACGATAATGAAATTTCGATAAATAAAAGTGCGATAATTAAAAAGTATGATAATTAAAAGTGCAATTAAATACAATAACAATAAATAAAAGTGCAATAATTAGAAGTGCAATTAAATATGAAAATAAAGGAATTATGCTTATTTAAACTTCCGTAGTCATGATGTTTGACGTGTTGATTTTAGTTTATTCCCATGGGTTAATTGTTCTTTGTCCTGGATTATTTAATATGTCCATACGGATTTGTCCATAATAGTCCATCAGTCATAAATATAAAGAGCGAAAGCCTTCGTCAAATTATTCTTATTCCCGAAGTCAAATATTCCAACTAATTGGGGATTCAAATTGTAACAAGGTTTTAATACTTTGTTTAATGAATACACCAGGTTATCGACTGCGTGTAAACCAAGGTTTTACTACTTTGTTAACAATTACACCAATTACCCTTGAATGTAATTCACCCCTGTTTCAACAAGTCTATTAACTATTAATCCAGTTCCGTGTCCGGTAAAATGAATAATTATTGGTATTTATAGATATCCCGCCCACCGTACCCAGTCAAGCGTATGTGGTTATATATAAATACGTCAAATTATAAGTTTGTATATTAAATTAACAAGTTATTGTTTAGTTAATATAAAACCCATTAATAGCCCATAGTCTAATTTCCACAAGTGTCGTTCTTTTATCCAAACCCCAATTATGGTACAAAGCCCAATTACCAATTTTAATATTTTTAGCACAACATCATGATTACTTCGGTATTAAATAAGCATAATAATAACTTAAGCACGAGACATTAATTTAAAAAGGAGAACATAGCTTACATTGATTATTTATCGCGTAGTGGTACACGAACAGAACTCCGACTTTAAAACCTGTAAAAATAACTTTTACATAACCCAAACTAATCTAATATAACACTAATCTATACTATATATATATATATATATATATATATATATATATATATATATATATATATATATATATATATATATATTATATATTTATTTATATTATACTACGGAGTATTATTATTATTATGTATATATATTTTTTTAAAACTGCAGAAGCTCGTGGCCTTTTATAGGCATTTTGGAATCTGACTGCTCCGCGAGTCATGGAGTTTTTGGCCTTCAAACTCCGCGAGTCGTGGAGTTTGATTTTTCAGCTCACAATTTTTTGGATCTTAGCTTGTCGACGTAATTAAATAATAATATAATATATAAATAATTTTAAGAATTATTTAAATATTATATTTTATTTATGTGCATAGTTGACTTGTAATTTTTGCACCGTTGCATCGCGCGTTGAGAGTAGACTCATGTCCCGGTTCCGGATTTTCGAGCGTCCTTTCGTATAATTTAATATCTTGTACTTTTCGTTCCGCAACTTGTACTTTTGTCATTTTTAGACGTTTCTTATCAATAAATTGAACCATTTGGATTGTATCTTGTACATTTGAGCTTTTTGGTCATTTGCGTCTTCAAATCGTCGTTTTCGCCTTTTGTCTTCGCACTTATTTAATATAAATGATTACAACTTAAAATAGGACAATTACAACTAAATAATTTACATATTGGGAGGATATTGCTACTAAATATATGTTCATTTAGAGCACTATCAGCAACCAAGGATACAACTCAAATTACAACCAAAACCGAGGAAACAACTTTCAATCCCAAAACCAACAAAATTACAACAATCAATCTTATAACAACTAATCCAATCCAAGTTACCAAGGAAATCAAAGCTATCAAAACCAAGGTTATAGTCAAACACAAAATAACCAAGGTTACAATCAACAAAACAACCAACCTTTCCAACCTTCTAAGGGACTAGAAGAGATTATGCAAAACTACATTAAGAAGGCGGAAACCTCCGAAGCGTTTTTGATGAAGGAAAACGAGTTCTTGAAGCAATAACTTAAACAACAACAAGACTCATTCTAAAACCTTGAGAGCACTGTTGGGAAACTTTCAAGCCAAGTTTCTGAAAGACCTCAAGGAACCTTGCCATCCAACACTCCAGTTAACCCAAACACCAACAACAATAACCGACAACAAAACTAAAACCAAAACAACAACAACACCATAAGGGTCATTCCTATTGAAAGCAACAACAATCAAAACCCTAACTACCCAAACCGAAATGAGAACGTCAATGCCATAACCACTCGAAGCGGTCTAACCACTCAAGGAGTTGAAGATCCACAACCACAACCCATTATCACCCAAGAACCACTACCAAGCTTCATTGAGGAGGAAATCGAGGTTAGCAAGGAGAAGGGTAAAGAAAAGATTGACCCAACTGGGGTCAATGGTAATGATGCAAAGGGTATTGATGAAAGGGGTAAGGATAAGGGTAAAGAGCCTTTGATGGTTACAAGGCTGGTTCCATATCCAAAAGCTTTAAGGAAGGATAAGTTTGAGGCTCAATACAAAAAGTTCCAAGATATGATGAAAAATGTTTCGGTCAACTTGCCTATTACCGATGTGCTCAAAGGGATGCCCAATTATGGATGCTTCATCAAAGAGTTAATCATTCAAAGGGGTAAATATCATGAGGAAACATTATTCTTTTTTGAAGAGGAGTGCAATAAGATACTTGCTTTAAGGCCAAGAATCCCTAAGAAGTTAGGTGATCCGGGAAAATTTGTTTTCCCATGTGATTTCGGTTAATCGAAAGTGTTCAATGCACTTGCCGACTTGGGAGCAAGAATTAACCTAATGCCCCACTCACTTTATGAAAGACTTAGCCTTAGACCTCCTAAACCAAATAGAATTCGTATAAGATTGGCCAACCATTCGTTTGACACCGCTATTGGAATCACTAGGACATCTTGGTTAGCATTGACTCCTTGGTGTTCCCGGTTGATTTTGTTATCATGGAGATGAAGGAGGACCTTCAAGTCCCCCTCATATTAGGTAGACTATTCTTGCAACCGCCGACACCATCATCATGGTACAACGCAATCAACTCAACATTAGAGTTGGTGAAGAGTGTGTGACTATAAATATCTGGGAAGCTATGAAGCAACCGAGCAACACCGATGATGATGAGTGTTATGCCCTTGACCATATTGACCTTTATGTTGATGAGGAGCTTGAAAAACTTTTGGGGGCTGATACCTCGGGGTTCAACCAAATTTTTGAAAATGAAATTTTGGACTTAGAAGCCAACTTTAATGAATTAATGAATGTTAATGTCGATGATAATGAGCTTGAAATTGAAACAATTCGGGAAGAGTCATTTGAGGCTATTCCTAATGAGGATAGATTTAGAATCAAGTTCTCATGGGAAGAAACTCCAACTCTTAAGCTCAAAGAGCTCCCCGAGCATCTTGAGTATGCTTATCTTAAAGAGTCAAGTCAATTTCCAATGATCATCTCATCTAGGCTCACCGTTGACCAAAAGTTAAAGCTTGTTTCACTTCTCAAGTCTCACCATAAAGCAATTGCATGGAAGACCACAGATATCCCGGGGATCAATCCATCATATTGCACTCACAAAATTCTCATGGAGGAGAACTTTAAACCGGTTGTTCATAGACAAAGGAGACTTAACCCTAATATGAAAGATGTTGTGAAGAAGGAGGTTATTAAATTGCTAGACGCGGGCTTAATCTACCCCATCTTGGACTCACCATGGGTGAGTCCCGTCCAAGTGGTTATCAAAAAGGGTGGGACCATGGTGATCTTAAATGACCAAAATGAGCTTGTCCCAACCCAAACCATCACGGGATGGCGGGTGTATATTGATTCTCGACGTGTAAACGACGCCATGAGAAAGGATCATTTCCCTCTCCCGTATATTGATCAAATGATTGAGCGTTTAAGTGGAAAAGAATTTTATTGTTTTCTTGACGGGTTCTCGGGATACTTTCAAATCCCCATTGACCCCATGGAGCAAGAAAAAACGACCTTTACATGTCCATATGGTACTTTTACATATCGCCGAATGCCCTTCGAGTTGTGTAACGCCCCGGGGACATTCCAAAGGTGTATGCTTGCAATTTTCTCGGATATGGTAGAGGATACTATGGAGGTATTCATGGATGACTTTTCATTTTTTGGAGACTCTTTTGACCATTGTCTCCAAAACCTTAATAAAATGTTGACCCGTTGCGAAAAAGCAAATATGGTACTTAATTGGTAAAAATGCCATTTCATGGTAAATGAAGGGGTGGTCTTGGGACATAAAATTTCAAGGGCGGGAATCGAGGTTGATAAGGCTTAGGTTAGTGCAATAAAAGACTTACCTATACCATCGGATGTAAAAGCAATTCGAAGTTTTCTTGGGCACGCGGGATTCTACTGCCGATTTGTAAAGGTTTTTTTTTTTAAATTGCCCGTCCCATGACTAAATTGCTAGAAAAGGACCAACCTTTCTTGTTTAATGATGATTGCATCGAGGCTTTTAACTTACTTAAAGAAAAGCTCATTAACCCTGATATCGGCTAAAAAGTAACGTTTTCACCCCGGTATTAAGGCCCAAAAACATGAAAGATTCGAACTTTATCAGAAAAATACCCACTTCGTTGGTTAGAATTGAAGAATAAGTAATTACAAAGATGGTGAAAAAAGAATCAAGAGAATCGGAGCTAAAACGAAGATTCTAGAGCGAAAACGGTGAAAGACAAGAAATCAAGTTACGATCCAGGGAATCAGCAAGCCAAACGGCTTGCCAAATGACCTGCCAAACGTCCTGCCAAACATCCTGCCAGGCTCACAAACGGCCTGCCACACGCCCAAGTTAAACGGCCCCTGCAAATGGCTTGGTCTGGCAAATGGCCCCTGCAAACGGCCTGCCAGCCGTTTGCAGGAAAATTTCTTGCTTATTTAAAGGGTCTTTGTCATTCATTCCAATACACACTTCAATTCACTTCTTTCTCTCTCTTGTACAATATTAGTCATACTTTCAAGGTCTTCGACTCCGTGCGGGAAACCTAGTACCCGAAGAAGAACACCGAAGATTGTATTAGGAGCGGTCTGGAGTTTAAAGTTGTCACTTTTGTATTCAGAACTCATTTAATCTACTAGTACTTCTATCCTTTATCTTTATATAATGTCTTCTATCATTATGTTCTGTGATGTTGTTGCCCTGATTAGTGAGTATTTATCTTTAGTGTATGCTATGATGTAAGCAGTTATAATGCCGAAATAATGTTATGGCTTGTGTATGTTGTTGAAATGCTTTCCGATTATGCTTTAAACTCAATCGCTTTTCCAACTAATAGAACGTAGTTTTTGGCTCTGTTATTGGGAAGTCACGAACCCCGATTCAGAGTACAATATCTGTGTCACCCTTTGGTAAGAGAAGTCTATCGGATACAACGTAAGATCGACTGAGGCACACCGGTTGTAGTAAGTCTATCAAGCTTTGGATTTCGACTGAAGACTCTTTCATAGTGAAACATCTGACTAGACCCTTAGTACATTGTCGGTCCCAGACCATGCTATTGTAGTCACCAAGCATATAAACTTCGTACATGCATGCTGAAGCACAGCCGTTGTTGTAAGCTGTACCTCTGCTAAGTAAGGCCATGGAACACGGCCAGTGTTGATTAGTACACTGTACCATAATTCGGTCTCAAGCATTGCACCCCGCTTGAGGGATTCTTAGTTAATTAAGGATCTGTTTGTTTAAACACATAAAGGATTGGACTTTTAGGATAACCGAACGTGTTCATGGAAGTTAACCTGACTTGGCCATGGTGTTCTTTATGGTTGAACTCTTTTTAAGGGCCTAACTATCTTTTAAAACTAATCATTAATGAAAGCATTGAAACACATCACGTCTCTCGGATATGGTAAACCCTGTATTCTATTATGCTTAAGAAAGTTTAGACCTTTGTGGAATGTTAATACGTTACCCAACCGAGTCGCTCAATTAGATGAGCCGTCTGAATGTGTATGCCTGTTGTCAGACTGCACGGGTGTCGGGGGTAAGGGATGTTGCTGTCTATTCAGAATCTTCAAGCCTATCACATTACCCAGTGACATGTCTTACGACAGGGGCGTTTAGGACCAGTGTAATGAATACAAGGTCTCTGCCTATTCATGAGCCAGCATTCCTTAATCTCGATAGAATAACTGATGAAATCATAGTATGCACTTGCTTTAACCTTATCTGAATTACGAATTTTATCGCATTTACTTTATCTGTCTTATAAACTAGAAAATCCCAAAAATTAGGTAACCACTACTCCTTCATAACTATCTTAAGCTTTAATATAGGTTCGATTCTACTGATATCTTAAAAATACGACTCTAGGTCATACTTCCCTTACTCATAATAAGGAGTAGTACGATTTAGGCCCCCCTAAATATAAATTTAAAACAGTACCCCCTCTTGGTGGTTGATTCTGACGTGTTGCGACCTAACGACACCGCACAAATAAAATCGTCCGTTTCGGCCATATCAAACCCAATGATTCTTGTCCCTCCTGATTGGGATAAAGATTTTGAATTGATGTGTGATGTGAGCGACTATGCGCTCGGGGCGGTCCTTGGTCAAAGAGTTGACCAACACTTTAGACCAATTTATTATGCGAATAAAACATTGACCGGGGGCAATTAAACTACACTACTACCGAGAAGGAACTTCTCGCGGTAGTGTTTGCTTTTAACAAATTTTGATCTTACCTTATGCTTTCCAAAATGACCGTATACACGGCCCACTCCGCGTTACGATATCTTTTTCAAAAACAAGATTCGAAACATAGGTTGATTAGGTGGGTTCTTCTCTTGCAAGAGTTTGATATAGAGATGAGTCCAAAATTTGGGACACTTTCCTGGATGAACATTTGATGGGGATTGAGTTAATCGATGAGGTTCCATGGTTTGCCGATTTTGCAAACTATTTGGCCTCAAATGTTTTGAGAAAAGGTCTTTCGTATCAACAAAAGAAGAAATTTTTCAATGACCTAAGGTATTACATTTGAGAAGACCCGGATTTGTTCCGCATAGGGGCTGATCAAGTGATCCGGAGGTGCGTGTATGGGCAAGAAGTGTGATGACCCGGGAATTTCCGACTAAATTTAAACTTAATCTTTATATGATTTCGATACGATAAGCAAAGTCTATAAGGTTGAGTCTCGAAAATTTTGAAACTATGTTTATGTATTCAATTACCTTCGACCATTACCGATGATTCACGAACAATTGTTTGTAAATAAATATGTATATATATATATATATATATATATATATATATATATATATATATATATATATATATATATATATATATATAAATGTAAACATAAGAGTATATATATAATATTTGAGTAATCACATACACATTAATCAATTAGAATTAAAAAGGTAAAATAATAAATAAAATAGTTAAGTTACCATTAAAATAAATATATGTAAATATATATATATATATATATATGATTTATATTAATAAGTATTTGTATATATATATATATATATATATATATATATATATATATATATATATATATATATATATATAACATATAAATATTAAATAAATGTTATCAAATAATATAATATATATCAATTGTAAAATTAATATATTAAATGTAATTACAAGTCTAATTATAATTGTTACATTATTATTACATTCGTTATTATTAATAACAATATTAGTATTATTAATAATATTAGAATTCTTTTATTATTATTATTATTATTATTATTATTATTATTATTATTATTATTATTATTATTATTATTATTATTATTATTATTATTATTATTATTATTATTATTATTATTATTCCTATTATGATTATTATTAGTATTTTTATTGTTATTCAGTGTTATAACTATTTTTAATTAGTATTGATATTATTAATATAACTATTAAATAATAATTTTAATCTTTAACAAAGACATGTAACTGAATTTGACTTTTTATATATCTGTTTTTATTTTTATTCGTATGATTGAACAACCATGGTACTTCCTGTCTGTTATGTCAACTTCACAAATCAATTAGGATCTAAAACAACTGTTAAATCTTATACCTAATCGCTCTATATGATTTACAATCTGTAAGTGGGAAATTAAAAGAAAGAAAAACCAAGAAAAAGAAAACATAAACCTCTGTTCTTCACTTTTTAGCCAAATCTCAAATTTGAACCAATTCTCAAAATGTAATAATGCAAAGTTGTTAGAAATCATGTGTCTAAACTATCTGCAAAGTTTCAAGTTTCAATTTTTGATATCGAATACGAATTTTGAAGTCAAACTTTTTGAAATAAAAAGTCAACTTTTGTCCTTAAATCAAATTAGAGTTTGTGTTTGAGTTTCTAGTACAATTGATGATTCCAATAGCTTTTATGAACGGTTTACCAAATATTTCGTGTTATAATCTTTTACTAAAACGTCATCAAATTTAAAAATCAAAATTTTTTTTTGCAAAGGCCTACGACGAAGAACAGCAGGTTCTTGCGGTTTTATATTTTTTTTTTGTTTGATGAGTCTATTAATTTAATTTCACAAAAGTTAAATCGTTTCTGTTTCATTGGTAAAACCACATCAAAATCATTTTTTTAAAAGTAAACAGCGACAGCAGCAGCTAGTCTGCGTAATTTTTTTATTATTTTTTTTTTTTTTTCTTCTTTTTCCAATTATTATCAACAAATCACGATTGTGTTGGATATTAAATGTTAAAAACGATTTTGATAACTACTATTGAGATTGGAATGGTTTTTGATTCAATTGATTTTGATAATGATGAACAAGATGATAGGACGCGAAATTTAGTTAAATAAATTTAATGGGTTTAATATTTCAGAAAGTTAGACTTGGAGTAATGGTTAAGAGTGTGGTTGTGTGAGCGAGAGGTCACGGGTTCGAGCCCGGTCCAGAGCATTCTTTTTTTGACAAAGCTTTGGAAGGGGTATACACTTATTTTTTTTATTTCTATCATTATTATTATTTGTTATTATTATTATTATTATTATTATTATTATTATTATTATTATTATTATTATTATTATTATTATTATTATTATTATTTTAATTATTGTTTTTATTATTATTAGTAGTACTATTATTATTAACTATTATGAATATCATAATTATTATTAGTATCACCATTAGTATTATTATTATTATTATTATTATTATTATTATTATTATTATTATTATTATTATTATTATTATTATTATTATTATTATTATTATTATTATTATTATTATTATTATTATTATTATTATTATTATTATTAGTATTAATATTATAGTTATTAACATTATTATTACTAATATAAGTATTATGGTAAAATTCTCATTTATTATGACTATAAATACAAGTATGAAAATTATTATTATTATCACTAATGGTTGTATTATTATTATTATTATTATTATGATTATGATTAGGATTATTATTATTATTATGAAAATAATACAAATTATCATTAATCTCATTAATATTAGTATTGGTATCACTTTTGTAACCTTTAGTATTATTATTATTATTATTATTATTAAACAAATGTATCATTTTTTTAACAATAATTATTATTAATATTATCAATTTTAATAAAGTTATTATTATTATTATTATTAATAAATCATTAAGATCATAAATATCGTAAACAGTAAAATTAATATTTTTATAAGTATTATTATTAATATCATTGTTATTAACACTAATAGAATTATTATTAACATAAGTATATTATTAATGTTATTACCATTATTTATACTAATATTAACTTAGTATAATTAGAACTACTGTTTCGATAAACAAAGGAAATACATACCTAAATATATATATTTAACACATTTAACATAACAAAATTTAATATATTTATATACAAAATGAACAATATAAAACATATATATATTATTAACATAAAAATGATATAACTAATACATTTATATATATGTGATCAATTACAACCATGAATATTAATAAATGTACAAATGATATAGGTTCGTGAATCTGAGGCCAACCCTACACTTGATAAATGACGTCATATGTATTTTTACTACAAAATACAATATGGTGAGTTTCATTACTCCCTTTTTAAATGCTTTTGCAATATATATTTTTGGGACTGAGAATACATGCGCTGTTTTTATAACTGTTTTACGAAATAGACACAAGTAATCGAAACTACATTATATGGTTGAATGATCGAAGCCGAATATGCCCCTTTTTACTTGGTAACCTAAGAATTAGTAAACCAGTCTACTAATTGACGCGAATCCTAAAGATAGATCTATTGGGCCTAACGAACCCCATCTGTTGGACCGGATGCTTTAGTACTTCGATGTTGTTTTATCATGTCCGAAGGATTTCCCAGAATGATAGGGGATATTCTTATATGCATCTTGTTAATGTCGGTTACCAGGTGTTCACCATATGAATGATTTTTTTGTCTCTATGCATGGGACGTATACTTATGAGAACTGGAAATGAAATTCTTGTGTTCTATTAAAATGATGGAAGTGAATGTTTATGATAAACTAATGAACTCACCAACCTTTTGGTTGACACTTTAAAGCATGTTTATTTTCAGGTATGAAAGAAATCTTCCGCTGTGCATTTGCTCATTTTAGAGATATTACTTGGAGTCATTCATAACATATTTCAAAAGACGTTGCATTCGAGTCGTTGAGTTCATCAAGATTATTATTAAATCAATTATAGATGGATATATTATGAAATGGTATGCATGCCATCAACTTTCGATGAAATGAAAGTTTGTCTTTTAAAAACGAATGCAATGTTTGTAAAATGTATCATATAGAGGTCAATTACCTCGCGATGTAATCATATGTTATTGTATTCGTCCTTATGGATTAGGACTGGTCACTTCATGTGGTATCAGAGCGGTGATCTTAGCGAACTAGGTCTTGCATTAGTGTGTCTAACCGATAGTTGTTTAGATGCATTAATGAGTCTGGACTTCGACCGTGTCTGCATGTCAAAAGTTTTGCTTATTATTTCGTGTCGAAAATCATCTGCTTATCATCCTTTGAAAATTACCTGCTTATCATTATTAGTCTAGACACGTCTTGCTATATTATTTGCATGAGTAGTGTATAGATAAAAATTATATCTTAGCGTATCTGCTAAATCATATCTTATCGTATATGTTACTTTAAACTTTGCCTAACATATCCCGCAAATTCCTCCGTAATCTATGAAATCTTTTGATCTATATATATATATATATAGATATCCTATGTAAATAGAATACCAACCGATAGCCGAAAAATCATTTTATATCAAAAAATCCTTTATCCAATCGTACGAAATGGAATTTGTCATCAGTACAAGTCACTCGGATTTCGAAATGGAATCTCACTCAAGCTCCGAAAGAAGTGTGACCGAAATGGACCAACCAATCAGTCATCACCTATTCTGGATGAATTGGGGATGGGTTCGTAGCCTCCTCAAACATTGGAAACAAGAAGAAGGCGATCCTTTTCATCCACCACATTGCCCTCTTGGCGAAGAACCTGAAGCACTTACTAGCGAATCTGTCCGAAACACCATTTTCTCTCTCATTTCCAGAGTATCTCGTCACGATTATATATTATACCAAATTTTAAATCATATTTATCCTCTCATCCAAACCGACAATCATCCCGGTGTAATAGAAGAAGTCAACGAGTTTCGTGCTCGGGTAGTGGCTTTGGAGAATATGGTGCAAAGGTTACAAACACCAGCAGCAGCACCAGCAGCATAACCAGTACCACCACCAACAACAACCGCATCGCAAACCTCAACTTTACAATCTATCACATGAACATCAACGTCATACACACCATAGATACCAAGGAGTACCAACAACAATGAACGATGAAGTATTAATTCATAACTTCATTGAAGAAATATTCTGCGAAGAATATGTGGTTTCTAAAAGTTTTAGAGATTATTTATTCTAGCTCAAACCGAAAATCAAATGAGTTTAATATCATATTGACTCATTAAATCCATAATTACCTCTGAAGAAAATATATATGTATACATATTTTCATAAAGATTGTAATTGAAAATTCTTTCGTATAAACTGTTAATGGTGAAAATATTTTAACGGGTAGGTAATACCCGAGGAATATTTAGATTTCACACTAATAAGTTACAGTGTACATTCTTCGAATCTGATTCGACGGTCATTTACCATCCTACTTACATTCACAGTTATACGAATCCGTTCATCACAGAATAACCATATTCATTCAATTTCATATTTGGATTTTGACCTATCAGAATCCGACAAGTGGCATAATGAAGAAAACATTGGACAAAATAAAATTTGTTAGAAACAAACAAATTAACTATGAGAAATTTTATTAAGAAACCACGCTAACAAGATCCTAGCTAATTGTTCCTAGCTAACTGTTAATTCCGTATTACATTTTATTTTATCGCAGTTTATTTATCGCAATTTATATTCTCGCAATTTTATTTATCGTCATTTAATTTCTGTTATTTATTTTACACACTTTATTTATCGTCATTTAAATACTGTTATTTACGCAATTTAAATATCGGGACACGTATACAAGGTTTTGACATATCATATATATATATATATATATATATATATATATATATATATATATATATATATATTATTTGGAATAACCATATACACTCTATATGCAGTAATGCGGGAGTTAGCTATACAGGGTTGAGGTTGATTCTAAAATAATATATATACTTTGGGTTGTGATCGAGTCTGAGACATGTACACGGGTCACGATACGTATTAATTAATTTGAATATTATAAATTAAACTATATATGAATTATTGGACTGTTAACTGTGGACTATCGACTGTGGACTAATAACATTGGACAATCAAAATGAATTAAAATATTGATTATGACATATGAAACTAAATATTTCTTCAAGTTTGCCACTTGATTTCATCTTAAACCTCATTTGTATCTCGACGATTACAATCTGCGTTCAAACCTTTCATGATTCTTGAAAACACCTCAACCGAAAGGATGAACCAACCGCACTTTACCTACGGAAGAAAAGATTGATGCACATAGTTATGCACCTGAAAAACTCTCGAAAACTGAGTAAACGTTTAACACGTAGTTGTGCTAATTCCTTTAACATTGTTATTATGGAAAATAACTTTGTAATCTCTTTCCAAATTAGCAAATTTTGTCACAGCTCCAGCAAGTCAACTTCGACTTTCATTCGGATTAGCCTTATTATAGCCTTGATATATAAGTCTGCCTTTCGTCATCCTTGTCAGGGAACCTTTTATATTCCGCCACATTAGCAGTAAACATACCAGCAACTTCATTACAATTGGCTTAAGTCTCTTCGAAGAACCATTATATTTGTTCATTAAAACCTTATCATATATTCGTCTGCATCTTGTAAAGAGTATTGCCATACCAATTACCGGGAATCAGCAATCAGTATTTTGAATCTCGCAACAATTCTACAACAACAGTTATAGGTATACATATATCCTTTATCTATTAGAATTCTGACCTTCCATTCTGAAATTTTGAAAAGCACCCAGTCTACGAATCAATACTCGAAATGTTGAAAAAGCTGAATGAAGCAGTAAAAACTGTAAACGACCTTAATAGCCAGAAGTTTGATAATAAAGAATAGTATGTTGGAAAAGCTCAGAAAAGTTGGAACTGAAAAAAAAACAAAAAAAAAAAAAAACGGATTGAGCTAACCACGAAGGAGGCCAAGGACAAATACAAGGACCAAACCCTATATTCAAAGAATTCAGATAATTCTATATCCAATGAAATCTTTAGAGAAAACCTTGCTCTATACTCATATTAATTCTTGTGGAAAATCTTTCTTCATCAACCTTCGATCTTAGAAATCCTGAAAATATCATCATAAATATCTTCGATATTTCTGAGGATATTTTCATAACCCTTCTTATCCGAAATTAGTTATCTCTTTGTGTTATCTGTGTTACATCATAAAAGAAACTATTTTAGTTTCTAAATT
Source organism: Rutidosis leptorrhynchoides (assembly GCF_046630445.1). Classification (NCBI taxonomy): domain Eukaryota; kingdom Viridiplantae; phylum Streptophyta; class Magnoliopsida; order Asterales; family Asteraceae; genus Rutidosis; species Rutidosis leptorrhynchoides. Next base: position 372,476,379 of record NC_092337.1, on the reverse strand, counting down.
CTAAAACCTTCGAGTTTAAAATATGAATGATTTTGAAGTAGTGTTGGGAACTGAAGCATGAGTTAGTATAATATAATGACACTTGATCAACGTGATTATATTACAGTAAGTTATGCTGAGTTTCTAATGGAACATGATGATTCACAGATCACAACGTCATCACGTGCCATGTTACATAACTCTTTCATTCTGCTTAACTTCTGAACATATCAAGAAAGTATAATCTTGATAGTTCTATTCTCAATGATTCTGATAATTTGACAAATCAAATCGTACGATTATGTTCTTTCTTGGTTAGAACATTAAGTTCATTCAAAACTCCGTACTTACGAATTCTGGACCGTTGCTCGCTTTACTAGAGGTCGAGAGGAGAATAAAAAGGCAAAAGAGCTCCAAAATATAAGAGAAAATATAAAGCTCAATAACAACACGGAAGTCACAAACCGTGGATATTAATACGAATAGCAATATAAGGACATGGTAGAATTAAGAATAGTATCACCCCAAGGTAATAGTAAAAGTAAACAAATTTTTCTGGTGGAAGATTGAAAAGATGGATGACAGAAATGAAAATTAGAAAAATATCAAGGATTAGAACAGGATTAAGAATTTTCACAATCTTTTGGATGTATGAACTAAGAAGGAAATTATAGGAATGGTGAGAATAATGGAACGGAAAAGTTTAATTTATAATGGAAATATCAGACAGAGTAATCGAGGCAGATCACCGTATTTAATTATAGAGATCTAAATTTCCTTATTCGCCGAGAAATCAAATCTTTTAGATTTAGAAGATTTTCTTTAAATCCCTTGAATTCCGGAATCCAATCAAGAAACAACGTCAGAAGTTAAGACACACCTTATTTTCTAAATTCAACTCTGACTCTGTCAAAAGCTAAGACAAATCTTTATCCTTTAATTTCACTATTTTGTGATAGCTTCACTCGTACGCTTTGAGTAATCGAATCGTTTTATCCAAATTATTCAATGGTGATAAAATTCTATTTATCAACTCATATCCGTCATGAAAACATTTTTATTGTTAGCAATGACGACCTCACTCAAATTTCGGGACGAAATTTCTTTAACGGGTAGGTACTGTGATGACCCGGGAATTTCTGACTAAATTTAAACTTAATCTTTATATGATTTCGATACGATAAGCAAAGTCTATAAGGTTGAGTCTCGAAAATTTTGGAACTATGTTTATGTATTCAATTACCTTCGACCATTACCGATGATTCACGAACAATTGTTTGTAAATAAATATGTGTGTATATATATATATATATATATATATATATATATATATATATATATATATATATATATATATATATATATATATATATATATATATATATATATATATATATATATATATATATAAATGTAAACATAAGAGTATATATATAATATTTGAGTAATCACATACACATTAATCAATTAGAATTAAAAAGGTAAAATAATAAATAAAATAGTTAAGTTACCATTAAAATAAATCTATGTAAATGTATATATATATATATATATATATATATATATATATATATATATATATATATATATATATATATATATATATGTATATATATATATATATATAACATATAAATATTAAATAAATGTTATCAAATAATATAATATATATCAATTGTAAAATTAATATATTAAATGTAATTACAAGTCTAATTATAATTGTTACATTATTATTACATTCATTATTATTAATAATAATATTAGTATTATTAATAATATTAGAATTCTATTATTATTATTATTATTATTATTATTATTATTATTATTATTATTATTATTATTATTATTATTATTATTATTATTAGTATTCCTATTATGATTATTATTAGTATTTTTATTGTTATTCAGTGTTATAACTATTTTTAATTAGTATGGATATTATTAATATAACTATTAAATAATAATTTTAATCTTTAACAAAGACATGTAACTGAATTTGACTTTTTATATATCTGTTTTTATTTTTATTCGTATGATTGAACAACCATGGTACTTCCTGTTTGTTATGTCAACTTCACAAATCAATTAGAATCTAAAACAACTGTTAAATCTTATACCTAATCGCTCTATATGATTTACAATCTGTAAGTGGGAAATTAAAAGAAAGAAAAACCAAGAAAAAGAAAACATAAACCTCTGTTCTTCACTTTTTAGCCAAATCTCAAATTTGAACCAATTCTCAAAATGTAATAATGCAAAGTTGTTAGAAATCATGTGTCTAAACTATCTGCAAAGTTTCAAGTTTCAATTTTTGATATCGAATACGAATTTTGAAGTTAAAGTTTTTGAAATAAAAAGTCAACTTTTGTTCTTAAATCAAATTAGAGTTTTTGTTTGTGTTTCTAGTCCAATTGATGATTCCAATAGCTTTTATGAACGGTTTACCAAATATTTCGTGTTATAATCTTTTACTAAAACGTCATCAAATTTAAAAATCAAATTTTTTTTTTGCAAAGGCCTGCGACGAAGAACAGCAGGTTCTTGCTGTTTTATATTTTTTTTTGTTTTTGTTTGATGAGTCTATTTATTTAATTTCACAAAAGTTAAATCGTTTCTGTTTCATTGGTAAAACCACATCAAAATTAATTTTTTTTTGAAAGTAAACAGCGACAGCAGCAGCTAGTCTGCGTAATTTTTTTATGTTTTTTATATTTTTTATATTTTTTCTTCTTTTTCCAATTATTATCAACAAATCACGATTGTGTTGGATATTAAATGTTAAAAACGATTTTGATAACTACTATTGAGATTGGAATGGTTTTTGATTCAATTGATTTTGATAATGATGAACAAGATGATAAGACGCGAAATTTAGTTAAATAAATTTAATGGGGTTAATATTTCAGAAAGTCAGACTTGGAGTAATGGTTAAGAGTGTGGTTGTGTGAGCGGGAGGTCACAGGTTCGAGCACGGTCCAGAGCATTCTTTTTTTGACAAAGCTTTGGAAGGGGTATACACTTATTTTTTTTTATTTCTATCATTATTATTATTTGTTGTTATTATTATTATTATTATTATTATTATTATTATTATTATTATTATTATTATTATTATTATTATTATTATAATTATTGTTATTATTATTATTAGTAGTACTATTATGAATAACTATTATGAATATCATAATTATTATTAGTATCACCATTAGTATTATTATTATTATTATTATTGTTATTAGTATTAATATTATAGTTATTAACATTATTATTACTAATATAAGTATTATGGTAAAATTCTCATTTATTATGACTATAAATATAAGTATGAAAATTATTATTATTATCACTAATGGTTGTATTATTATTATTATTATTATTATTATTATTATTATTATTATTATTATTATTATTATTATTATTATTATTATTATTATTATTATTATTATGATGAAAATAATATAAATTATCATTAATCTCATTAATATTAGTATTGGTATCACTTTTGTAACCTTTAGTATTATTATTATTATTATTATTAAACAAATGTATCATTTTTTAACAATAATTATTATTAATATTATCAATTTTAATAAAGTTATTATTATTATTATTATTATTAATAAATCATTAAGATCATAAATATTCTAAACAGTAAAATTAATATTTTTACAAGTATTATTATTAATATCATTGTTATTAACACTAATAGAATTATTATTAACATAAGTATATTATTAATGTTATTACCATTATTTATAATAATATTAACTTAGTATAATTAGAACTACTGTTTCGATAAACAAAGGAAATGCATACCTAAATATATATATTTAACACATATAACATAACAAAATTTAATATTTTTATATACAAAATGAACAATATAAAACATATATATATTATTAACATAAAAATGATATAACTAATACATTTATATATGTGATCAATTACAACCATGAATATTAATAAATGTACAAATGATATAGGTTCGTGAATCTGAGGCCAACCCTACACTTGATAAATGACGTCATATGTATTTTTACTACAAAATACAATATGGTGAGTTTCAATACTCCCTTTTTAAATTCTTTTGCAATATATATTTTTGAGACTGAGAATACATGCGCTGTTTTTATAACTGTTTTACGAAATAGACACAAGTAATCGAAACTACATTATATGGTTGAATGATCGAAGCCGAATATGCCCCTTTTTACTTGGTAACCTAAGAATTAGTAAACCAGTCTACTAATTGACGCGAATCCTAAAGATAGATCTATTGGGCCTAACGAACCCCATCCGTTGGACCGGATGCTTTAGTACTTCGATGTTGTTTTATCATGTCCGAAGGATTTCCCGGAATGATAGGGGATATTCTTATATGCATCTTGTTAATGTCGGTTACCAGGTGTTCACCATGTGAATGATTTTTTTGTCTCTATGCATGGGACGCATACTTATGAGAACTGGAAATGAAATTCTTGTGGTCTATTAAAATGATGGAAGTGAATGTTTATGATAAACTAATGAACTCACCAACCTTTTGGTTGACACTTTAAAGCATGTTTATTCTCAGGTATGAAAGAAATCTTCCGCTGTGCATTTGCTCATTTTAGAGATATTACTTGGAGTCATTCATGACATATTTCAAAAGACGTTGCATTCGAGTCGTTGAGTTCATCAAGATTATTATTAAATCAATTATAGTTGGATATATTATGAAATGGTATGCATGCCGTCAACTTTCGATGAAATGAAAGTTTGTCTTTTAAAAACGAATGCAATGTTTGTAAAATGTATCATATAGAGGTCAATTACCTCGTGATGTAATCATGTGTTATTGTATTCGTCCTTATGGATTAGGACGGGTCACTTCAAGAAGCCCGAGAGATCTTAAAAAGTTATCATAGTGGGCCCACAGGTGGCCATTTTGGACCGAATCACACCGCGAAAAAGGTGTTTGATTCGGGTTTCTATTGGGCCACTATATTTAAGGATGCCCACGATTTAGTGAAACGTTGTGATTCGTGTCAAAAGTCCATTTCCATTTCGAAAAGAGACGAAATGCCTCAAACCGGATTTCAAATATGCGAGGTATTCGATGTGTGGGGCTGAGATTTCATGGGGCCATTTCCAAACTCGAATAAATGCCTTTACATTTTAGTAGCGGTTGATTATGTCTCGAAATGGGCCGAGGCTAAAGCCTTGCAACAAATGATGCAAGAGTCATTGTGAAGTTCTTAAAAGGCTTGTTTACTAGGTTTGGGGTTCCAAAAGCGTTGATCTCGGATCGAGGGACGCATTTTGCGAACCATCTTATGGAAAAGGTTATGGAAAAATATGGTGTAGTGCATAGGTTCTCGACTCCTTACCACCCCCAAACTAGTGGTCAAGTCGAGAACACTAATCGTACCTTGAAAAGGATATTAGAGAAGACGGTTCAAAACAACCCGAAAGTATGGTCCACTAAGCTCGATTATGCCTTATGGGCATTTCGGACCTCCTATAAGACACCTATAGGGACCACACCGTTTAGGTTAGTTTATGGTAAAGCTTGTCACCTCCCGGTGGAGGTTGAATATAGAGCATTTTGGGCGTTAAAAGAGATAAACCTAGATTTGAACCAATGAAAAGAAAAGTGGGTTATGCATCTTCATGAGTTAGAGGAGCTAAGGTTAGATGCATACGAGAATTCTTTGTCATACAAAGGGAAAACCAAGAAGTGGCATAATACACCTGCGTGGCTCACACCTGCTCGTTAAGGAATTCAAATTCTGCCCAAATTTTAGAATTGATGGATCTCTTATTTAGCCACGTGGGGCCCTAATTCCACTAACCTCAGTCAAAGCTTTCGCCCTACTATGAGAGAAACCATAGAGTTGTGATAGAAAGCTTGATGAGTGCCGTTTTAGCCCGAGCCCGAGTTGACCAATAAAGATAGGGGTACCCAGTCCCTTAGCTTTGGCACACACACCTTAACCCAAACATGGAATTGACGATTATATTTGGAATTGACGAATCATTGGTCTTTTGGGGCCATGGAGGTGGAAGAGGGATAACCATTGTGGGGTTGACTAAAGGAGTATACTTTTTGGGGCATACACTTATTACACAAAGGAATCCTTGACAGAGGGTAATTTTGATGATATTTATGACCCATTCTCATTTTAGGTACATTTTATGACTTTTATGGTGATTAGAGCTTGTTGCATATATTTTAAGTCACCTTGTTTTTATTTTGGTGAATTTGAGTATAATGTGAATAGTGTTGAGATTAGATTTGGTTGAGTTAATGGCTATCCCGCAAATCCTACATAATTGGTCAAAGTCAAGGAGGTAAAAGTTTGATATTGTGAAAATCTTATGTTTGATGATTGGTGTTTGACGACCTCTTAGGCGATGGAGTTGACTTTGACCGGGGAATGATTGTTTCAGGTAGATCTAGGTTTGAATTGTAGTTGATTTTGGTGGTAATTGAAGACTATTGAAGCGTTGATTTGAGCTCGTGTCACTAGTAGAAGAATGAGAGAAGAAGAATGCTTGGTCCTCGAAAATTGTAAAGGTTTGGAGTTCATTCTATCCAATCAAAGTGCTCATTCTTTGAGGTATCACTTATTGCCTAATTATTGCAGTTTGGCTTTAATCTTTAAACACTATTTTTCTCCAAGCCTTGTTCTATTGATTTGCTTGCTTGAGGACAAGCAAGATTCAAATGTAAGGGGTTTGATATTGCTCTAATTATATATGTTTTATTCCGCAATATCACCCTCATTTCATTTGGTTTTGATGATCGTTGGGCCCAAAAGTTGTTTTTCCAGCACCAAAGTCTCGATTCAAGGCTAAAAGCCTAATTTGGTGTAAAATTGACCAAATCCTAATCGAAAATTGTAAAGAAAATGACAAGTGCAGGAAACAGCTCCAAAAGCACCGCTCCTTGACAAAGAGCACCGCTGTAGATGATCAAAAAGCATCGATCCTTAAGGAAAAGCGGCGTTCTCATGCACGTTTTGGATCCATTTTTCATCAGTGAACAGAAGCGCCGTTCCCAGCTGCCAAAAGCGTCGCTCCTGCCAAGCCAAAAGCACCGCACCAAATCTAAAAGCGCCATTCCTCATTTAAGCCAAAAGCGTCGCACCTGAAGGAAAAGCGGCACTCCTGTCGTTGATTCAGCCCGAATTTTCAACACTATAAAATGAAAGAGATAGGTCATTTCAAGGGAGAGCTGCAGGTTTTACTCTGAATTTCACACATAAAACTCTAATTTCATCATCCATTAGAGTTTTAAGGTGATTTGAAGGAAGCAAGCTCAAGTTTCATCATCATTAGCTCTAGATCTTTCTCTCTTTATCATTTTGGGTTGTAATCTCCACTTTACTTTACTCATTTTGCACTAATTAGTTGTAATCTTTGTTTTTCTTCATCTAGCTTTGAATTAATTCCTTGTAATCACTCAAGATGATGTTTATTGATGTTTCTATGCTTATTGCTAGTGTAATCTTTACTATGTTTGGCTAAATCACTTGTATTTGCTTATCTATGAATCTCTAATGCATAAGATTAGCCCTTAATCTATTGAATGAAGTTGTTTTGAATGAAAATACATGAGCTAGTGCTATTGAGTTAGCTATGAGGTCCATTGCTATGATTTGATATGGTTTTACTTTGATTACATAGGTTGAGTAGCTCTCTTAGTATTTTGATAAGTGAATCAATTTGTGCTTCAACACCTTAGGTGATCTAGACAACTAGAATAGGGATTTCAAGTGATTGTGTTTCTAGTCTAAGTTAGTTTTCAATTGACCATTGTTCAACATAGTGGTGTTTGACTATCTTAAGTGATTTTGATGGTTAGAAGGTTTTAAGTGATTTCAACTCGAGCATAATCTCAATAATCAACTCATACTGTGATGACCCAGAAAATTTCACATTAATAAATTAATTACATGATAGAATGTTTCTGACACGATAAACGGACCTATTATGTTGAGTCTTAAAACTTTTTGAACTAGTTTACACGTTCAAGTACCCTTTTATCATTTCCGACGATTCACTAACAACGATTTATAAATGGATATATAAATGGATATATATATATATATATATATATATATATATATATATATATATATATATATATATATATAACAATTTAAATAAATAATTTAATTATATATGTTATATAAATAAGTCGATATATATATCATTGAAAATGGCAAGATTGTATTTGGACAAAATGTGGGACTTTCTATTTTTCACTTTTGACAAACATGCATATCTATATAGATTTGATATTAGACGAGGACAAAATTTAAAGTAGCTAGACATTTGATCATGCAAGCTGACGTGTGTGTATATAATTAGTCTCACTTAAATATTGTTAAATATAAAATAAAGATTTCTAATGAGCAACAAAAGACTACAACATTTCGTATCAATATTTCAAGTTAAAATGATGGAAATCACTAAACCTGCGCACTTTCACGAGAAAAATCATAACTAAATCATACTGACTCGAAAAAGGGTGATTCCGATGTCCAGACGTCCGTAACTAAAAAATCTACAACTTTTATGAAGACACCATACACGGACCGCGTACCTATCTACAAGTAACGCGTAATATTTGTCGACATAAAAAGTGATGGCGGCTTTTAATTTAACACGTTTATTATTATTATATTATTATATTATCTTATCATAATTATTATATTATTATATTCATATTATTATATTTATATTATTATATTTATTATTATATTACATATGTACATATATATATATATATATATATATATATATATATATATATATATATATATATATATATATATATATATATATATATATATATATATATATATATATATATATATATATATATATATATATATATATCGCGAACACACAGAAATATATCCGTATCAGTTTTTATCAATTTCAAAATATTAGAAGTTATATACTACAATAAGTTATGTACGGGTGTTTTTAACTAGGGTTTCAAACCGTTTTAAACTAAGGAAATATTGGGTATTGTTCGGGGTATTGTTCTTGAATCCAAGGCCAACCATACAGTCGTCTACCATCATTACATCTACGCAATTTACCTACAATATTGAATCTCAATATTGAACCGTGAGTTTATAGTCTCCCTTTTTAAATACTTTAAATATTTTTGGGCTGAGAATACATGCAATTTATTTTAAATGCAATGGACACAAGTACATACTTAATTCTACACTGAGTTAAACCGAAAATCCCTTAGCTTTGGTAACTAGTAGCTGCCAGTACATAGGATATGGACTGGTGGGCGTGAATAATTGTATATGGATCCATAGGGCTTGACATCCCCATCCGAGCTAGAGCGCTAGCCTTTTAACGGACGTATGTTATTTGAGGTTATGACACGTTGGTTTGTATGTATTAAAATGAATAGGGTAATTATCATTATAGCGTTAAGTTTAGTTACCAGGGTGCTCTGTTACGTAGAATCTATTGATAAACTTTTGATGAAATCTTTTGGTCCATCGTTATATATTTATGACTCGAGCAATTAAACCTATAACTCACCAACATTCGTGTTGACATTTTTAGCATGTTTTATTCTCAGGTCCTTAGACTGCTTCCACTGTGATGTGCTTGTTGCCTGCATGGAGACTCTCATGCTTTGTATAAAGTTTATTGCATTCAAAACAAAACCACATTGTGTAATAAATAAATTGACTGTGATGTCAACCTGTAAAATAAAGACTTATGTATTTTGGGGATTTGTTTATACTTAAGCACTCTCCACACGTTTATAACTTTCTATGTTTAGAAAGTCACTTATTTTAATGAATTCAATATTTTATCAAAACGTATCATATAGAGGTCAAAACCTCACTGTGGAATCAATGATCCGCGTCAATAGCGATTTTGACGGGTCGTTATAGTTGGTATCAGAGCTTGAGGTTATAGGGAACTAGAATTTACATTAATGTGTTTAACTGGTAATTGTTAGGATGCATTAGTGAGTCTGGACTATGACCATATCTGTTTTTACTAAATTTTGCTTATCATTTTGTCAAAAATATTATATGTGATATATTTATATGCTAACATAATTGTTGTTTCAATTATGTGATAGATGACTTCTTCTAATCCCATTATTTTGTACGATTCTGAATCAGACACTAAGTCTATTCTTTCCACAACTAAAAGGGCGTTCCAATACCTATTAAAGAAGAAATTGTGTTAGCCGGGGAATCTCAACTCCCCGTAAACCCAGAGGAGGATTTCGCTAATGAAATAAAAGAAATCACTAGGAAGGAATTCAAACTTGCTATAAAGAACCACAAAAATAAAAAGTCCTTAATTATTAAAAAGGAACAGGACCATTCGATCCGTAACCACCCTTATTGTATTAAACCCACTGAGGCAACGGGTACCTCAAAACCCTGACCAAAAATTAAATACACTGCTAGAATATCTGTCGGACCATGCACACACAAACAATTGGCAGAGAGAACCAAATGAGAAGAAGCTTCTGATAGTTCAGAATAAACGACCTCGCAACCATAAATCTTCCATGTGCTATTCTATTGCTTATGTGTGCTACTCTATCTTGTTATGTAAAATAAGCATATGTAAAATATCGGTATTGTATGGTATTGTATTATTTTGGTTTATTAATAATAAATGCATGGAATGATTATTTGTATTATTACTACTTCTTCTTCTTATTATTATTACATAATAACGTAGTAACTCGCTATAATTTTTCATAGTGGAATATTATTAGAATTTTAGTAGTTAATTCTTTGTACTAGCTATTATGTATGAACTTAACGGGTAGCTACTACCCGAGTTATAATTATAAAGTGCTAATAAAGAAGAAACAACTTTTATAATAATGGGTTCATATTATTAATATGCCATGATGTACCATTAATTACTCGCTACATCTATAATATTCTACGTGATTAATTGAGGAACTAGTCGAGAAACGTGTGAATGAAAGAATTGCTGCAGCCGAGGCGGCAAAAGCAGCAGCCAAGGCATCAACCAAAGTAGCAGCCAAAGCAGCAGCTGTGAATATAAACTCACAAAACAGATGCTCATACAAAACTTTTCAAGCATGCAAACCATAGACGTTTAGTGGAACTGAGGGACCAGTCGGTCTAACCCGATGGTTTGAAAAGATGGAGTCTGTTTTCAAAATTAGTAATTGTGCGGACGGAGACAAGTTAAAGTATGCTTCGTGCACGTTACAAGACGGTGCACTTACTTGGTGGAACAATTATGCTAAAGCCGAAGGAGTAGATACGGCATTCGGTATCTCTTGGGAAGAACTGAAAAAGATGCTAATTGAAGAATATTGTCCCCGAAACGAGATTAGAAAGATGGAGACTGAGCTACATAATCTAAAGGTTTTCGGTGCGAATCTCAAGAACTATGAAAAGCGTTTCATGGAACTAGCCTTGTTATGTCCCGAATTAGTGCCAAACGAGAAACGAAAGATAGAGATGTATATTGACGGTTTGTCAATCAATATCAAAGGAAATGTTACATCGTCCAAACCGAATATAACGAAGGAAGCCATGACAATGGCACATCAACTCATGGACCAGATCACGAAGAGTTCGATTAAGCACCAATTACCGAAGTCAAGATAACTGAAGGAAAGAGGAAATGGGAAGACTATAAGGGCAAAAGTACTCACCTGAAGAGGCGAGAGACTTTTAAAGGTAAACAAGATGGGGCAACTGCTAGTCCAAACTATAAGGGACCCCATCCATTTTGCAAAAGATGTTACACCCATCATTCAGGTTATTGCCAGGTGATATGTGATAAGTGCAACAAGAAAGGACATGTGGCGAAAGATTGTTATGCCACCGTTTCTGAAGTAAAGATAAAACTGACCGATGTCAAGAAATGATTTCGATGCGGGAAGCCTGGTCACTTTAAAAATCAATGCCCTGATAATGATAAGAATAAAGAATCAGCAGGGGGAAGGGCGTTTAACATTAATGTCAGCGAAGCGCATGAGGACCCTGATCTTGTTACGGGTACGTTTGCCGTTAATAATCAACTAGCTTCTATTATGTTTGATACGGGTGCTGATAGAAGTTATATGTGTAAAGACTTTAGTTCTAAACTGAAATGTGCATCATTGCCTATAGACGATAAAAATAATATTGAATTTGCTAATGGTAAATTGATAAAAGCCGATAAAATGTGCCATGGTTGTGAAATAAATCTCGCTGGTGAAACCTTCAAAATCGATTTAATACCCGTAGAATTAGGAAGTTTTGACGTAATCGTTGGCATGGACTGGATGTCCAAAACAAGAGCGGAAGTTGTTTGCGCTGAGAAAGCGATCCACATCCCTCGTAAGGATGAAACGTCATTAATGATTTATGGGGAGAAGAGCAACTCGAAGCTGAACCTTATCAGCTGTATGAAGGCCCAAAAATTTATAAGAAAGGGTTGTTATGTTATTCTGGCACACGTAAAGAAGATTGATACTGAAGAAAGAAGCATTGATGATGTGCCAGTTGTGAGAGAATATCCCGAAGTATTTCCAGAAGAATTACCTGGGCTACCTCCACACAGATGTGTAGAATTCCAGATTGATCTCGTACCAGGAGCCGCACCTGTAGCACGATCCCCATATGGACTTGCACCTTAAGAAATGTAAGAATTACAAAACCAGTTGAAAGAATTATCAGATCGTGGATTTATTCGTCCCAGTTTTTCACCTTGGGGTGCTCCTATTCTGTTCGTCAAGAAGAAGGATGGATCTATGAGAATGTGCATAGATTACCGAGAATTAAACAAATTAACAATCAAGAATCGGTACCCATTACCGAGGATTGATGATTTGTTTGATCAATTACAAGGATCAAGTGTTTATTCTAAGATTGATCTACGCTCCGGATATCATCAGCTGAGAGTGAAGGAAGAAGATGTTCCTAAAACCGCGTTCAGAACCCGTTACGGTCACTATGAGTTTTTAGTTATGCCTTTTGGATTGACTAATGCTCCAGCAGTATTCATGGATCTAATGAATCGCATTTGTAGACCGTATTTAGACAAATTTGTCATTGTTTTTATCGACAACATATTGATTTACTCGAAGAACAAGGAAAAACATGAGCAACACTTAAGACTGGTACTAGAGGTACTCAAGAAAGAAGAACTGTACGCAAAATTTTCGAAGTGTGATTTCTGGTTACAAGAAGTACAGTTTTTGGGCCATGTTGTCAGTAAAGATGGAATTAAAGTTGACCCCGCCAAGATCGAAGCCATTAGTAAATGGAAAACCCCGAAGACTCCAACACAAATCTGCCAATTTTTAGGTCTTGCTGGTTACTACCGAAGATTCATTCAAGATTTCTCTAAAATTGCCAAACCCTTAACTGCATTGACCCAAAAGGGAAATAAGTATGATTGGTCCATAGAACAGGAATCTGCATTTCAACTGTTAAAGATGAAGTTAAAGTCTGCACCCATTTTGTCATTACCAGAAGGAAATGATGAATTCGTGATCTATTGTGATGCTTCGCGCCAAGGTTTAGGATGTGTATTGATGCAACGTACAAAAGTTATCGCATACGCCTCACGACAACTAAAAGTTCACGAAAGGAACTATACGACTCACGATTTGGAACTTGGAGCAGTAGTTTTTGTAACACCCTAAATTTTTTTTTTATATCACAGCAGAAGACTGAGTTTACATTAATACCCTTAGTTAGTTACAAACATGATTATCACAAATCATAAGTTAATTACTTTATTACAAACCACAGGTGTTACGTTAAACGACTAGTTACATATTTACAAAACTTAAACACATCAGAGTTCGTCTTGTCAAACATATCGTCAGCCCGACTCCCGTCCCTACCAGCACTAAGATCCAAAACCTGCAAGGGAGGAGGTGAGGGGTTAGCACAAGGCTAAGTGAATGGAACTATCAAAAGGTCTAGCATACAGTACCAACTTGTACTCCTATATCAACAGCTATATGCAACCACATACAACAAACAACAACTAGCAACTGTGCTCCAACTAGAGGATCGGCGGCTTGTATGGGCACACGACCACTAGCTGATCAGTCTAGCGTCTACCGATAGTCTTTACTACTGAATCCACAGTATAGTCATCCACACGCAGGTGATGCGTCATTCAGTACTATACTTAACAAACAGTAGCCAACTAGACCCAACCACAACTAGGTTGACCTCTCTGAGATGAACCTAACAACAATAGGTTCCAACAACCACAACAACAACAACTTGTGCACATACAACCAGTCAACTACTACTACTACTACTACTACTACTACAGGCAACTAATACTACTAAAAGCATGGAAACCTTAACTGCGATCAACTATACAACATAACTGTTAGGACCCCGAAGTTGTATAGTGTTAATGTAAAAATAAGCTTAAATGAAGGTTCCTTAGAAGAGGGCTATATAAGGAACCTAAGTAGTCCTAATTAGATAGCCATTGCATTGTAACCGAGTTCTAGAAGCTGTGGAATGTAATTGTACTGATTCTCTCTAATACCGAGTCTCATGCTTACATACCGAATCTCTCTTTATCTTATCATTTCTCTCAATCTCAACATGATCTGACCTATCATTTGGTATCAGAGCTTCCAGGAAGTGATTCTACATCACTATATCGATCCAGAGATTGTAGATTACAGAATCTGATTACTCTCGGTATTTTGACACACATTCGGTATCATCGAATTTGATAATCTGACGTTCAGATTCTTGTGATAAGTTCAGCAAAGGTGCATTAGGTATTTTAGAAAGAGTTTCGATCATCATTACAGCTTTTTAACTTCAATTATGGAGAATCAAGTTGATTTTTAGAGTCTGTGGCTAAAACTCTCGGTATTGCTTAATTCAAGCTTGATTCTGGATTTTTGTGAAGATTTAAGGATTCAGTTGTGTTCGTGAGGTGTTAAATCACATTTCTGACGGTTCAATTTCTTCAATTCATTAAGTTTTGAAGATTTGATCAACACTCGGTATCGTAACTGTCATACCGAGTCTGCTTCATTACTTAAATTCATCTTAAGTGTTGCATATTGTGGTGTGATTGTGATTCTATCACATTCGGTTTGATTATACGCAGCTAATTGGTGTGGTTTGAGAAAGGATTCTGTCATATTTCTAAGTTTTAAACTTAGACTCGGTATTGTCAACTGCTACAGTTGACATTCGGTATCTTATACTTTCGGTATCTTTGATATTTTGTGTGATACTAACGTGTTTCCTTGTGCAGCAAGGTTACAGAATCTAATTCAAAAGGATTGAATTGAGTTTGAACTTCAAATTCATACAGAATCTGACTACCGAATCAAATACAGAATCTGAGTTTCTGTATCACTTAATCCATTATTTTATGTGGTTACAGGCTATAATTCTTGTGATTACCGAATCTATACTGAATCTGGGTGTGTCTCTTGTATTTCTGATCAGTTTCTTTTACAGAATCTGATATACAGAATCTTTACCGAATCTGCTACTTTATCGAATCTGCTACACTACCGAATTTGTTACAGAATCTGACATTCTGATCAGATTGTTGTGATTTTTCATCTTAGATTTGTGTAATACAGAATCTTTACCGAATCTACCTCATTTTCAAGATGTCTACTCAAGATACTTTGATCATTGGATCAGATTCCCGTCCTCCAGTGTTGTTTGATGGCAAATACACTCAGTGGATTCACCGTATCACTCAGTACATAGACTATAAGGGTGAGAAAGCAAAACACATTTGGGCTTCTCTGAGAGATGGTCCAGTTGTTGATTATCATCCGGATACTGGTATGCCAATTCCAGTCTATGAACTTTCTGGTGATAAGCGTGAGAGAGCTCAGGGTGACATAGAGGCAAAGAATATTGTTATGCAAGCTATCCTGTATGAATTGTTTGAAAATGTTGATAGCAACACAACAGCAAAAGATATATGGGATGAGATCAAACGACAGCAAGAAGGTTATGACATGTCAGACGTTACTAAATTGAATAAGGCTCTGGGATTCTATGAAGATTTCAAGCAGGAAACTGATGAACCACTCAAGGATACCTATCGTCATTTCAATGGTGTTCTCAATGAGTTGAAAAGGTGCAAGATCATAAAAGTAAATGCTGAAGTCAACATGAAGTTTCTCAAAAAGCTCAATGCTGATTGGCTTCCTTATGGAACCATTGTTCGATCTACTAAAGAGATTGACAAGTTGACTATTCATGAGCTTGTTGGAGTTCTTATGCATTACCAACCTGAAGTGTCTAAACTTCAAGAAGGAAGGAAAGAGTCTTCTCCGGGCGATCCACTTGCCCTAATTGCCAAAAAGAAGAGCAAATCGTTGACGTCTTCCAAAAGCTTGTCCAAGAAAGTGCTTGTTGAAGAATCAACTGATTCAGAAGATTTAAATCTTTCTGATGTTGATGATTCTCATCTTGAATTAGTCAAGATGGCAGCCATATTCACAAAAGCCTTGAACAAACACAAGTTTAAAGGCAAATCAAGCAATCAACGCAAAAACTCGTCATCTTCCTCGTACTACAAGAAAGCTTATCAATCTAAACAACAACGTGCTGATGATTCCAAGAAGGAAGATTCAATTTGTTTCAATTGTGGCAAAGCTGGTCATTACTCTCGTGAGTGCAAGATGCCTAAGAAGAAGGACGCAACTTACTACAAGAAGAAAATGTTGATGGCTAAGATTATGGAAACTGGGGGAGAGCTAAAACCGGTTGATGATACTTGGTTTAACTGGACTGACGATTCAGATTCAGAGGTGAAACATGCAAATGTTTGCAAGGTGACAAAGCTCATCAAAGCTAAGGAAGCAATGGAGAATTCTGACTCAACATCTGATGATGATGAGGTACAATCATCTGAAATCTCACCTGATTTTATAAAAATGCAAAATGACTTGATGGAGAATCTGGTCTCAATGTCAAAAGAAGTCAAAGGCTTAAAATCTGAAAACAAAGTTTTAAAAGATAAAATCAAAATGAATGAGACCAGACCTTCCTCATCCAAATTGCAAACAGATGTGAAAAAATTGACTCTCCAACTCAACTCTAAAGAAACTGAGTTGGAAGATCTGAAAAAGACAATTCATCCAATTAAAGTTGAAAGAACTGATTATCGTTTAAAATCGGAACGACTTGCAGAAAAAGTTCAATTTTTAGAAAAAGATCTTTCTGATTTGAAAAACCAACATGAACCCACACTTTTAAAACTAAACAAGAAAATCGTTCAATTGGAAAATACCATAATTGAAAAGAACACTGAAATTTCTTTATTGTCAAAAGAATCTTTTCAAATGAAAGCACAACTTGCTCGATATGAGGAAAAACTCTATCAAACAGAGCAATCCAAAGCTATCATGGATATGAAACTTTCAAAACAAATGATTTTCATGAATAGACCAAAAATGATTCATGGTGAAAAGTGGGGGTTGGGTTATGAAGATCCGAAAGTTTTGGAAGATGCTTCCAAAAAGATTCCAGGATTATATCATTCTGATTATTTTCAAGCTGGTTTACTTGTACATACTTCTGATGCTGATTTTGATGATATTATTGTAAATCGTAAATCTAGGAAATACCATCAAATTAGCTTAATGTATGAAAAAATCAATGCTAAGATAGGTAAATCGAATCCTGATTTCTTGAAAAATCTTGTTGAAACTGAAAAGAACATGCAACGTGAAGATTATGTGCCTAAGCGTAGACTGGTTTATATCCCAACACTCATGCTAGAGAAATACATTTTAATGCTTGAGAATGAAGTGTTTAACAAACCTAGTTCTAGCATTACTGCAATAGATGAGGTGTTTGATGAACCAATTTTTGATGTGAAACCAATTCTACCAACTTTACCTGCATGTCCAGATGATGTTTTCCGTGCAGACCTAGCACATGAACTAACTGTCTTCTTTGAGACAGATTCTCTAGGTTAAAATTCTTTAGATGATAAAGTAGAACCTCAGGATGAACCGAACATTGAACCTTTGATAGATTTTGAAAGTCAACTTGATCCTTTGCATGATTATTACTTGCATTTGCCTGCTGTACGTAATTTGAATTGTATAGTAGCTCAACTTGAACAGGAGAATATTGACTTGCAACTTAAGTGCCAATCATTAGAACAAATGCTTGCTTTGTGTGATAAATTGCCTTCACTGCCTAAGAAAGAATGTACTTATGCTTTTAAGGAGGGTGAAGTGATAGTTTCTGCTGAAGAATTATGTCTTGAGATTAAAAGCTTAAAACAAAAGATAATTCAAATGAAACAGGCTAACACACTTAAGCAAACATCTAATGTTGCAACCAATGTGCTTGAATGTACTGGTGGGATTACTAAGAAGGGGAAGGGAACAACAACATCTAAGGATGTAAAACCCATTACTATTCTTAAAAATCCTCTACGTTCTCAATTTGGCAATCATGGTTCGAAAGTTGTTTCTACAACTCAGTATATTGTTAAAAAGGTTCATTCTCCAAATGGTTCTGTGTTAACTGAAAAGATTCCTATGATTCCTATGACAAAAACTTCAAAAGAGAGTCTTTTAAAGAAATCAGTTAAGTCCACAACACACACAAGTTCTAAACCTGATTTAAGTGAGTATGATGCAAAAGAACGTACAATCAAATTGGAAATTCTGCAAAATCAGTCATCTCATGTGTCAACTGAAAAGTTTGGACGTCTAACTAACAAAGGTGTTTTTCGTGTCACAGGTCATAATCCAAACATGAATTACAAATCTGTATGGGTTCCTAAGTCCACGACTAAGAAAGTAGCAACCAAACTAAAGCAATCTGCTAGTCGGCCTAGGAAATCATCTCATGTTTTTCAATTTTCGTCTGTGAACAAAACATCTACTTGGAATAAATTGTGTGTTAAGACTTCTGATAACGATGTAAAGATTGATATTGCGTATGATGCTTCATGTAATGTGGTTTTAAATGATGCTTTATTGTCTAAACTGCATGATGCTTTACGTGATTATTTCATCATTGATCCAAAGTTTGTTGTTAATCCAAAGTTTATTGTTGGTACTAACCGAAAAGGACCCAAAAAACTTTGGGTACCTAAACTCTAGGAAATTCACATTTACAGGGTTTCGACGTCTGTGTTTGGTATATCGATTCCGGTTGTTCTCGACACATGACGGGCGATAAATCCTTGCTTGTCAACTTCATTGACAAATTCCTAGGAACGGTTACATTCGGAAATGATGAGATTGCAACAATAACGGGTTACGGAGATTTTGTGCAAAATGGCATAACAATCAAACGGGTTTCATATGTTGAGGGTTTGGGGTGCAGTTTATTTAGTGTGAGCCAATTCTGCGATGGAGATCTCAAAGTTTTGTTTGAACGTCGACAATGCTCGGTGCAATCCACCGGAGGGAATGATCTTCTTGTTGATAAACGTTGTGCTTCACTATATACTATTGACCTCAATGATGCACCATCACATGCAACCATGTGTTTGGCCACTCGTTCTACCAAAGAAAATTCATGGTTATGGCATCATCGGATGTCACACCTGAATTACAAGGGTATCAATCGACTAGTCTCTAAAGATTTAGTTGATGGTATTCCAACCTTTCAATATGATAAGCATCATGTGTGTCCATCATGTGCGATGGGTAAGCTGAAATGGACTAATCATCCGCTTAAGCAAAACCCCAGTACTTCATCGTCTTTGCAATTATTGCATATGGACTTATGTGGACCCATGCATATTTCTAGCCTCGGTGGCAAGAAACATGTGCTTGTCATTGTTGATGACTATACCCGGTTTACATGGATTTTTTTTTTTGCGAACTAAGTCAGAAACCCCCGCCATTATCATTGAATTCATTAAAAAGATTCAACGCTCTTTTAACAAACATGTTAAGAGCATCAGAACTGATAATGGGACGGAATTTAAGAATGACCCGCTTGATAGTTATTTGAAAGACAAAGGCATTGAACATCAGTTCTCTGCTGCTCGGACCCCCCAACAAAATGGAGTAGTCGAACGACGTAATCGGACGTTGTGCGAAGCAGCACGAACGATGCTTGCCTACTCCAAATTACCTCCAAAAATGTGGGGGGAGGCCATTTCAATTGCATGCTATACCCAAAATCGTTGTATTGTAAACAAGCCTCGGAAAGTTTGATCCTCATGGCGATCAGGCCATATTTCTTGGTTATTCCTCGAACAAAGTTGCTTATCGTGTTTATCATAAGCGGACAAAGATGATTAAAGAGAGCATTAACGTCAAGTTCGATGAATTTTTGGGAATGGCTTTTGAACAACTCAGTTCAAAACCCGATCCTAACCTGGCTATTACTTCTTCCGCGCAAAACTCAATTTTCTCGAAGAAGGGTGTTCCTACGGTTACATTAGAGGAACTGGATATCTTGTTTGATAGTCTTTATACTCCTCAACGGGATTCAAATGTTCAAGCCGTACCGGTTATACCATCACAGTCAACTACTGTGGAGACTCTTCAAAGTCTTTTTGATGAAGATTCAACACCAACTGATTCACCTGTTGCTTCTTCATCCTCCCTCCAACCTCCTGTTACTGATAATCTTGAACCAATTCAAGATTCATCAGTTGATACAACTCCAGCTGTTTCTCCAGAAACTCTATTGAATCCATTAGATAATGTTACATCAGATCAAGCGGATCAAGGCTCAACGTCAACAACGGTTGATGTTTCAATGGATACCACTGATGTAAAACCTCTTCCACACACCCGATGGACTAAAAGTCATCCAATAGATCTTATTATTGGTGACGCATCTGCTCCAGTGTCAACTCGAAGGGCTACTCAGAATATGTGTCTATTCACAGCCTTTCTTAGTAAGATTGAACCAACAACGGTTGCTCAAGCTTTACTAGATCCATACTGGGTAGTTGCAATGCAAGATGAGATCAATCAATTTGAACGATTGAAAGTATGGCGATTGGTTCTAAGACCAACGGGTCAACGACCAATAGGGGTAAAGTGGATTTTCAAGAACAAGAAAGATTCTGATGGAATTGTGGTTCGAAACAAGGCACGTCTTGTGGCCAAAGGATATCGACAACAAGAAGGCATTGATTATGACAAAACGTTTGCTCCGGTTGCTAGGATTGAGGCAATTCGTCTTTTCCTTGCATTTGCTTCTCATATGAAGTTCACAGTGTTTCAAATGGATGTCAAAACTGCTTTTCTGAATGGTTATCTTCAAGAGGAAGTCTATGTTGATCAACCAGAGGGCTTTGTCAATCCCATTCATCCAAACCACGTTTACTACTTGGAGAATGCTTTATACAGTCTGAAGCAAGCACCGCGTGCATGGTACGAGACCTTAACAAAGTATTTGCTGGACAATGGCTTCTCTCATGGAACGATTGATACAACGCTATTCATCTTTAAAAACCAAGGTCACATTCTCTTGGTTCAAATTTACGTTGATGATATTATTTTTGGTTCCACGTCCCCGGCCTTATGCAAAGAATTTGGTGACCTTATGGCCAGCAAATTCGAAATGAGCATGCTTGACCAGTTAACTTTCTTCTTGGGGTTACAAGTAAAACAATTACCAAATGGGATTTTTATCAGTCAAACAAAGTATATCAATGATATGCTAAAACGTTTTAAAATGACTGCTTTAAAACCAATGACAACCCCAATGAGGACTTTACTGGATGCTGATACTAATGGGGAACCCTTTGATATTACGCTTTATCGAAGCATGGTTGGTTCTTTAATGTATCTGACGGCAAGTCGACCAGACATTACACTTGCCGTAACTGTCTGTGCCCGCTTTCAGTCCAACCCTAAGAAATCTCACTCCAAAGCGGTTGTTAGGATTTTTCAATACCTTAAAGGTACACCTAACCTTGGGATCTGGTATCCTCATGGATCCGATTTCAATCTCACTGCTTATACTGATGCGGATCATGGTGGTTGCTATGTTGATAGAAAAAGCACATCTGGATCAATTCAGATGTTGGGGAATAGGCTAGTTGGTTGGTCATCCAAAAAGCAGAACTGTGTGCCTTTATCAACAGCTGAGTCTGAGTACATTGCTGCAGCTCACTGTTGTTCACAAGTTTTGTGGATGCAAACTCAACTCTTGGACTATGGCTTTAAGATTTCTAAGACCCCGATCTATTATGATTCACAAAGTGCTATTGCAATAACAAGCAACCCGGTTCAGCATTCTAAAACTAAACACATAGATATTCGTTATCATTTCATTAAGGACCATGTAGAGAAAGGGGATGTAGAATTATACTTTGTGCCTACTAAAGTACAGTTAGCTGATATGTTTACTAAACCTTTAGATGAACTTAGGCTAAAATTCTTGATCAAAGAGATTGGCATGGTAGAGTATAGTGCTTGATATTCCTTAGACCTGTTGGGACTTATTTTTGGGATCTTGTGTTTAGGGGGAGTAGATACTTTCTAGGGGGAGCAACTAAGTTTCAGTGCTTTAGATAATTTTTCTTTAAGGGACTGCCTTTAGATTAATGATAACTTCCTAGGTACATTTGTTCAATGGTTACGCAAGGGGGAGGTAACTCATTGATATCCTATTTCAAGGGGGAGTTGATTCATTTTCTTGGGAACATAATCAAAATGTTGATTTACTTACTTGTATATCACATTTTGAGGGGGAGAAAAAGAGAGAGAAAATGAAATAATTATTCAAAAATATTGTTTTTCAAAAGTGAATTCAAAATTTCTTTATTTTTATCCGAAATAATTCACTATGGCTTGTATATATCTCAGTATGCAACCTGTGTCAACAATTGGTATCACTGGAGATTTGTACTTTGTATAAAATTCAAAGTTCTTTTAAGTACAAATCTTATTTTGAAAAATTCATAAAAATTGGAAAAGATAAAATCCAAAAATATTTAAAATTTTACTGAATAAATGCTATTTTTAGCATTTTACCGAGTCTGACAACCAACTGTACAGATTCGGTAAGTTCAAAGTTTTCAAAAAATTGTCTCAGAATTGTTTTTCATGAAAAGATTGAAATGGATTTCAAGAGGAAAAATCAATTTGTCAAGATTTGGAGTTAAATTGTTTATGTTTTGAAAAATTGGACTGAATTCGGTATATTAGGCCCATTCTGTAAAGCCCATTCGGTATTTTACCTTTGGTATCTATAAAAGGAGAGTCAAAGTCAAACATTACTCTTACTGTTATTAATTACCTACCGAGTCTGTTGATTATACCGAATCTGCCTAATTCTACCAAGTCCGTCATTCTGTTTCTTCAAATTCTTGGTAATTGTTCATTTTAATCAATGTTTAAGATATATTATTGTAGATCTGAGATAATTATGTTTTTATCAACCAGAAAAGCTCAAAATAACTGGATTATGATCTTTAATTTTTGAAATCTTGTTGATTATACCGAGTCTGAGTCGATTTCAATTAATCTTTGATTAAACTCAATTGATTTGGAAAATCAACATGAAATCTTGTCTAATCTGAGTTAAATTGACTGATCTATCATTTGACCAAGCCTGATTACATGTTTAATTGCTTATTTGATGGATTTTGTATCTACCGAATGTGTTCTTATCTTGATACCGAATTTGTTCATACAATTAACATGTTAATATGCTTGTAATTGAATGGTTGTTTGATCATGGTTGTGAAATTACATGATATGTGATAGAATATGCATGTTTGAGTGACTTTCTGTTAATTGTTGAAGATACCGAATCTGGTTTTCCTTCTTGATACCGAGTCTGAAATTTGGTACCTTGAAATTTTCTGATTTTTATCTTCAAACACTTAACATGTTTATTCTATATTTATCTTATATGAAAACTCAAGCTTATTTGGTTACAGAATCTAAAGTTTTCATAACTACCGAATCTGCTTGAATTGTGCTGAAATTGACTAAGTGTTGTTTTGATTCCTTGTGTTATATAATTGACTTTGCATGATGATTTTGTACTAAGATGAATATCATATGAATATCATGGTTGTCAATTATTTGTTCATATTTGAGAATAAAAGACTTTTATATTTGAAAAACCATAAAAATCTTAAAATTTAAAAAATATAAAAAGGATTTCAAAGGCAAATAAGAATAGAGATATATGCTTTTTGTTAAATATCTTGTGGTCTTCTATTTCTTATTTATACAGCTAAATGGCGAACAATCACTTTATCAACTCCGAAACCAATATTCCCTGCAAATATTGGACTGCAATTCTTGAGAGGCATATTTTATGGCCTACTCTGAGCTCCACAGTTAGTGTGCCAGAAACAGACTTGGATATTCTTAACAGATCAATCAGATTTATGGAGGCCACACAACCAAATGCTACTAATCCACAGGGTGAACCAGCCAGATTTGAATTTAGGCTGAGAGGAGTACAAGGATTCAGGAGTATCACAAATGCAGACTTCAGGAGGATATACAGACTTCCTCTTGTACAGAATGCTCCTGCTTTTCCTGCTACTCAGCAACTGATGACTTCTGTCTTTGATCTTGGTTATGTTGGAGCTACCAATGTTCTACCAGCTAAGTTTCAGAAGAAATATCTGCACTCAAGGTGGTATGTGATCTTCTCAATCATCAACAGATGCTTGTTGATGACAAGAAGTGGATCTGATAGCTTAACTATGCCGATGCTCAAACTTTTCTACTCATTCACAAGAGTAGAGAATCCTGATTATGTAGAACTTATATGGGATTTGGTTCAGGCACAGGTTGAAAATCCAAGGGGTTCATACATCCCTTGCGAAAGGTTTTTTTGTATCTTTATCCATGATGCTATCAATGCTTGCAGAAATGCAAATATCTTTGTACCAGGTACACATGGATTACAGATGAAAAGGTTTGGAGAGCTGAAGATGAACACCCCTATGGTGTCTGATAATCAATTCACTGTGCCAATTCCAAATTGGCTAGTGAGGCTAGCTGAACTCCAAGACGCTCATATGCGTTCTTATTTTCAGGCTGTAGGAATACCTCTTCCGAACCCTGTATAACAAGAACAAGTTAAACCTGCCGTGGTTCCAGCCCCAGAGGTTGTAGAGGAACCTGTAGTTCAACCACCCGGGCCAGCTAATCCTCCACTTAGGGTGTACCTCAAACGATCTAGGGTAGCATACCAAGCTCAACCCGTGAGGATCAGGGAACCTAGTCCAACTAGGATTGAACCAACCCTTTCCACAACACCCGAAGTAAGCAGTGACACTTCAGCAATAGCATCTGAATCATCTCCTGAACATTCTCCTAAGAGAACTCGATACATGCCTGATGAGATGATTCAGACTCCGCCAACCCAACGAGTAACTAGATCTAGGACTTCGACACCCATCGTCCGCCAAACAGTTACTCCAACCAGTGGTGATACGGACCAAGACCTAGAGCTAATTAGGTCACCCTCACCCATCTCCGTATCACATTCAAGAATAACAGTAAGCCCTACGCTAAATGAAGCGCAAGCTTCGGTAGGCAAGAGATCTAAATGCACGGATGGTAAACCGACCACTAAGCCCAGCCAATCTAAACAGGACTTAATAATAAATCCTACAAAGCAAGGTGCTTCGGCATCTAAGGAAGTAAAGTCTTCCTCTGCAGTAAAGTCTGCGTTAACTCAATCGATTGAGGAAACTCAATCATTGAAGTCCAGAACGGCCGAAGGGGAGCCAAAAAATCTTGAAAAGGCACCCTGCGTATCGGCTGGAAATCCTCCTGTACTTCAACGTACAATAGGGTCTCGAGGTCTGGCTTATCTTGATGAGGAAGATCTGCCGCGTCCCATGGAAACGAGTCAACATGACAATCCTTCGGGATATTTATCAGACTTCCAGCAGACTGTTCCCTTGGTTCATGAAAGTGATCCATTGGTTCAAACCACTTCTCTTCCGGATTCTGAATCTCAGGGTCTGGAGAAAGAGTCTTTAACTGAAAGAGATGTGCCACCTCATGGTATATCAATGATTTCAGGAGTCGGGGATAGCAATATCTCTGCGAGAACTAAACAGACGGGTAGTTCTACTACTCTGTCAGAGTCTCATGAGACCAAAGTCATGGAGGCGGATGCATCGAAAGAAACTTCGCCGGTGACAACTCCGGTTGTTACCCAACCTCCATCAGAATGGGATATCACGAATCTAACTAGTAGTATGTACAGTCCTACATATAAGAATAATATCGCACAATCATCCTTACCTGCCCTCACAGCAACTCAAACATTAGCCACCGATTTGTAATGTATTCAAGAGGGCCTTGGAAGTTGACTAGTTTGACTAATGCTCTCTACATTCATGTAGTTTATTGTTCACATTCATGGTATTCATGAGATCTGGGATCCTACAATTGGTATCAGAGCATTGTTTAATCAATGTTTAAGCAGCATGAACGATGCTGAGTTTAAGCATGAACAATTGTCAGCATGAACGATTGTTAATTTGTCATTGTCAATTGTTCGTGCTGCATGAACAATTGTTAATTTGAACATCGGGGTCCTAACAACTCCACCTCATTATCAATGTTCATTGTCAGCATGAACAATTGGTTTAGCAAACAATTGGTATCATGTCGTTCGTTCTTCATCAGAGAGATACTGTAATCCATATCTATTTGAACTTCGAGAAGGTGACCCAGTTGGTGAAACAACAGTGTAACCATGAACAAAAGCAGCATCAGCACCAACTGTTGAAGGCGATGTCGGTGGAAGTGTTTGAGTTGCCGTGAGGGCAGGTAAGGATGATTGTGCGATATTATTCTTATATGTAGGGCTGTACATACTACTAGTCAGATTCGTGATATCCCCTTCTGATGGAGGTTGGGTAACAATCGGAGTTGTCACCGGCGAAGTTTCTTTCGAAGCATCCGCCTCCATGACTTTGGTCTCATGGGACTCTGACAGAGTAGTAGAACTACCCGTCTGTTTAGTTCTCGCAGAGATATTGCTATCCCCGACTCCTGAAATCATTGATATACCATGAGGTGGCACATCTCTTTCAGTTAAAGACTCTTCCTCCAGACCCTGAGATTCAGAATCCGGAAGAGAAGTGGTTTGAACCAATGGATCACTTTCATGAACCAAGGGAACAGTCTGCTGGAAGTCTGATAAATATCCCGAAGGATTGTCATGTTGACTCGTTTCCATGGGACGCGGCAGATCTTCCTCATCAAGATAAGCCAGACCTCGAGACCCTGTTTAAAAGGACCCGTCCTAATCCACCTGGATGAAGTCATCAACATTTGGTCCCATTGCGATGATCGGCTCCAAGTAATGTCCTTATATTGAGCACATGCACAGCGGAAGACTTAATTCGTACCTGAGAATAAACATGCTTTAAAGTGTCAACCAAAAGGTTGGTGAGTTCATAGGTTTATCATAACAATCATTTCAATATGTTAATAGACCACAAGATTTCTTAATCATAAACATAATACACTCGCAAGTGTATGTAAAGCATTCTAAGTGGTTGAGCACTTGGTAACCATACTTAACATTTAATCAACGTCGTATATTCCCTTTATTATGAAATCTCACTACACCGTACCAAGTGTAGTCACCAAAATGAAGTACTGTTCAACCGTTGAATACTGGTCATCCAGTCCGGTTGGGGTTGTCAGGCCTGATAGATCTATCAACAGGATTCGCATTTACAATACCCATGTAAATAGTAGTTACCAAGCTACAGGGAAATATGCCAGTGGTACAACTCAACGTAGAATATATTTTTAAGTACTTGTGTCTATTTTGTAAACATGTATAAAAGCAGCGCATGTATTCTCAGCCCAAAAATATATATTGCAAAAGCAATTAAAAAGGGAGCAAATGAAACTCACATTTGCCTTGAAAATATTTAATTCGACTTGGTCTTCGATAGATATCACGAACCTAACCATATATATAATATATCAATATATTTTCTTTTTAAGTAATCGTTACATATATATATACTTTTAATATTTTCTTAGTCCGTAGTTAGCAGTCCGATGTTAGTGGTCCACAATTAGTTGCTTAAATAAAATAAATAAAGACCCCATCGTATTCGTATTGATCAGAATTAATCTCGAACCATGGTACCATGTTGTCAAATGACGTGTTGTGTACATAAAGTACCGTGTTGTCAAATGACGTGTTGCGTACAATCATGAGGTCTTATGATTAATCTTCTCGTGTTATTTACGGGTGGTCCTAAAATATATAAAATCAAATCATAAGTAATTATATATAAAATATCATATTAATTAGAAAAGATATGATTAATTTACTTTTTCTCCAAATATTTTCGTAGCTAAACTAGCTTCGGATACCCAATCTTGTTTTAGTCGTAGTTTCTTCATTACAACTCCGTTTTTGTTGGTTCAACTTGCCACTTCCTTGGATCGAGTCAAATTTTAAGAATATGAACTGAAAATACCTTAGTTTGTATTCAAAATCATAGGTTATAGGTCAAACTTTGGTGAAACTTATGAAAGTGATCATTTTCCATCATAAAAACAACATATAATGATCATTTTTTTAAAAATACTTACACTTTGAGTTAAACCATGAAATTTTTATGTGTTAACATATTCATAAGAAATATCATTTTTTCAGAACATGAACTTCCAATTCAAAGTTCAAGATGGTTTTTAATTCTCCAACCCAAAACAGCCCCCGGTTGCACTCCGACGACGTAGATTCAGTTTTTAAGATGTTCTTTGTAAAACCAAGTTATATCTTGTTAGGTTAGCATATCATTATGATATATTACGGGTCTTGAAGTGTTTTAAAAGTTAAGTTAGAAGGATCTATTTAGTTTGCGAACAAGTTTGAAATCATTCAAACTATGTTCTTGTTGTTAAAATTTTATACCACAAAATAAGATAGCTATATGAATATGAATTGAATAAGATTATGAACAAGGTTACTACCTCAAGTTACTTGGACAAAGTTACTGCAAAAGATAAGAAATAATCTTGGAATCAAAGAGTGGTGGAGTTAGATCAAAAGGTTGGAAGTAAACTTCTTCAAATGGGTGGTTATTTTGATATGTTCTTGAAAGAGTTTTCTTATGGTGTTTAAGGCTTGTAATTGAAGCTAAATGATGGGGAAAATTCTTGGAGATGATCAAGTATGAAGTTAGGAGTATTTTGATAGAGAAATGAGGGTGTAGGTATGAGAAAATGGAGTGAAGAAATGGTGTTCATTTATAAAAACGTTTTTAGTTTATAAAGAAAGAAAAGGATTCCTAATTTTTTTTTCTTACTAATAATTCATACTACTTGACAAATTCTAGTTACCTCATATCTAGGGCAGTAATAATGTTGATTACGATGTTGATTTGATGTGTATATACCAATAGTAAATACGTATAGAAGCTGGGTATGATACAGGTACATATACCCTAGATATACGTATAGAAATCTTGAGGAAACAGAACGAGAATTCAAATATAGCTATCTTTTGTGAATATACTTATATTGTTGTATGTATTTAAGTCCTTAAAAAGTGATTAAATACATTATATATACGATACATATATAAGCATTAGAGATTATAAGTATATATATCAAAGAATGTTACGTATAGTTATCGTTTTGAAAACTTAAGTTAGTAGTTTCAAAATATACTTATAACTCATTGTCATTAGTATAAAATGAGATGTTAAACCATCCTTAGATCATATTAAATATATATAAATACATACATATACACAAAGATATAATTATCGTATGTTATATAGTTCGTGATATCATCGGTCATATTGGACGATCAAACGTTGTGTAAAACTCTTTTCAAAAACACAAGTCTCAACAATTTGGATTGCTTATCATGTTGGTATGGTTTAATTTATGTAAATATTAATCTCATAAGTATAATTTGGTCAAAAAATTTCGGGTCATTACACTGTTGTACGTTGAAGTACAGGAGGATTTCCAGCCGATACGCAGGGTGCCTTTTCAAGATTTTTCGGCTCCCCTTCGGCCGTTCTGGACTTCAATGATTGAGTTTCCTCAATCGATTGTGTCAACGCAGACTTTACTGCAGAGGAAGACTTTACTTCCTTAGATGCCGAAGCACCTTACTTTGTAGGATTTATTATTAAGTCCTGTTTAGATTGGATGGGCTTAGTGGTCATTTTACCATCCGTGCGTTTAGATCTCTTGCCTACCGAAGCTTGTGATTCATTTAGCGTAGGGCTTACTGTTATTCTTGAATGTGATACGGAGATGGGTGAGGGTGACCTAATTGGCTCTAGGTCTTGGTCCGTATCACCACTGGTTGGAGTAACTGTTTGGCGGACGATGGGTGTCGAAGTCCTAGATCTAGTTACTCGTTGGGTTGGCGGAGTCTGAATCATCTCATCAGGCATGTATCGAGTTCTCTTAGGAGAATGTTCAGGAGATGATTCAGATGCTGTTGCTGAAGTGTCACTGCTATAACGACCCTGGATTTTCCAACGTTTATTTATTAATAATAATTATTATTAATACGTATGATTAAACGAATGTATGTTATTACATTTACATGTTGCCATGATTGCTCGTACTTGACTTTTAAGTGCCCGAAACGTCTTTGTGACACCCAGAACTTTAACGAATAATATTTTTAGATATTATTTACATTCATGATTAAATTTATTAATCATTTTAATTAACTAAGGCTATTAGTTAGTTACTTGGGCTTTAATTGGTTTAACTTGTGATTTATTTGAACTTGGGCTTTGTTAGTGTAATGGACTCATGTTATTGGACTTCCAAGCCCACCCTACTTTTTAAGTGGATTAACTAGTCCACTAAGACTTGTAAGTATCATTTAGATGGCAACTAGATGGATTATGTTACACTTGGAATCTTGTTACTTCTCATTCCCATGTAAACACACCCATTAACCACCTTTATGAAGCTTTACATTCTAGTGACCACAAAACTAATCCATTCCCCCTCCTTGAAGGCCAAAACCGTCGGCCTAGGTGGTTAGAAGGGGATTCGAAACTTTTTTTTTTTTGCATTACATACTCACTAGTATTCTCACACACACTTCACTTCAAAGTTACATCTTACTTTTCTCTCATATTTTCTCTCAACTTTCCTCTCTTTTTCTTTCAAAATTGTAAGTAACATGAACATATTTTCTCTCTTCTTTCTTGGCCAAAACCGATTTCTAGCACTCTTCATCATCATCATTCTTTGTTGTTTAAATCTTTTGTTACTTATGTTGATTACTAGTAGTTGTTTATCTACTTACTTACTTGTTTTTCAAGAATCTAACTTACTAGTTTTATTCTTCCTTATATCTTGTATTTATCAAGAACACTCAAGAACATAACTTACTAGTTATGGTTCTACATATACTTTCTTAAAAGATTGCAAGTTCATGTGTTGTTAAAGACATACTTGAAGCTCATGAAGTAAACTTTAAAGTTTACTTTCTAAAGATCAAACTTTGGTTTGAATCTTTAAAGTATGAACAACCATGAACCTTTTCTTGTTTATTTAAGTTTACTTCTTCATTTTATGCACTTTAATTTCATGTAGTTAGTTTATATGGTCAAGTACTACAAGTTAGTCTTGATCTCATATCTCTTGAACAAATTAAGTTAACCTTGAAAGTTCAAGAACACACAAATAAGTTTCGAGTAGATAACTTTTCATATAGGACTCGTCTTAATCCGAGTTACGGTTTAGGATTTATGGCCCTCCGATCGTTACTATGTCCTTTAACGTTGTGGAGAAATTTCTGACCTACTCGCACTTAGACCGTCGCCACGGTCAAACCAAGATGAGTTTGCTTCTGTAAATTTTACCACACTTAAGAGACTCATATACGGATCCATGGCCACTAGTCTCACCTGAATTCAGTAAGGGTAGAGGCCGTGGTGACTGACTGAAATCAGACTTTGTTTTAAACTACTTTCATAAACGAAACCTACTTTACGCCTTTTGTTTAATGATGATTGATGATGACCCTTAAGACCTTAATTACATTCTTTTAAACCTATTAAGACGATTTACTGACTTAGTACTATTTGACTTATGTTGAGGACTTCGGACCGTTTACTTGCACACCTTTCCCGACTACTACTTTACCGCTACATATCATTGTGAGTTATAGCATTCCATTTTTACTTTAAACTTATTTTGGGAACTGAGAATACATGCGGATTTTATGTTTTACATACTAGGCACGAGTACTTAAACTTATATATGTGTGGGTTATACAACGGCATAAACATTCCCTTTAGCTCGGTAACATTTAATCATTGGTTTTTGAACCGTGAACGCGAATCTTAGATATGGATCCATAGGGTTTGACATCCCCACTCGGGCTAGTAGCGCTAGCATTTAACGAGTATTTAATACTTCGTAAACATACGCACTTGCCAAGTGTACTTTCAGGGGGTATAAACGTTAAGTTAGTTACCAAGTGCCCACGGTTAACATATACTTTATCATACTATTTTGAAACGCTCTTTGTAGCACTGAAATCTCGTGGCCTACCTTACATACTGTTATACTTAAACTATAGCTCACCAACCTTTGTGTTGACGTTTTTAAGCATGTTTTTCTCAGGTGCTTGAGGTTAGCTTCCGCTGTGTACTAGTCGTGCTGTAGACACCCGCTGCTTAGAGTTGTCATCGCATGAACTACTTTATTTTGCATTCAAACATTCGTAGTTTTGAACCATGACCTGTAACGACCATTGTGGTCACATACACTTATTATTTGCTTCTACTTAGTGAAGCATGCTTTTGAAATGTAAAACATTTGATGTCGGTTATGACATCACCTTTTTATCGTGAATGCAACTTCTTTAATTACAGCATATAGTGCTTAACCTTGTAATGATCCTGTTGTTGATGATTCGTACACGATGGTTTTGTACGGGGCATCACATTTGGTATCAGAGCATTGGTTGTAGAGAATCAGGTTGCATTAGTGAGTCTAAGATCGACCCGAGTAGGATTCACTAATATGACTAATCTACAACTTGCTAGTTTACTTGTTTCCGCTGAATTTACTGCATGCTACTGCTTACTTTTTCCGCTATATGCCGTATGCTACTACATGATTTCACTACTGCATGATGCTACTTGCTTTCGATTGCATGCTACTTTCATACGAATTACTGTTATTGCCATGCTAGCTACCGTTATACATGATTTGAACTGTTGGCCTATTATTTGCTTGCTTTATGACATACTGACATGGAAAATTTATTTTTCCTTGTTCAGATGTCGGATGTTCCACCTACTAGCATTTCGGGCAGTACAGACTCAGACCCCGTCGCCCTACCTACTGCTACACCTGCTGCTGCTACTGCCGATACACCAGCCCCGACACCCACTAGTGATCCCAGCGCTTCTACTTCCGGAGCTGGTACTAGTGCACCTACTCCAGTGTCTGTTCCCGGACCCTCGAGGTCACAGCCCCGCATTGGTGGTATTGAGATCCCCGCGGAGTTCGGGGAAGGGCCGTTTCGTAACCACATGCGCACGCCTTGCCGACGCACTCCCGACGGACGTTTAGTCGTGATTCCGCCAGGCAGACACAGACAGATGTTGGTTGCCTTCGGACGCTTCGGATTACCAGCTCAGCCACCAGTGTCACCACCACACGATTCGGATGACTCATCATCCGCCGATTCTTCATCATCAGAAGACTCCAGCGATGATGAGGTCCTGCTGATAGACCTATTCAGGCACCCTCCACCCCGCCGAAGAAGCAGTACCGTTTCGACGACACCGTCATTCCAGGGGTGAATGGTGGTCGTGCTTTTACTGAAGCATTTGGCCATCGTCGTAGGGTTACTGCTTGTAAACGAGTTGTGCCATACCCTGCCAACCCACAGATACGTAAGGTTCCCCGTTACGTATTGACTATTCCTGGAACCGTACCACCTAGATTTAGATACGGACCACTTACATCTAGGGACGTACCGTCTACATCCGGAGCCGGACTATCTACATCAGCACCACCGGCACCACCTGCACCGCCTGCCCCACCAGCTCCCTCTAACGAGGAACTGATGAGGGAGATTGAGACTCTCCGAGCTCGAGTCACTGAGCTCGAGGAGCAGTTGGCTCGAGGAGCAGTTCACCCGCCTTCACCGTAGGACCTTGTATTTAGATTTCATGATGTAATCTAGATATAGTTTCATGTATTTCATATGTATGGTACGAACTTATTCAGATGTATGAAACTTATTATTATTAATGAATGGAACTTTGCGTTATTTAATTCTTGCACGATGCTCTATTTACATTGCTGTACGATGATTCTGTGGTATTTGTACCTAGATGCATTATTTAATAACATGTGATGTTTTGATTCCATGTTGGTCACTATATACTGTATTATTACTACTTGCATACTGGATTTTAACTTGAGTCAAAATTTTTGTTTAGAATACCATGGCTAACGGAAGATCCACACCTACCGCCACCCAGATTGAGGACATGATCAACGAACGGGTCACTGCAGCCCTAGCAGAAAGAAATCTCGAAGCTCCACCACCACCACCACCGGTTATTCCACCCGTTCGAAATGGGTGTACATACAAGGAATTCCAGAGCTGCAAACCGCATAACTTCAGTGGCACCGAGGGACCAGTTGGTCTCACCAGATGGTTCGAGAAACTTGAATCAGTATTCCGAGTTAGCAACTGTTCGGAGGACAATAAGACCAAGTTTGCATCGTGCACGCTATCTGACGGCGCGCTAACGTGGTGGAACACGTTAGCTCAAGCAATAGGGATTGATGAGGCGTATGCTACGCCTTGGGAAGAGTTTAAGTGTGCTATGATTGAGGAATACTGTCCAAGGACCGAAATACAAAAGATGGAGATCGAATTTATGCAGTTGAAAGCCGTAGGAAACGATCTTAACAGTTACAATCGTAGGTTTTTGGAGTTAGCGTTAATGTGTCCGACCATGGTCACCCCCGAATTCAAGCGCATGGAGAAATACTTCTCGGGACTTCCTAAGTCTATCAAGGGTAATGTCACCTCATCCAAGCCACCGAATGTCCCCGAAGCAATGCGCATGGCGCATACTCTCCAGAATCAAATCATCCTTGACGAGCCGGAGAAGGCTAAGTTTGAAGCCGGTAGTAGTGAAAAGAGGAAATGGGACAACAACCACAAAAACAATAACAGGGGGAGAAACTACGATCAGACCCCCGCCAAGAGGCACAACAACGGTGGAAACCCTAATCCCAACAACAACACCAACACCAACCCGAATTACAAAGGAACCCTACCACAATGCAAGAGGTGTTACAAACACCATACTGGATATTGCAATGTTGTCTGTGAGAAGTGTCAACGGGCTGGGCATATCGGGAAAGACTGCAAGGTCACCACTTTGAATGGGAAGCCGAATACCAATGGGCCAAAGAAGTGCTACGAATGTGGACAGACGGGCCATTTCAGAAACGCGTGCCCAAACAAGCGAAAAGACGGAGGACCACCCCGAGGTAGAGCCTTCAATGTTAATGCAAGGGATGCACGCAATAACCCCGACTTGGTGACAGGTATATTCACAATCGACAATCTTTTAGCTTCTGTCTTGTTTGATACTGGTGCGGATAGAAGTTATGTATGTAGACATTTTTGCGATAAGATTAATTGGTCATTAGTCCCGTTAAAAGAGAGTATGCTTGTCGAGGTCGCCAATGGAAAACTTGAAAAGGTTGACCATATTAGTCGTGGAGCTATTATCAACATAGCTGATGCAGATTTCGAAATTGATTTGATACCTATCAAACTGGGAAGTTTTGACGTGATCGTCGGTATGGATTGGTTGAGCAAGATAAAGGCCGATATTATCTGTGGAGATAAAGCACTTCGCATACCACAAGGAGATGACGAACCACTGGTTATCTATGGAGAGAGATGTACCTCGAGGTTGAACCTCATTAGTTGCGTGAAAGTGCAAAAGATTATGAAGAAGGGACGTTTTGCTGTCCTAGCACATGTGAAAGCGGTAGAAACTGAGGTGAAGAGCGTGAATGACGTTCGAATTGTGAACGAATTTTCCGATGTCTTCCCAGAGGAATTGCCTGGATTACCGCTGCAGAGAGCTGTAGAGTTTCAGATAGATTTAGTGCCAGGAGCTACACCTGTAGCTCGCGCACCTTATAGACTCGCACCATCCGAGATGCAAGAATTACAGAGTCAACTACAAGAGCTGTTAGACCGTGGATTTATCCAACCAAGTTTCTCGCCTTGGGGTGCACCTGTGTTGTTTGTGAAGAATAAGGATGGATCCTTCCGTATGTGTATCGACTACCGTGAACTCAACAAATTGACTATCAAGAATCGGTATCCTCTTCCACGAATTGACGATCTTTTTGATCAACTACAAGGATCGAGCGTTTATTCAAAGATAGATTTGCGATCCGGATATCACCAGCTGAGGGTGAAGGAAAGTGACGTGATGAAAACTGCATTCAGGACCCGTTATGGCCATTATGAGTTTCTCGTGATGCCATTCGGTTTGACAAATGCACCTACCGTGTTCACGGACCTCATGAATCGTGTCTGCAAGCCTTACTTGGACAAGTTTGTTATCGTATTCATAGATGATATCCTCATCTACTCTAAGAGCGAAGAAGAACATGAGCAACACCTCCGATTAGTGCTTGAACTCTTAAGACAAAAGCAACTTTACGCCAAATTCTCCAAGTGTGAATTTTGGTTGAAGGAAGTACAATTTTTGGGTCATGTTGTAAGCGACCAGGGTATCAAAGTTGATCCCGCCAAGATTGAAGCCATCAGCAAGTGGGAGACCCCCACTACTCTGACGCATATTCGCCAATTCCTAGGTCTCGCCAGTTATTACCGAAGATTCATCGAAGGATTTTCTCTGATTGCGCGTCCTTTGACCGCATTGACTCACAAGGGCAAGAAGTTCATTTGGGAACCCGCACACGAATCAGCATTTCAAACTTTGAAGAAGAAGTTAACCACCGCACCTATCCTATCACTTCCTGAAGGCAGTGACGACTTTGTTGTTTATTGTGATGCATCGAAGAGTGGTTTTGGTTGTGTACTGATGCAACGATCAAAGGTTATTGCCTATGCCTCCCGCCAATTGAAGATTCACGAGCGGAACTACACTACACATGATCTTCAACTTGGAGCCGTTGTCTTTGCGCTTAAATTGTGGAGACACTATTTGTATGGAACTAAGAGCACTATCTTCACCGATCACAAGAGTCTCCAGCACATCTTTGATCAGAAGCAACTGAATATGAGACAGCGTCGATGGATCGAGAAGCTCAACGACTACGATTGTGAACTCCGTTATCACCCTGGCAAGGCCAATGTTGTAGCTGACGATTTAAGCCGAAAGGAGAGGACGACACCTCTTCGTGTTAGGGCTCTGAACATCACCATCCATTCGAACCTCAACAGCCAGATCAGAGTAGCCCAAGATGAGGCTCTCAAAGAGGAGAACATATCTCACGAACATTTGAACATACTTGTCTCTCGATTCGAGGTTAGGGAGTCTGGACTCCGATGTTATGCCGGAAGAATTTGGGTACCTTATTATGGAGATCTACGAAACCTGATACTTGATGAAGCACACAAATCGAGATATTCGATTCACCCTGGAGCAGGTAAAATGTACCACGACCTTAAAGAACAGTATTGGTGGCCGAATCTTAAGAAGGACGTTACGACTTATGTTGGTAAGTGTTTGACTTGCTCGAAGGTTAAAGCCGAGCATCAGAGACCTTCTGGGTTACTTCAGCAACCGGAGATCCCACAATGGAAGTGGGAAAGGATAACAATGGATTTCATTACTAAGCTACCAAAGACGGTGGGCGGATACGATACTATTTGGGTTATTGTTGACCGCCTTACCAAATCGGCACACTTTCTAGCGATGAAGGAAACTGATACAATGGAGAGACTTGCTCAGTTATACATCGAAGAGGTTGTATCTCGTCATGGTGTACCTTTATCGATCATTTCAGATCGCGATCCCCGTTTTGCTTCTAGATTTTGGCATTCTTTGCAAGAAGCCATGGGAACTCGTCTCGACATGAGCACTGCTTATCATCCTCAGACTGACGGGCAAAGTGAACGAACGATTCAGACCTTGGAGGACATGCTGCGTGCATGTGTCATTGATTTTGGAAAGGCCTGGGAAAGACATTTGCCACTCGCCGAATTCTCGTACAACAACAGCTATCACTCTAGCATTAATGCTGCACCTTTTGAAGCATTGTATGGCCGTAAGTGCCGATCTCCTATTTGTTGGGCCGAAGTAGGCGAAAAGCAAATCACCGGACCCGAGGTAGTCCACGAAACGACGGAGAAGATTGCTCAGATCCAGGCTAGACTTAAGACTGCCCGTGATCGCCAAAAGAGTTATGCTGATCTTAAACGTAAAGACTTTGAATACAACGTTGGTGATCGTGTAATGTTGAAGGTTGCACCTTGGAAAGGTGTGATCCGTTTTGGAAAACGTGGAAAGTTAAACCCACGATACATTGGTCCTTTTGAGATCTTGGAACGTGTTAGACCGGTTGCATACCGTTTGGATCTACCAGCACAATTGAGCTCAGTTCATCCTACCTTCCACGTGTCAAACTTGAAGAAGTGTCTTGCTGCCCCAGAACTTATCATACCATTGGAAGAACTTACAATTGATGACAAACTCCACTTTGTGGAGGAACCTGTTGAAATTATGGATCGTGAGATCAAAACTTTGAAACGCAACAAGATTCCGATCGCCTGAGTATGATGGAATGCCAAACGAGGACCTGAGTTTACTTGGGAGCGAGAGGATCAAATGATGCGGAAGTATCCTCACCTTTTCCCGACTCCTCCATCTACCTCAGCTTAAATTTCAGGACGAAATTTTCTTTAACAGGTGGGTAATGTAACGACCCTGGATTTTCCAACGTTTATTTATTAATAATTATTATTATTAATACGTATGATTAAACGAATGTATGTTATTACATTTACATGTTGCCATGATTGCCCGTACTTGACTTTTAAGTGCCCGAAACGTCTTTGTGACACCCGGAACTTTCACGAATAATATTTTTAGATATTATTTACATTCATGATTAAATTTATTAATCATTTTAATTAACTAAGGCTATTAGTTAGTTACTTGGGCTTTAATTGGTTTAACTTGTGATTTATTTGAACTTGGGCTTTGTTAGTGTAATGGACTCATGTTATTGGACTTCCAAGCCCACCCTACTTTTTAAGTGGATTAACTAGTCCACTTAGACTTGTAAGTATCATTTAGATGGCAACTAGATGGATTAAGTTACACTTGGAATCTTGTTACTTCTCATTCCCATGTAAACACACCCATTAACCACCTTTATGAAGCTTTACATTCTAGTGACCACAAAACTAATCCATCCCCCCTCCTTGAAGGCCAAAACCGTCGGCCTAGGTGGTTAGAAGGGGATTCAAAACTTTTTTTTTTGCATTACATACTCACTTGTATTCTCACACACACTTCACTTCAAAGTTACATCTTACTTTTCTCTCATATTTTCTCTCAACTTTTCTCTCTTTTTCTTTCAAAATTGTAAGTAACATGAACATATTTTCTCCCTTCTTTCTTGGCCAAAACCGATTTCTAGCACTCTTCATCATCATCATTCTTTGTTGTTTAAATCTTTTGTTACTTATGTTGATTACTAGTAGTTTTTTATTTACATACTTACTTGTTTTTCAAGAATCTAACTTACTAGTTTTATTCTTCATTATATCTTGTATTTATCAAGAACACTCAAGAACATAACTTACTAGTTATGGTTCTACATATACTTTCTTAAAAGATTGCAAGTTCATGTGTTGTTAAAGACATACTTGAAGCTCATGAAGTAAACTTTAAAGTTTACTTGCTAAAGATCAAACTTTGGTTTGAATCTTTAAAGTATGAACAACCATGAACCTTTTCTTGTTTATTTAAGTTTACTTCTTCATTTTATGCACTTTAATTTCATGTAGTTAGTTTATATGGTCAAGTACTACAAGTTAGTCTTGATCTCATATCTCTTGAACAAATTAAGTTAACCTTGAAAGTTCAAGAACACACAAATAAGTTTTCTTTAAATATAACTTTGGATCTAGACTTTTGAGTCTTGGATCTTCAAGATCAAACTAAGAACTATGTTCTACTACTTATGATCTTGATTAGTTAGTTAACTTTCAAGTTTAGAGTTCAATATTTCTATTATAGTTCATGTAAGTGTCAAACCTAAGATTTTGATGTAACTTTGGTTCATCAAACTACATGCAACTCTTAAGTGAGTTGTGCTTCATGTCTTAGACTTGCACTAGGGTTATGATGGTCAAGACTTGGCTAAGATGATGTAGATACATCAATGAGTTGTTCACTTGAAGCTATATGCATCAAGGATGAGAACCATGATGAACATCAAGCACCAAGACCACCGGAACTCACTTAAACTTACTGTTTCT
Source organism: Rutidosis leptorrhynchoides (assembly GCF_046630445.1). Lineage (NCBI taxonomy): Eukaryota > Viridiplantae > Streptophyta > Magnoliopsida > Asterales > Asteraceae > Rutidosis > Rutidosis leptorrhynchoides. Next base: position 372,435,940 of record NC_092337.1, on the reverse strand, counting down.
GTCCAAAACCTACTGACCTGATGTTTCTGTAACAGACCAGTAGACCTGGGCTGTTCTAACCTTGATTTTTAGTTAGAACGTTTCGAGTAGATAACTTTTCATATAGGACTCGTCTTAATCCGAGTTACGGTTTAGGATTTATGGCCCTCCGATCGTTACTATGTCCTTTAACGTTGTGCAGAAATTTCTGACCTACTCGCACTTAGACCGTCGCCACGGTCAAACCAAGACGAGTTTGCTTCTGTAAATTTTACCACACTTAAGGGACTCATAGACGGAGCCATTACCACTGGTCTCACCTTAATTCAGTAAGGGTAGAGGCTGTGGTGACTGACTGAAGTCAGACTTTGTTTTAAACTACTTTCATAAACGAAACCTACTTTACGCCTTTTGTTTAATGATGATTGATGATGACCCTTAAGACCTTAATTACATACTTTTAAACCTATTAAGATGAATTACTGACTTAGTACTATTTGACTTAGGTTGAGGACTTCGGACCATTTACTTGCACACCTTTCCCGACTACTACTTTACCGCTACATATCATTGTGAGTTATAGCATTCCCTTTTTACTTTAAACTTATTTTGGGAACTCAGAATACATGTGGATTTTATGTTTTACATACTAGGCACGAGTACTTAAACTTATATATGTGTGGGTTATACAACGGCATAAACATTCCCTTTAGCTCGGTAACGTTTAATCATTGGTTATTGAACCGTGAACGCGAATCTTAGATATGGATCCATAGGGTTTGACATCCCTACTCGGGCTAGTAGCGCTAGCATTTAACGAGTGTTTAGTACTGCGTAAACATACGCACTTGCCAAGTGTACTTTCAGGGGGTATAAACGTTAAGTTAGTTACCAAGTGCCCACGGTTAACATATACTTTATCATACTGTTTTGAAACGCTCTTTGTAGCACTGAAATCTCGTGGCCTACCTTACATACTGTTATACTTAAACTATAGCTCACCAACCTTTGTGTTGACGTTTTTAAGCATGTTTTTCTCAGGTGCTTGAGGTTAGCTTCCGCTGTGTACTAGTCGTGCTGTAGACACCCGCTGCTTAGAGTTGTCATCTCATGAACTACTTTATTTTGCATTCAAACATTCGTACTTTTGAACCATGACCTGTAACGACCATTGTGGTCACATACACTTATTATTTGCTTCTACTTGGTGAAGCATGCTTTTGAAATGTAAAACATTTGATGTCGGTTATGACATCACCTTTTTATCGTGAATGCAACTTCTTTAATTACAGCATATAGTGCTTAACCTTGTAATGATCCTGTTGTTGATGATTCATACACGATGGTTTTGTATGGGGCATCACAACTGCTTACTTCGGGTGTTGTGGAAAGGGTTGGTTCAATCCTAGTTGGACTAGGTTCCCTGATCCTCACGGGTTGAGCTTGGTGTGCTACCCTAGATCGTTTGAGGTTCACCCTAAGTGGAGGATTAGCTGGCCCGGGTGGTTGAACTACAGGTTCCTCTACAACCTCTGGGCTGGAACCACGGCAGGTTCAACTTGTTCTTGTTGTACCCGGTTCGGAAGAGGTATTCCTACAGCCTGAAAATAAGAACGCATACGAGCGTCTTGGGGTTCAGCTAGCCTCACTAGCCAATTTGGAATTGGCGCAGTGAATTAATTATCAGACACCATAGGGGTGTTCATCTTCAGCTCTCCAAACCTTTTCATCTGTAATCTATGTGTACCTGGTACAAAGATATTTGCATTTCTGCAAGCATTATTAGCATCATGGATAAAGATACAAAAAAACCTTTCACAAGGGATGTATGAACCCCTTGGTTTTTCAACCTGTGCCTGAACCAAATCCCATATAAGTTCTGCATAATCAGGATTCTCTACTCTTGTGAATGAGTAGAAAAGTTTGAGCATCGGCACAGTTAAGCTATCAGATCCACTTCTTGTCATCAACAAGCATCTGTTGATGATTGAGAAGATCACAAACCACCTTGAGTGCAGATATTTCTTCTGAAACTTAGCTGGTGGAACATTGGTAGCTCCAACATAACCAAGATCAAAGACATAAGTCATCATTTGCTGAGTAGCAGGAAAAGAAGGAGCATTCTGTACAAGAGGAAGTCTGAATATCCTCCTAAAGTCTGCTTTTGTGATACTCCTGAATCCTTGTACTCCTCTCAGCCTAAATTCAAATCTGGCTGGTTCACCCTGTGGATAAGTAGCATTTGGTTGTGTGGCCTCCACAAATCTGATTGATCTGTTAAGAATATCCAAGTCTGTTTCTGGCACACTAACTTTGGAGCTCAGAGCAGGCCATAAAATATGCCTCTCTAGAATTGCAGTCCAATATTTGCAGGGAATATTGGTTTCAGAGTTGATAAAGTGATTGTTCGCCATTTAGCTGTATAAATAAGAAATAGAAGACCACAAGATATTTAACAAAAAGCATATATCTCTATTCTTATTTGCCTTTGAAATCCTTTTTATATTTTTTAAATTTTAAGATTTTTATGGTTTTTCAAATATAAAAGTCTTTTATTCTCAAATATGAACAAATAATTGACAACCATGACATTCATATGATATTCATCTTAGTACAAAATCATCATGCAAAGTCAATTATATAACACAAGGAATCAAAACAACACTTAGTCAATTTCAGCACAATTCAAGCAGATTCGGTAGTTATGAAAACTTTAGATTCTGTAACCAAATAAGCTTGAGTTTTCATATCAGAAAAATATAGAATAAACATGTTAAGTGTTTGAAGATAAAAATCAGAAAATTTCAAGGTACCAAATTTCAGACTCGGTATCAAGAAGGAAAACCAGATTCGATATCTTCAATAATTAACAGAAAGTCACTCAAACATGCATATTCTATCACATATCATGTAATTTCACAACCATGATCAAACAACCATTCAATTACAAGCATATTAACATGTTAATTGTATGAACAAATTCGGTATCAAGATAAGAACACATTCGGTAGATACAGAATCCATCAAATAAGCAATTAAACATGTAATTAGGCTCGGTCAAATGATAGATCAGTTAATTTAACTCAGATTAGACAAGATTTCATGTTGATTTTCCAAATCAATTGAGTTTAATCAAAGATTAATTGAAATCGACTCAGACTCGGTATAATCAACAAGATTTCAAAAATTAAAGATCATAATCCAGTTATTTTGAACTTTTCTGGTTGATAAAAACATAATTATCTCAGATCTACAATAATATATCTTAAACATTGATTAAAATGAACAATTACTAAGAATTTGAAGAAACAGAATGACGGACTCGGTAGAATTAGGCAGATTCGGTATAATCAACAGACTCGGTAGGTAATTAATAACAGTAAGAGTAATGTTTGACTTTGACTCTCCTTTTATAGATACCGAAGGTAAAATACCGAATGGGCTTTACAGAATGGGCCTAATATACCGAATTCAGTCCAATTTTTCAAAACATAAACAATTTAACTCCAAATCTTGACAAATTGATTTTTCATCTTGAAATCCATTTCAATCTTTTCATGAAAAACAATTCTGAGACAATTTTTTTTGAAAACTTTGAACTTACCGAATCTGTACAGTTGGTTGTCAGACTCGATAAAATGCTAAAAATAGCATTTATTCAGTAAAATTTAAATATTTTTGGATTTTATCTTTTCCAATTTTTATAAATTTTTCAAAATAAGATTTGTACTTAAAAGAACTTTGAATTTTATACAAAGTACAAATCTCCAGTGATACCAATTGTTGACACGGGTTGCATACTGAGATGTATACAAGCCATAGTGAATTATTTCAGATAAAAACAAAGAAATTTTGAATTCACTTTAGAAAAACAATAATTTTGAATAATTTTCTCATTTTCTCCCTTTTTCTCCCCCTCAAAATGTGATATACAAGAAAGTAAATCAACATTTTGATTATGTTCCCAAGAAAATGAATCAACTCCCCCTTGAAATAGGATATCAATGAGTTACCTCCCCCTTGCGTAACCATTGAACAAATGTACCTAGGAAGTTATCATTAATCTAAAGGCAGTCCCTTAAAGAAAAATTATCTAAAGCACTGAAACTTAGTTGCTCCCCCTAGAAAGTATCTACTCCCCCTAAACACAAGATCCCAAAAATAAGTCCCAACAGATCTAAGGAATATCAAGCACTATACTCTACCATGCCAATCTCTTTGATCAAGAATTTTAGCCTAAGTTCATCTAAAGGTTTAGTGAACATGTCAGCTAACTGCACTTTAGTAGGCACAAAGTATAATTCTACATCCCCTTTCTCTACATGGTCCTTAATGAAATGATAACGAATATCTATGTGTTTAGTTTTAGAATGCTGAACCGGGTTGCTTGTTATTGCAATAGCACTTTGTGAATCACAATAGATCGGGGTCTTAGAAATCTTAAAGCCATAGTCCAAGAGTTGAGTTTGCATCCACAAAACTTGTGAACAACAGTGAGCTGCAGCAATGTACTCAGACTCAGCTGTTCATAAAGACACACAGTTCTACTTTTTGGATGACCAACCAACTAGCCTATTCCCCAACATCTGAATTGATCCAGATGTGCTTTTTCTATCAACATGGCAACCACCATGATCCGCATCAGTATAAGCAGTGAGATTGAAATCGGATCCATGAGGATACCAGATCCCAAGGTTAGGTGTACCTTTAAGGTATTGAAAAATCCTAACAACCGCTTTGGAGTGAGATTTCTTAGGGTTGGACTGAAAGCGGGCACAGACAGTTACAGCAAGTGTAATGTCTGGTCGACTTGCAGTCAGATACATTAAAGAACCAACCATGCTTCGATAAAGCGTAATATCAAAGGGTTCCCCATTAGTATCAGCATCCAGTAAAGTCCTCATTGGGGTTGTCATTGGTTTTAAAGCAGTCATTTTAAAACGTTTTAGCATATCATTGATATACTTTGTTTGACTGATAAAAATCCCATTTGGTAATTGTTTTACTTGTAACCCCAAGAAGAAAGTTAACTGGTCAAGCATGCTCATTTCGAATTTGCTGGCCATAAGGTCACCAAATTCTTTGCATAAGGCCGGGGTCGTGGAACCAAAAATAATATCATCAACGTAAATTTGAACCAAGAGAATGTGACCGTGGTTTTTATGGATGAATAGCGTTGTATCAATCGTTCCACGAGAGAAGCCATTGTCCAGCAAATACTTTGTTAAGGTCTCGTACCATGCACGCGGTGCTTGATTCAGACCGTATAAAGCTTTCTCCAAGTAGTAAACGTGGTTTGGATGAATGGGATCGACAAAGCCCTCTGGTTGATCAACATAGACTTCCTCTTGAAGATAACCATTCAGAAAAGTAGTTTTGACATCCATTTGAAACACCGTGAACTTCATATGAGAAGCAAATGCAAGGAAAAGATGAATTGCCTCAATCCTAGCAACCGGAGCAAACATTTCGTCATAATCAATGCCTTCTTGTTGTCGATATCCTTTGGCCACAAGACGTGCCTTGTTTCGAACCACACTTCCATCAGAATCTTTCTTGTTCTTGAAAATCCACTTTACCCCTATTGGTCGTTGACCCGTTGGTCTTGGAACTAATCGCCATACTTTCAATCATTCAAATTGATTGATCTCGTCTTGCATTGCAACTACCCAGTATGGATCTAGTAAAGCTTGAGCAACCGTTGTTGGTTCAATCTTACTAAGAAAGGCTGTGAATAGACACATATTCTGAGTAGCCCTTCGAGTTGACACTGGAGCAGATGCGTCACCAATAATAAGATCAATTGGATGACTTTTAGTCCATCGGGTATGTGGAAGAGGTTGTACATCAGTGGTATCCATTGAAACATCAACCGTTGTTGACGTTGAGCCTTGATCCGCTGGATCTGATGTAACATTATCTAATGGATTCAATATAGTTTCTGGAGAAACTGCTGGAGTTGTATCAACTGATGAATCTTGAATTGGTTCAAGATTATCAGTAACAGGAGGTTGGAGGGAGGATGAAGAAGCAACAGGTGAATCAGTTGGTGTTGAATCTTCATCAAAAAGACTTTGAAGAGTCTCCACAGTAGTTGACTGTGATGGTGTAACCGGTACGGCTTGAACATTTGAATCCCGTTGAGGAGTATAAAGACTATCAAACAAGATATCCAGTTCCTCTGATGTAACCGTAGGAACACCCTTCTTCGAGAAAATTGAGTTTTGCGCAGAAGAAGTAATAGCCAGGTTAGGATCGGGTTTTGAACTGAGTTGTTCAAAAGCCATTCCCTAAAATTCATCGAACTTGACGTTAATGCTCTCTTTAATCATCTTTGTCCGCTTATGATAAACACGATAAGCAACTTTGTTCGAGGAATAACCAAGAAATATGGCCTGATCGCCATGATGATCAAACTTTCCGAGGCTGTCAAAATCGTTAAGCACATAGCATATACAACCAAAAACACGGAAATATTTGACATTCGGGCGTCTACCATATAATAACTCATATGGAGTTTTATCAAAACGTTTGTTTACAATACAACGATTTTGGGTATAGCATGCAGTTGAAATGGCCTCCCCCCACATTTTTGGAGGTAATTTGGAGTAGGCAAGCATCGTTCGTGCTGCTTCGCACAACGTACGATTACGTCATTCGACTACTCCATTTTGTTGGGGGGTCCGAGCATCAGAGAACTGATGTTCAATGCCTTTGTCTTTCAAATAACTATCAAGCGGGTCATTCTTAAATTCCGCCCCATTATCAGTTTTGATGCTCTTAACATGTTTGTTAAAAGAGCGTTGAATCTTTTTAATGAATTCAATGATAATGGCGGGGGTTTCTGACTTAGTTCACAAAAGAAAAATCCATGTAAACCGGGTATAGTCATCAACAATGACAAGCACATGTTTCTTGCCACCGAGGCTAGAAATATGCATGGGTCCACATAAGTCCATATGCAATAATTGCAAAGACGATGAAGTACTGGGGTTTTGCTTAAGCAGATGATTAGTCCGTTTCAGCTTACCCATCGCACATGATGGACACACATGATGCTTATCATATTGAAAGGTTGGAATACCATCAACTAAATCTTTAGAGACTAGTCGATTGATACCCTTGTAATTCAGGTGTGACATCCGATGATGCCATAACCATGAATTTTCTTTGGTAGAACGAGTGGCCAAACACATGGTTGCATGTGATGGTGCATCATTGAGGTCAATAGTATATAGTGAAGCACAACATTTACCAACAAGAAGATCATTCCCTCCGGTAGATTGCACCGAGCATTGTCGACGTTCAAACAAAACTTTGAGATCTCCATCGCAGAATTGGCTCACACTAAATAAACTACACCCCAAACCCTCAACATATGAAACCCGTTTGATTGTTATGCCATTTTGCACAAAATCTCCGTAACCCATTATTGTTGCAATCTCATCATTTCCGAATGTAACCGTTCCTAGGAATTTGTCAATGAAGTTAACAAGCAAGGATTTATCGCCCGTCATGTGTCGAGAACAACCGGAATTGATATACCAAACACAGACGTCGAAACCCTGTAAATGTGAATTTCCTAGAGTTTAGGTAGCCAAAGTTTTTTGGGTCCTTTTCGGTTAGTACCAACAATAAACTTTGGATTAACAACAAACTTTGGATCAATGATGAAATAATCACGTAAAGCATCATGCAGTTTAGACAATAAAGCATCATTTAAAACTACATTACATGAAGCATCATACGCAATATCAATCTTTACATCGTTATCAGAAGTCTCAACACACAATTTATTCCAAGTAGATGTTTTGTTCACAGACGAAAATTGAAAAACATGAGATGATTTCCTAGGCCGACTAGCAGATTGCTTTGGTTTGGTTGCTACTTTCTTAGTCGTGGACTTAGGAACCCATACAGATTTGTAATTCATGTTTGGATTATGACCTGTGACACGAAAAACACCTTTGTTAGTTAGACATCCAAACTTTTCAGTTGACACATGAGATGACTGATTTTGCAGAATTTCCAATTTGATTGTACGTTCTTTTGTATCATACTCACTTAAATCAGGTTTAGAACTTGTGTGTGTTGTGGACTTAACTGATTTCTTTAAAAGACTCTCTTTTGAAGTTTTTGTCATAGGAATCATAGGAATCTTTTCAGTTAACACAGAACCATTTGGAGAATGAACCTTTTTAACAATATACTGAGTTGTAGAAACAACTTTCGAACCATGATTGCCAAATTGAGAATGTAGAGGATTTTTAAGAATAGTAATGGGTTTTACATCCTTAGATGTTGTTGTTCCCTTCCCCTTCTTAGTAATCCCACCAGTACATTCAAGCACATTGGTTGCAACATTAGACGTTTGCTTAAGTGTGTTAGCCTGTTTCATTTGAATTATCTTTTGTTTTAAGCTTTTAATCTCAAGACATAATTCTTCAGCAGAAACTATCACTTCACCCTCCTTAAAAGCATAAGTACATTCTTTCTTAGGCAGTGAAGGCAATTTATCACACAAAGCAAGCATTTGTTCTAATGATTGGAACTTAAGTTGCAAGTCAATATTCTCCTATTCAAGTTGAGCTACTATACGATTCAAATTACGTACAGCAGGCAAATGCAAGTAATAATCATGCAAAGGATCAAGTTGACTTTCAAAATCTATCAAAGGTTCAATGTTCGGTTCATCCTGAGGTTCTACTTTATCATCAAAAGAATTTTGACCTAGAGAATCTGTCTCAAAGAAGACAGTTAGTTCATGTGCTAGGTCTGCACGGAAAACATCATCTGGACATGCAGGTAAAGTTGGTAGAATTGGTTTCACATAAAAAATTGGTTCATCAAACACCTCATCTATTGCAGTAATGCTAGAACTAGGTTTGTTAAACACTTCATTCTCAAGCATTAAAATGTGTTTGACAAACGACATTAATGTGGGGATCTTCATGTCATAACACTTATTGTTCGTGCTGAGTTCAAATGAACAATTGGTAATTTGGAGTAGGCAAGCATGAACGATGCCTTCTGACAATGAGGTAGAGGAGCTCTATCTTGCTGAGTTTGCTAAACGAACTGATCTTGATGAATTTCGTGAAACTATGATGATTTATCTTCAGCAAGCAAGGATAGTGTATCCTTTATCTCCATGCAAGTCACCTAGACCAATTCACATGCCTGATCATGATGATTTCGATCCCGACAATCTTCATGAGGGGGAGAATAGACAAGGTGGTTATCGGTCCAGTGTTTTTCAAAGATCAACTTATGAAGCTGGTACATCTAGTCAACAGAAGGATAAAGATGTTGTTGATATATCTGATTCCAGTGATGAAATTGAAGAAATTCAGTGTGAAAGTTTTCTAGATGAATCGGAAAGTCAGAGAGAGGGTGACTCAGGAATGTTAATGATTATGGATTCAGCTGATCTATCAGAGAAAAAGTTAACTCAAGAGGACAATCAAAACTTTGACAACATTGAAGATATTTTGAAGGGGTCATCGAGTGTCGCCAATGAATTCAATGATCATCAATTTGTTAATTTGACATCTCCAACTGACGAATTTGGAATACACTTCGAAAAGGAGATTTTCTCTAATGGCAAAGAAGATACCACGACTCCTCCCGATTTGAATGTTCCTTTTCAAATTGCAGAGATTGTTCTTGAACGTGATGCAAATTACCAACTGAGTGAGGATGAAGAGAAAAATATTCTTCGTTCACCATTCATTGAACAACAAGCATATAGAATTTATGGTGATTCTGATCTCGTCCTTTCTGCATCAATGAGTGTTCTGGGTGCATGGAAATATCATAAGAAACCAGAATTTCTCAAAGCTTATCTGAGTGTTCGTGACAAATTCAAATTGAAGAATGAAGAGAAACTTCAAATTCAGCGGAGTTCAGAGATTAAAAGCATAAATAAGATTTTGATGATTAATAAGGATGGAGTGAAGATGCCATTGTTTTAAGTTACAAGAATGGATGATGAGGATTATCAATTCTCAGAAGCGGATTTTGATAAACTGAAGATGGATGACATTATTTTCATTTACAACTATCTGATTAACTTGAATGAATCTGCAACAATTTATCATGCTACTGCAATGAAGATAGTCTACAGGTTTATTCTTGATTCGATGAGATGGATGTCAGTTCATGATTTTCAGTTGGGATTGGAATCTGGACACAAAAAGCTCGGAATCAAACCACCAAATCAAGTGATTGAAGAGCTAAGATACATGTCCTTACTTGAAGTGAGCGACTGTCCATATGGGTTTGTATTTGTCAATTCTCACTATACAAAGATCTTCATCAGAGTCTCAGATTTCAGAAGATACTCAGACGGAACGTTGATGTATGCTTTCAAGTACATGAGATGGAGATTGATCAATAACTGCTATTCAACTGAAGATATTGAGATTGTCAAATACATTCTCACAAGATTAAAAAGTTGTCTCAAAACAAGAGTGAATATACGAAGATATGAGAATCTCAAGGGATTCAAATCTAAAGTTCACTTCAGAGGAACAAAGTTCCTTTAGATGTTTCAAAATAGGATTATGTTGTAAAGTTCACATTTAACACTAAGGGGGAGATTGTTAGGACCCCGAAGTTGTATAGTGTTAATGTGAAAATAAGCTTAAATGAAGGTTCCTTAGAAGAGGGCTATATAAGGAACCTAAGTAGTCCTAATTAGATAGCCATTGCATTGTAACAGAGTTCTAGAAGCTGTGGAATGTAATTGTACCGATTCTCTCTAATACCGAGTCTCATGCTTACATACCGAATCTCTCTTTATCTTATCATTTCTCTCAATCTCAACATGATCTGACCTATCAATAACTACTAATCATGGCAACTATCAACAATATAAACATAGTAGCGCAACTTGCTACTCTAGACTACACCCAGAGATAATCCCACTCACCGATTACCAGCAACCAGCTCAGATAAACTATCACTGAGCTTCTTCCTTATCCTTATCACCTGAACATAAGGCAAATTAAGTTAGTTTCTATCCGTTAACATAAAACAACACAGTACAGAAAATCAGTCACAAAAATCGCCACTAAAAGTCCACCTAACACTTATGCACTTTCAAAATTTACATTCTGAACACAAAAATACAAACGGGCAGCATAACAGCTAGAAAAAGGCACTTTGGTAAATATTCTGCCCTGGACACTCAGTCGGTCGACTTAAACTGACAGTCGGTCGACTGTCGACACAACCGGTCGACTGACCTTTCCAGTCGGTCGATTCAATTGGTATTACATCAATCGGCCAAAGGTAAATCTCAGTTGGTCGGTTCACTAAACAATCGGTCGGTTGAACACTCAGTCGGTCGACTGTCGACCGACAGTCGGCCAACTGTGTTCATCTTCCTCAGAAACTGAACAAAGGCTATGGACTTCACGATGAAATCCTCAAATCTCGATCTAGAGCTCGTTTTAAACACCAAAATCGACCACAACTTGTTCACTACTTGTTATAGACTCAAAACCCACAACAATTTGACCATAACAACACTTAATTCACTTGTTTTGACACAAATTCAAGTTTTTTACAAAACTCACACAAAACCATGAATTTAACAACGAATTGAACACAAAAACACATGTTACTTACCTTGATAGACTCAGTAAACGATAACAAGCACGATTCTAACACCAATTTGAGCTCAAGATCAATGTTTAAGGATTAGGGTTTGGTGGGAGGGAGGGATGAAGGTACGGTGTTTAATTTGGAAGCTTCAAGAAAATGAGAGAAGAAGATGACTTATTCCTTTTATATTTAGGTTAAATACAATACCCCATCACACACGGATATTTACCAGTTATCTAATAACTTACGTACCTCGTTAGGCGGTCCTAACGGAGTCCAAATTAAATAAACAAACATGTTCTGTAACCCTTGTCACAAATTGGTCTCAACTAAAACACCAAATAATTATAAACAAATAATTATTCTAATAACATACAAACACGCCCAAGGTCAAAAGGGTCATCTCAGCTAGGCCCAAAACGCGGGTGTTACAGTTTTTGCACTCAAAATATGGAGACACTATCTATATGGCAAAAAGTGTACAGTTTACACCGACCATAAGAGTCTTCAGCATATTTTTGATCAAAAACAACTCAATATGAGGCAACGTCACTGGGTAGAGTTATTGAACGACTACGATTGTGAAATCCGTTACCACCTCGGAAAGGCTAATGTTGTAGCTGATGCCCTAAGTCGGAAAGAAAGAGTAAAACCTCTTAGGGTCCGAGCTTTGAACATTACAATTCGTACTGATCTCACAAAGCAAATTCAAGCAGCACAGATAGAAGCTTTAAAAGAAGAAAATGAAAAAGGCGAAATGAGCAAAGGATTAGAAAAACAACTTGAAGTAAAAGCCGATGGAACCCTGTATTTTACTGGTAGTATATGGGTACCAAAACATGGTAACCTAAGGCAACTAGTACTGGATGAAGCATACAAAACGAGGTACTCAATTCACCCAGGAAACAGGAAAATATACCAAGATCTCAAGAAGTTCTATTGGTGGCCTAATATGAAGGCAGAAATTGCTACTTATGTAAGCAAATGTTTGCCGTGTGCAAAGGTCAAAGCTGAGCACCAGAAGCCATCAGGATTACTGCAATAACCAGAAATTCCTCAATGGAAATGGGAAAGGATAACCATGGATTTCATTACAAAATTGCCAAGGACTGCAAGTAGTCACGATACTATTGGGTGATAGTTGATCGCCTCACTAAGTCAGCTCACTTTATACCAATAAAGGAGACAGACAGTATGGAGAGATTAGCACGCTTATATTTGAAGTATCTGATCATGACACCCGATTCGTATCACATTTTTAGAAGTCATTACCAAAAGCATTGGGAACTCGATTAGATATGAGCACCGCTTATCACCCACAGACAGATGGTCAAAGTGAAAGAACAATACAAACATTGAAAAACATGTTACTGGCATGCGTGATTGACTTTGGAACTAGTTGGGATTGACACTTATCTTTGGCAGAATTTTCATACAATAACAGCTATCATACGAGCATTAACATAGCATCATTTGAAGCACTTTACTATAGAAAGTGCAGATCTCCTATTTGTTGGAGTGAAATAGGAGAAAAACATCTTACTGGACCAGAAATTATTCATGAAACTACCGAAAAGATCTTTCAAATACAACAACGATTGAAAACGGCCATGAGTCGTCAAAAGAGTTATGCTAACAAAGGAAGAAAACCGCTAGATTTTCAAGTGGGCGACAAAGTCATGTTGAAAGTGTCACCCTGGAAAGGCATTATGCGATTCGGTAAACGAGGAAAGCTAAGTCCTAGGTACGTAGGACCCTTTGAAATCACCGAAAGAATTGGAACAGTTGCTTATCGATTAAAGCTACCGCAAGAACTTAGTGGTGTTCATGACACATTTCACGTGTCAAATTTGAAGAAATGTTCAGCTAAAGAGGATGTCGTAATTCCTCTTGACGAAATACGAATCAATGATAAACTCCATTTTATCGAAGAACCTGTTAAAATCATGGACCGTGAGGTCAAACAATTAAAACAAAATAAAATACCGATAGTTAGAGTTCGGTGGAACGCTAGACGAGGACCCGAGTTTACTTGGGAATGTGAAGATCAAATGAAGCAAAAGTATCCACATTTGTTCACTGATATCGCTTATAAAATAGGTACTACTCAAAATTTCAGGACGAAATTTTCTTTAACGGAGAGGTACTGTGATGACCCAAAAAATTTCACATTAATAAATTAATTACAGGATAGAATGTTTCTGACACGATAAACGGACCTATTATGTTGAGTCTTAAAACTTTTTGAACTAGTTTACACGTTCAAGTACCCTTTTATCATTTCCGACGATTCACGAACAACGATTTATAAATGGATATATATATATATATATATATATATATATATATATATATATATATATATATATATATATATAACGATTTAAATAAATAATTTAATTATATATGTTATATAAATAACTCGATATATATATCATTGAAAATGGCAAGATTGTATTTGGACAAAATGTGGGACTTTCTATTTTTCACTTTTGATAAACATGCATATCTATATAGATTTGATATTAGACGAGGACAAAATTTAAAGTAGCCAGACATTTGATCATACAAGCTGACGTGTGTGTATATAATTTGTCTCACTTAAATATTGTTAAATATAAAATAAAGATTTCTAATGAGCAAAAAAAGACTACAACATTTCGTATCAAGATTTCAAGTTAAAATGATAGAAATCACTAAACCTGCGCACTTTCACGAGAAAAATCATAACTAAATCATACTGACTCGAAAAAGGGTGATTTCGGTGTCCAGACATCCGTAACTCAAAAATCTACAACTTTCATGAGGACACCATACGCAGACCGTGTACCTATCTACGAAAAAAGCGTAATGTTTGTCGACATAAAAAGTGATGGCGGCTTTTAATTTAACATGTTTATTATTATTATGTTATTATATTATCTTATCATAATTATTATATTATTATATTTATTATTATATTACATATGTACATATATATATGTACATATATATATATATATATATATATATATATATATATATATATATATATATATATATATATATATATATATATATATATATATATATGCATCCGCGAACACACAGAAATATATCCGTATCAGTTTTTATCAATTTCAAAATATTAGAAGTTATATACTACAATAAGTTATGTACGGGTGTTTTTAACTAGGGTTCAAACCGTTTTAAACTAAGGAAATATTGGGTATTGTTCTTGAATCCAAGGCCAACCATACAGTCGTCTACCATCATTACGTCTACGCAATTTACCTACAATATTGAATCACAATATTGAACCGTGAGTTTATAGTCTCCCTTTTTAAATACTTTAAATATTTTTGGGCTGAGAATACATGCAATTTATTTTAAATGCAATGGAGACAAGTACATACTTAATTCTACACTGAGTTAAACTGAAAATCCCTTAGCTTTGGTAACTAGTAGCTGCCAGTACATAGGATATGGACTTGTGGGCGCGAATAATTGTATATGGATCCATAGGGCTTGACATCCCCGTCCGAGCTAGAGCACTAGCCTTTTAACGGACGTATGTTATTTGAGGTTATGACACGTTGGTTTACGTGTATTAAAACGAATAGGGTAATTATCATTATAGCGTTAAGTTTAGTTACCAGGGTGCTCTGTTATGTAGAATCTATTGATAAACTTTTGATGAAATCTTGTGGTCCATCTTTATATATTTACGACTCGAGCAATTAAACCTATAACTCACCAACTTTCGTGTTGACATTTTTAGCATGTTTTATTCTCAGGTCCTTAGACTGCTTCCGATGTGATGTACTTGTTGCCTGCATGGAGTCTCTCATGCTTTGTATAAAGTTTATTGCATTCGAAACAAAACCACGTCATGTAATAAATAAATTGACTGTGATGTCAACCTGTAAAATAAAGACTTATGTATTTTGGGGATTTGCTTATACTTAAGCACTCGCCACATTTTTATAATTTTCTATGTTTATAAAGTCACTTATTTTAATGAATGCAATATTTTATCAAAACGTATCATATAGAGGTCAAAACCTCAATGTGGAATCAATGATTAACGTGCCGTGTCAATAGCGATTTTGACGGGTTGTTACACATACTTAACTTGATCTTAGGATACCATGCTTATGTGAATTTGCAAAAGTATAATTTGATTAAGGTTTAGTAGTATTACTAAACATTTACTAGTTCAAACAACTAAAGTGATATCAAATTGGGTAAAACAAGGGCAATCCAAGCATAGAGAGGATTAGATAAGTGAACACTCTTTGTCTTATTGATTAATTCTCATTTCTTAATTACTTGTTACTTGTTTCTAGTTAAGTTTAAGTTTGTTTAATTGTAAAAGTTTAGTTGTTAGTTAAAATCTCTCGCAAAACCCCCAATCAAACAAACCCCTAGGATAACTATTAGTTTCAAGTATTCAACTTACACCGCTCTCTTGGGACGAACTTGATAAGAATACTTACATTAAGTGCTATAATAACCGGGTTCTAAATGCTCGATAGTTGTGTGTGGTTATTTTTAATATTTGAATCATGTATAAATTTTGAGGGTTAAAGATGTATTGTTCCCCACACATCACACTATTTTGTTATTCTTGAAAAATAAAGAGGGCAAATTGGTCTTTTCACTTGGGTGCCCAGTTCTAGTCCTCAAATCTGATTCAACCTTGTCCTTATCCTCATTTTCTCCACTCTCACACACTTTCACTTAGAGAGAGAGGATGAAGGTTTTAGAGAGAGAAAGCTTAGAATCTTGAAGAAGGAGTTTGATTCACAACAAAGTTCAAGAACTAAAGTCGTTCATCTAGCTCCTAGATATGATTTGGTTGTGTTGGTAAGTCTCAACTCTGAATTTCAATTTACTTTGAGGTTAGGGTTGAGCTTGCATGTTCTTGAGAAAACCCATCTAGGTTACACTTGGGTGATTGAAGCTAGTTATTGGGGCTGTTGACTCATTATTGGTGGGTTTTGGGTTGGAAAACATTTTGTTCATGTTCGGGCTTGTAAATTTAGGCATAATCACTAAGAGGTAAGAGTATTAGTGATTATGTGGGTGTTTTGAGCTTGTGTGTGTGCTTGGAAGCTTGATTTTGAATGGGTTAAAATTAGGGTTTGTAAGTGAAAGGACCCGTTCATATACATTATAAATGATTCACAATAGTTGATTACATTGCGAGATATTTGACCTCTATATGATACATTTTACAAACATTGCATTCGTTTTTAAAAGACAAACTTTCTTTACATCGAAAATTGACAGGCATGCATACCATTTCATAATATCCACTATCCAACTATAAATTGATTTAATAATAATCTTTGATGAACTCAATGACTCGAATGCAACGTTCTTTGAAATATGCTATGAAAGACTCCAAGTAATATCTTTAAAATGAGCAAATGCACAGCGGAAGATTTCTTTAACACCTGAGAATAAACATGCTTTAAAGTGTCAACCAAAAGGTTGGTGAGTTCATTAGTTTATCATAATCATTTATTTCCATCATTTTAATAGACCACAAGAATTTCATTTCCAGTTCTCATAAATATACGTCCCATGCATAGAGACAAAAATAATCATTCATATGGTGAACACCTGGTAATCGACATTCACAATATACATATAAGAATATCCCCATCATTCCGGGATCCTCCTTCGGACATGATATAAATTTTGAAGTACTAAAGCATCCGGTACTTTGGATGGGGCTTGCTGGGCCCAATAGATCTATCTTTAGGATTCGCGTCAATTAGGGTGTATGTTCCCTAATTCTTAGATTACCAGACTTTAATAAAAAGGGGCATATTCGATTTTGATAATTCAACTATAGAATGTAGTTTCAATTACTTGTGTCTATTTCGTCAAACATTTATAAAAGCGCATATATTCTCAGTCCCAAAAATATAAAGGGTAAAAAGGCAAATGAAACTCACCATACTGTATTTCGTAGTAAAAATACATATAACGTCATTGAACAAGTGCAAGGATGGCCTCGGATTCACGAACCTAAATTAATTATATATATTTATGTGTTGGTCAATATTTGTCTAACAAATTAGGTCAAGTCATAGTGTACCACAATCCTAATGCTCGAGACTAATATGCAAAAGTCAACAAAAGTAAATTTGACTCAAAATAATTTCCAAAAATCTATACATGATTAATATATAGTTTAAATATCGTCGTTTTATATTTTTAAATATTTTTAAAAGATTTATTAGAGTAAATAATATAATTTATTTATTAATAAATAAAATTTTCTATTAAATTTATATAATAAAATATACTTTTATATATATTAAGTAATAAAATTTATAGGGTTTATTTAATATCATAAAGATAATATGATATGTATTATTAAAGTAAGTTATTACACGTAGTAAAATATGTTTGTATCACATATTTATTTGATAAAATAATATCTATAATGATAATAAGTAAAAGTTGTATTATTTTGTAATAATAATTATTATTATAAAAATATCAATATTTATAATTACTAAGATGACATTATGATAAAACGATAATTCTAATTATGATAACTTTAATATTTACGATAATTTTTAATATTATCTTTAAAATAATAATTCTATTTAAAATAATAATAATAATGATATTTTGTAGTAACAATGACATTTCTATTAAAATGATAATTTTTGTTAAAATGATAGTTTTAATACTAACGATACTTTTAATAATAATAGTAATGATAAAAATAATAAGAACGATAATTTTATCTAAATCAATATATTATAATATTTTAATTTCATCATGATACTTTTACTCATTATTTCCTAATCGTTTCGTTTAATAGCTTTTAATCGTCTTTTATATCGTGTTCATAATAATGATAATAATAGTAATCAAAATAATTAGGTGTTACAAATATTTGTTTTAATTAAACTAATATTAATAATGATAGTTACTATAACATTATTAACGATAATACTAATAATTATCTTAATGATAATATAGTAATAATAATAATAACAATAACAATAACCATTTTTAAATAATGATATATATATTAATAATGATAATAATAATAATAATACTAATAATAATAATAATAATAATTGGATAATAATAATAATACTAATTATAACTTTAACGATAATAACGATAGTAATAATAAAAAAAATAACAATTTTTAATGATAAATCCCTTTTATTGATAAAGATAATAATAAGATAAAACTAGAACGACGATAAAAACGACGATAATAATAATCATTTTTAATAAAAATATCGAAAATTCAATTGATTATAACTTCTAATCCGTTCATCAAAACCATTCGATATCTAAAGGAAAAGTTCTTAATTTTTCGCTAGCTTTCCAAGAACATGCATTCTTATACCTTATCTCAACCGCAAGTGTAACTAATTCAAGATTCAACCTAACCTGTCTAAGGGCAATATCTAAAGTACAAGCATACATAATCCTAAATACTCGAGCACTAGTCAGGGATACACTATTAGTATGTAAAAGTTAAATTATGAGTACTCACGTATCAATATTGAGATTCAATATTACAGGAAAGGTACGTAGACGCAACGGAAATGATAAACACTATATTGACCTCACGAGCATACCCATGAACCATAATCAATCACCTCCATAGCTATAACCCATAATTTCCTTAATCCTATCCTACTCGAAAAACAATTTCAAAATCACTCGGACAGCACTCCGTCGTAATATTTTATGTATACTAATAATATCTTGAAATAATACGGATTAAATATATATATGTAAATCGATTGAGAGAGTTTAGAGAAAAATATTTTCAAGTTTCTATGAAATAATAAAACCTATTGAATTCTATTTATAATAGATTTTTGAATTATTAAAGTGAATTATTAAAGTATGAATTATTAAAGTGAATTATTAAAGTATGAATTATTAAAGTGAATTATTAAAGTAAGAATTATTAAAGTGAATTATTAAAGTATGAATTATTAAAGTATGAATTATTAAAGTAAATTATTAAAGTTAAAGTAAAGTAAAAATAAAGTAAAGGTAAAGTTTAAGTATAGTAAAAGTATAAAACTATGTACGTATAATACGCATATAAATATATATAATATTAATTTAAATCGTTATATATATTTAATAAAATAAAATATAAATATCGTTATCTTTATCATACTAGTTAAGTAATGAGTTGTCAAAAGTGGTTCTAGATATTTATAAAAGTTATATACGTTTTAATAATAAAGTTCTTTTTAAACTGAAAACGTTTTTTGTACGTTTGAAACTAAATAGATCAATCGAGTCTTTATGAGATTCAATCTTCCACTATCCTTTGTCTAGTTCTCAATGATTGACAATTTGTTCTTATTTATAAATCACTTTACCATTTTCCGAATATTGTTAAAATGGAAAGATTTCTCAAATCAACGTGGGCCTTTCAACAGAGACTTGTAATCATAATTCAATATATCTGATAATTCAATCATTTGATCTTATCTTCTAATTCCATTGATAAACATTTTGAAACAGATACAATCATATAAAGTATTTAATCTAATATTTTGTTTACGTTTCAAGTTATAATATATATACACATATACATATATAATCATATTCGTTTAATGGTTCGTGAATCGTTGGAACTTGGTCGAGGTTGAATGAATATATGAACATAGTTTAAAATTCTAGAAATTTAACTTAACAAATATTGCTTATCGTGTCGGAAACATATTAAGATTAAAGTTTAAATTTGGTTGGAAATTTCCGGTGTCGGAAACATATAAAGATTAAAGTTTAAATTTGATTGGAAATTTCCGGGTTGTCACAATACCTACCCGTTAAAGAAATTTCGTCCCGAAATTTGAGTGGAAAGGTCGTGAATGATAATAAGTATGTTTTCATGATGCATACGGGCTGAAAATTAGAGTTTTATCATCAGCGAATAATTTGGATAAACAATCCATTTATATGAAGAGTACGAATGAAGCTAACATAGAAGAGTGAAACGAGTAAGTGTAAATTCATCTTATCATTTGACGTAGATATGATTGATTCCCAGATTTCAAGGGATTTGAAGAAAATCTTCTTAATAAGATTTGACTCTCCGGTAATCAAGGGAATTAGGATCTGCTTTAAATGCGATCGTCCATTTTAATTGTTCTGTCGGAGATTTTCTTATAAATTCACCTCCTTCGTTTCCTTACAACTCACACCTTCTGTTGATGCATTTTATGCAAGTCCCTAGACATCTACCCACGTCCATTGTAGGTACAACAGTTTACAGGCCACCATGATTGCTCGTTATTATCCTATCCGTGTTTGTATGTGGTTACAGGAACTGCAGGAACGAGATTTAGATGTTTGACTATGTTAGACTTAGTCAGACGTACGAGTGAAGCCTCACTAGTACGGCTGACAGGCTCATACGCACGGTTGATGCTGAGCTAAGTCACAATTACAACCTAAATGAGAAGACACCAGTGAGTGATCACCCGTACGGCTGATGAAGCCAACTCGTACATGTGATGAATGAATCGTATGGGTGAGTCAACAGCAGGGGTATATAAAGTCTTATGTTCTTCATTTTAGGTTAAGCCTCTCATTTGTTACACACACTCAGATCTAGTGAGCTCCTCCGATTCTCTCTCAGTCCAAATCACCCAGGTGGTGAATAATAGCTCTAGGTGTTGATCTAATCACACTTGATTTAGTTGTGGTTTGACTAAATTAATCAAAAAAAAAACTTAACCTATTCACTAGAGGGTTTGATTCACTTATTCCGCCATTGTGTGAGTTAAATCTATTGATTTCTAAGTTCCTAGTCATGTTTCATCACCTTCTATTCTTTCCCCCTCAACTCATATTTTAAAGTATTCATCAATATGCTCCATCCAGTTCTGATTCTCGATATACTTCTAACTTTCATATTGGTCATTCTTCTTTTTCATCTACCGCCGAAAGAATCTATTTACTTCTACTATACTCTTGGGTTTATAGTGTTTCTAGTTCTCCCGTTTCTTTATATTGCTATATGCATCGATATATATGGTTTATAATTTCTGGTTTGTCATTGGGCTTTATATGTTCCCTTATATTTCAAAGTCTCTGCTTCTGTCGTCTATAATCATTATCATTCACAGTTAATGTTCTCTTTTATTTGCTGCAATTTATACCCCAATTTCTATTTCGGAGTTTTGTCCTTTCATTTCTTCTTCTTGCGATTAAGCACCGCTTGTAATGGTCCAGAATTCACAGATATGAATTTCGGAATGAACATTGTTAATGTTCTAGGAAGGAAATTGTGATGGCACGATCTTGACTTGTCAAATTACTAGAATACCTTGGAAAAGGCCGAATCATCAAGAAATATTTTCTTGATATTTTAGAGGTTAAATAGAATACAAGAGTCGTATAACATGGCACATGATGATGTTATGATCTGTGAATCATCACGTTCCATTTAGAAACTCAGCATGACTTACTGTAATATAATCACATTGATCAAGTGTCATTATATTATACTAATTTATGCTTCAGTTCCCAACACTACTTCAAAATATTCCTATTTTAAACTTGAATGTTTTAGAATTTAGAAACTAAAATAGTTTCTTTTATGATGTAATACAGATAGCGCGAAGAGGTAAATGATTTCAAATAAGAAAAATTAAGAAAATATCTTCAGAAATATGGAGGATATTTATAATGAAAGATATGATGATATTTTAGAATTTCTAATATCAGAGGATGATGAAGAATATTGTCCGCAGGGGTTTAGAGTCAGGAGCAAGGTATTCATTAATGACTTCAGCAGGTACTGAATCATTTGGATCCTTTGAAGTCAGGTTCAGTCTTTGTAATTTGTCCACAGCCTCCTTCCTACTTTGCTCAATCCGTTTTCCAGTTCCAAAACTTCTCTTTTTCTGCGCTTTGCCAGCACACTTCATCATTATCATCCAGCTTTTACCGTTTAAAGTCGTTTATAGTTTTTGCTGCTTCATCAGCATTTTTTCCATTTTCGGAGAACCAATTCGTAGTTCGGAGTGTTTTTCAGAAACTTCACATTCAAATTAAGTCCAGAAGATAGACGTTATATATACACATATAACTGTTGGCGTAGACATGCTGCGAGATTTCAAAATACTGATTGCTAATTCCTAATGATTCGTATGGAAATTCTCATTACAAGATGCGAATGAGTAAATGATGGGGTTTCAATGAATATTTATAATGACTTTTTGGAGAGGCTAAAGTCAAAGGGTAATGAAGTGGTTGGTACATCTGCTAATAATGTGGTGGAATGTAAAAGGTTCCTTGGTAACGATGGTGTATATCTCAAGGTTATAATAAGGTTAGTCTGACTGAAAAGTTGAAGTTGACTTACTGGAGCTGTGACAAAACTGGCTACTTTGAATAGGAGTCGCAAAGTTATTTTTGATAATAAATGTCAAAGAATCTGATGCGAATATGTTGTTTAAACTTTTACTTTGGTTTCAAGAGTTTTTCAGGTACATAACTGTGGGTAACATGTGGTTGGATCATCATCTCTATTGCTCATCATTTGAAGTGTCTTCAGAAATTTTTGAAGGGTTTGAACACAGATTGTAATCGTTAACATACATTTGATATTCTAACACAGTTTTGAAGTCAAAATATAGCTTGTGAAAGATGTAAGGATCTAAGAGTGATGATTTTGGTCATATCTCAAGTTGAATTTTGAGATTTCAAAATCAGAATATGTAATTAAATTTTGAATGAGTATGGTTGTTTTGATTTCTATAAAAAAATGTATATTGTTGTGAAAGTAGGGAGTATAATGGATGATTTGCTGAATCAGATTCGAAGAATGTAACATATTAATTGTGAATTTATATATCTCTCGGGTATTACCTACCCGTTAAAAAAAAAATTTCACAATTAATATTTTGTACAAAAGAATTTTATTACAGTCTTTATGAAAATATATATATGTATATTTTCTTCAGATGTAACATAGATTTAATGAGTTAATGTTAAATTAAACTCATTTGATTTACGGTTTAAACTAGAATTGAATATTCCCTAAAGGCTTTAAAAAGTACATAACTTTTACGCAGTATTTCTTTAATGACATTGAAATTATGAATCAATACTTCGTTATTTGTTGATGTATGATGTTCGGTTCATGGAATTCTTGTGAATTTCGCAAAGTACAAATGATGTTATCTGAAAAGTTTCGGGTACATAGATGATGAAAGTGTAAAATCAAATATATACTTGATTTATTATGAATTGGAATTTGTTGAATTGCGACAGAGATTGTAGTTAACGCTGGTTAAGTTGCGGCCGAAGGACGTACATTATTGCATATTTGTAATATGAATTAACCGAGTAGTTAAGATTCACACACAATTGCTTAGCACGGAAAGATTTATTTCAATATATATATATATATATATATATATAATATACATATAATTTCTTTAGAGGGAATGAGTTAATTCTTCATAACTCGTTGATACAATATACACGTTATTGATTCATAATGATGTCCACAGTGATTCTTGAACTGACGGAGTTTGTGATGTTATCGGTGTTGTTGATTCGGATGTTGACTGTACTGACGATGCTGGTAACGCTGACGGTACTGTTGATGTTGTTGGTAAAGCAAGTTTAGCTTGTTAATCAAACACCATTTTTGTCAGGGTTTCTACTCTCCCTTCTATCATTTTGGTTCTCTTAACTGATCTATGGTCAGGGCTAGATTAGATAATCTCTAAGACTTTAGAGATTACATAATCGCCGCGGAATGTTTCTCCAATGAAGTTATGAATTAATACTTCATCAGTTATTGTTGTTGGTACTCCTTGGTATCTATGGTACGTATGACGTTGATGCTTGTGGGACAGATTATGAAGTTGAGGTTTACGACGCGGTTGTGGTTGGAGGTGGTAATGGTACTGTTGGCGTTGATGATGGTGGTACTGGTTATGCTGCTGATGCTGTTGCTGGTGTTTGTAATCTCTGCACCATATTCTCCAAAGTCACTACCCGAGCGCGAAGCTCGTTGACTTCTTCTATTACACCGGGGTGATTGTCGGTTCGGACGAGCGGATAAATAAAATCTAAAATTTGATGTAATATATAATCGTGACGAGATACTCTGGAAATGAGCGAGAAAATGGTGTTTCAGACAGGTTCGCCGGTAAGTGCTTCAGGTTCTTCGTCAAGAGGGCAATGTGGTGGATGGAAGGGATCACCTTCTTCTTGTCTCCAATGATTGAGGAGGCTACGAACCCATCCCCAATTCATCCAGAATAGGTGATGACTGATTGGTTGATCTATTCCGGTCACACTGCTTTCAGAGCTTGAATGGGATTCCATTTTGGAATCTGAGTGACTTGAACTGATGACGAATTCCATTTCGTACGATTGGATAAAGGATTTTTTTTTCCCGATATGTAATGATTTTGGCTAACGGATGGTATTCTAATTACATAGAATATATATATATATATATATATATATATATATATATATATATATATATATATATATATATATATATATATATATATATATATATATATATATATAGATCAAAAGATTTCGTAGATTACGGAGGACTTTGCGGGATATGTCAGGCAAAGTTTAAAGTAACAGATACGATAAGATATGATTTAGCAGATATGCTAAGATATGAATTTTTGTCTATACACTATTCATGCAATCAATGCAGCAAGACGTGTCTTAGACTAAAAATGATAAGCAGGTAATTTCCTGAGGATGATAAGTAATTAATTTTCGACACAAAATGATAAGCAAAACTTTTGACATGCAGACACGGTCGAAGTCCAGACTCACTAATGCATCCTATCGACTTATCAGTTAGACACACTAATGCAGACCTGGTTCGCTAAGACCACCGCTCTGATACCAACTGAAAGGACCCGTTCATATACATTATAAACGATTCACAATAGTTGATTACATTGCGAGATATTTGACCTCTATATGATACATTTTACAAACATTGCATTCGTTTTTAAAAGACAAACTTTCTTTACATCAAAAATTGACAGGCATGTATACCATTTCATAATATCCACTATCCAACTATAAATTGATTTAATAATAATCTTTGATGAACTCAATGACTCGAATGCAACGTTCTTCGAAATATGCTATGAAAGACTCCAAGTAATATCTTTAAAATGAGCAAATGCACACCGGAAGATTTCTTTAACACCTGAGAATAAACATGCTTTAAAGTGTCAACCAAAAGGTTGGTGAGTTCATTAGTTTATCATAATCATTTATTTCCATCATTTTAATAGACCACAAGAATTTCATTTCCAGTTCTCATAAATATACGTCCCATGCATAGAGACAAAAATAATCATTCATATGGTGAACACCTGGTAACCGACATTCACAATATACATATAAGAATATCCCCATCATTCTGGGATCCTCCTTCGGACATGATATAAATTTTGAAGTACTAAAGCATCCGGTACTTTGGATGGGGCTTGTTGGGCCCAATAGATCTATCTTTAGGATTTGCGTCAATTAGGGTGTCTGTTCCCTAATTCTTAGATTACCAGACTTTAATAAAAAGGGGCATATTCGATTTCGATAATTCAACCATAGAATGTAGTTTCAATTACTTGTGTCTATTTCGTCAAACATTTATAAAAGCGCATGTATTCTCAGTCCCAAAAATATAAAGGGTAAAAAGGCAAATGAAACTCACCATACTGTATTTCGTAGTAAAAATACATATAACGTCATTGAACAAGTGCAAGCATGGCCTCGGATTCACGAACCTAAATTAATTATATATATTTATGTGTTGGTCAATATTTGTCTAACAAATTAGGTCAAGTCATAGTGTACCACAATCCTAATGCTCGAGACTAATATGCAAAAGTCAACAAAAGTAAATTTGACTCAAAATAATTTCTAAAAATCTATACATGATTAATATATAGTTTAAATATCATCGTTTTATATTTTTAAATATTTTTAAAAGATTTATTAGAGTAAATAATATAATTTATTTATTAATAAATAAAATTTTATATTAAATTTATATAATAAAATATACTTTTATATATATTAAGTAATAAAATTTTTAGGGTTCATTTAATATCATAAAGATAATATGATAGGTATTATTAAAGTAAGTTATTACACGTAGTAAAATATGTTTGTATCACATATTTATTTGATAAAATAATATCTATAATGATAGTAAGTAAAAGTTGTATTATTTTGTAATAATAATTATTATTATAAAAATATCAATATTTATAATTACTAAGATGACATTATGATAAAACGATAATTCTAATTATGATAACTTTAATATTTGCGATAATTTTTAATATTATCTTTAAAATAATAATTCTATTTAAAATAATAATAATAATGATATTTTATAGTAACAATGACATTTCTATTAAAATGATAATTTTTGTTAAAATGATAGTTTTAATACTAACGATACTTTTAATAATAATAGTAATGATAAAAATAATAAGAACGATAATTTTATCTAAATCAATATCTTATAATATTTTAATTTCATCATGATACTCTTACTCATTATTTCCTAATCGTTTCGTTTAATAGTTTTTAATCGTCTTTTATATCGTATTCATAATAATGATAATAATAATAATAGTAATCAAAATAATTAGGTGTTACAAATATTTGTTTTAATTACACTAATATTAATAATGATAGTTACTATAACATTATTAACGATAATACTAATAATTATCTTAATGATAATATAGTAATAATAATAATAACAATAACAATAACCATTTTTAAATAATGATATATATATATTAATAATGATAATAATAATAATAATACTAGTAATAATAATAATAATAATAATAATAATAAAAATAATAATTGGATAATAATAATAATACTAATTATAACTTTAACGATAATAACGATAGTAATAATAAAAAAAATAACAATTTTTAATGATAAATCCCTTTTATTGATAAAGATAATAATAATGATAATAATAAGATAAAACTAGAACGACGATAAAAACGACGATAATAATAATCATTTTTAATAAAAATATCGAAAATTCAATTGATTATAACTTCTAATCCGTTCATCGAAACCATTCGATATCTAAAGGAAAAGTTCTTAATTTTTCGCTAGCTTTACAAGAACATGCATATCTTATACCTTATCTCAACCGCAAGTGTAACTAATTCAAGATTCAACCTAACCTGTCTAAGGGCAATATCAAAAGTACAAGCATACATAATCCTAAATACTCGAGCACTAGTCAGGGATACACTATTAGTATGTAAAAGTTAAATTATGAGTACTCACGTATCAATATTGAGATTCAATATTGCAGGAAAGGTACGTAGACGCAACGGAAATGATAAACACTATATTGACCTCACGAGCATACCCATGAACCATACTCAATCACCTCCATAGCTATATGTCATGACCCGGAAATTTTCGACCAAATTTAAAATTAATCTTTATATGATTTAGACATGATAAGCAAAGTCTGTTAGGTTGAGTCTCAAAAATTTTGAACTGCTTCATATATTCAATTGAACTTCGATGGTTCTCGACGATTCAAGAACGACTAGTTGTAAATAGATGCATATATATTTTATATATATATATATATATATATATATATATATATATATATATATATATATATATATATATATATATATATATATATATATGATAATAATTTGAAATACAATATGATTTAGTGATCATGTGAATTAAAAATATGATATTATGATAATTATTATTTAAAATACATCTATAAAAATAAAGTATATTAAATATGTATTTTGTGATTTCGAATCAATTTAGTAAAACGACAAGAACACTAAATTGTCATTCGATCGATATTAAGCAAGTTAGATTCGAACTTAAGTGATTTAAAAATAAACAATGACCCAAAAATAAGTTCTATAAATTATAGGCTCATTAAGAATATATTTAGAAACTAATTATTGAATTTTAAAACTTTTTATATTTTACTTGGGATTAGGAGTGAATGATCAATGTAATTTTTATTTAACAAATTAATGATTGAATTTATACCATAATGTTCAAAATAAATAAATATAGTTAACTTAAAATATGAGATTTTTCCAAGGACTTTTATCCGCCATTAATTTAACAACGGAGTACGAAATAATAGTCTGTGAAAACTGTCGATGGTGTGTAATACTGTAGTTAATTGATCCGTGATTTAAATTATGATTCAAAGAATCACTATGCTTAATTGATGTAATTGGGGTCACTGTGTTTGTTTCCTTGTATATCTAAATCTTACAAATATATACGGAGTATCTACTTTTTGAAAAGCAAACAATAATTTATATTGAACAAGGAGATGTATATCCGAATTAATCTATCCTTATATCTATATTGGACATACACTAACACACTAAACACCAATTTCATATTCCTACTTTTTCTTCTTAATTTCAGTCGATTCCTCTCAAACCCACTTTGCATCACCTCCAACGAAACTCACTTGAACGAAACCACCATAGTCTCTACCTCCTAGTTTAACACCATACACACACACGAACCACCATCATGAACCGTCACCTTCACTTAAACCGTCGCCATTTTTCTCTTCTTCTTCTTGCTACATTCATGGATAACCAAAATCCACCACTCCCCGACTACCCTTACAAACGAGAACCATACTACTTTCATCAAACACACTATTAAAACCCACTTTAAGTCAACACCACTATTATCATCTACATAGTCTCTCGCCTTCTATTTGTTTCAGACCGATAACCAAGATACTATAACAACCACCATCCTATAATCATCTTCCATCGCCACCCTTTAACCGACTCCTTCACCATGGAATTCTTGTGATCACAACGCAAACTCAACATCCATATCACCATCATTGATCACCTTCATCATCATAATTGAACCACTTCGTGTTGATAACTGTGATAACAATCGAACCCCGTCGACAGCACCTTCATCCTTTTTGTTCCATTGACATAACCCATCACCTCCATGAAACCCACATACTTTTGTTTTCGATTGCCACCTTATAAATCACAACTAATACGATCTATCTTTTATCACCATTTAACGAGACCATGCTTGAACCATATTACTACTATCTTCCACCTCCTCGTTCAACACCTTGCACACCCCATATGTATTTCTGTTTTTTTTAAGCCAAGAACAATCACAATATCGACACCCTTAACCACATGAAACCCATTTAATCCTATTACAATCAAAATCGATGCAAGTATATAACCTCCACACAAATGACTTTATCAATTAAAAATTATTTTAGCATGTTCCTTTGGTTTCCTTTTTATCCGACAAAATCATAAGCAAGATTACAAAGAGTAATATAGATTATAAAGTGGGGTTGAGAGTGGTTATGTTTGAGTTAAAGTCCACTAGTGGAATATATATATTATAAACAAAATTAGGACAACAAACAAGCTGGTCGTTTTTTTTTTGTTTTTTTTTCATAAAGGGGCGGTAAAACATTAATTGTTTTTATGCTTGGCCACGTTCATGTGTAAGTTATTGGGCCGACGTAAAATTTTTTTAGCTTAATGGATGAACATAAAAATTAGGGACAAAAGTTCATGATATTATAATGTTTATGATGATCATGTTGGAGGGTTAGGTTGATAATGACGATGATATGTTCATGATTTTATGTATTGATGTTAGTATTAAGATAATAGTGTTAAATGGCTATGAATGATGAGTGATAAGGATGATATTGATCGTGATATTTAAAAGGTGATGGTGTTTTGATGAAATTAATACATGTGATATTTGATGATGTTAAGTGAAAATGATGAAAGGATAATAAGATAATGATGATTTGAGTTAGGAATTAATTAAATGATGAAGAAGAAGAACATACAGTATTACGGGATAAATATATTTGTGTGTTTGAAAATAACAAAAAAGTAAGAAGTGGCGTAATGGTTTGTAGTGTTGGGGTTAAGCGAAAGGTCATGAGATCGAACCTAGGATGGTGCAGTTATTCATTTTTTTTTAGCTGCACAAGTGGGTCAAATCAGATTGGGTTGTTAATTGGGTCGAGAACCATTTCCTAGTTCTGTTGGGCTGATTGATAAAGAGTGATGGGTTATATAAATTTAAATCTGAGTTTAATCCGAAAAGCGAGGTCAGAGGAGTGGTTAAGGATATTATCAGGTTAGCGGGACGTCGCGGGTTCAAACCCGGACTTGGGCATTATTTTTATGGCTACTTCCTTGAGGTAGTTATTTATCTATTTATTATTATTATTATTATTATTATTATTATTATTATTATTATTATTATTATTATTATTACTAATTTAGTTTATATTATTATAATAAATATTATGAGTATTATTATATTTAGTATGAACATAAGTGTTGTATTAAAGTTATTATTATTATTATCATTATTACTTTTATATTAACAATATTATCATAGCAAATAAATATTTTTCACATAAGAGTATATTTGTTACAACTACCCTAATAGTTCATATAACTATGTATATTAAGATTATTTATATAAACATTTACATATTACAAATTATTTATTTTTAATATAATATTAACTATTTTAAATATATACAAATTTAATATATAATATATACAATTTAAGATATAATATATAAATTTATTTGAATTACGAATATATGTATTAATATACATATGAATGATATAGGTTCGTGAATCCGAGGTCAACCCTACACTTGTTAAATGACGTCATATGTATTTTTACTACAAAATACAGTATGGTGAGTTTCATTTGCTCCCTTTTTAATTGCTTTTGCAAAATATATTTTTGGGCTGAGAATACATGCGCTGCTTTTATAAATTTTTACGAAATAGACACAAGTACTTAAAATATATTCTACGTTGAGTTGTACCACTGGCATATTTCCCTGTAGCTTGGTAACTACTATTTACATGGGTATTGTAAACGCGAATCCTGTTGATAGATCTATCGGGCCTGACAACCCCAACCGGACTGGACGACCAGTATTCAACGGTTGAACAGTACTTCGTTTCGTGACTACACTTGGTACAGTGTAGTGAGATTTCACAATAAAGGGAATATGCGACGTTGATTAAATGTTAACTATGGTTACCAAGTGCTCAACCACTTAGAATATTATTATTAAAACGTTTATGTATATGAAATCTTGTGGTCTATTAAGATATTGAAATGATTGTTAGGATAAACCTATGAACTCACCAACCTTTTGGTTGACACTTTTAAGCATGTTTATTCTCAGGTATGAAAGAAACCTTCCGCTGTGCATTTGATCATTTTAGAGATATTACTTGGAGTCGGTCATGGCATATTTAAGTTAACGCCTCGCAATGGGACCAAATGTTGATGACTTCGTCCAGGTGGATTAGGACGGGTCGTTTCATGTGGTATCAGAGCGGTGGTCGTAGCGAACCAGGTCTTGCATTAGTGTGTCTAACTAGTAGTTGTTAGGATACATTAGTGAGTCTGGACTTCGACCTAGTAGTTGTTAGGTTATATTAGTAAGTCTAGACTTGAACCTGGTCTACATGTTAAAAGTGTTTGCTTACCACCATTTGTCGAAAAATATCTACTTATCATTTTCAGTCTCAACGCGTCTTATTGCAATTATTGCATAGACGGTGTACAGACAAATTCATATCCCATCACATTAAATCTTGTCTGACACGTTTCCTTAATTTCCTCCATAATCTACGAGATCTTCTGTACTACGTACAGGTAGTTTATGTAATTAGAATATCATCCGATATTTGAAGATCATTACATATCGAAATCCCTTTATCTAACCGTATCAAATGAAACTCACCACTAGTTCAAATCCCTCGGGTTCCGATATGATGTCTCACTTAAGCTCCGAAGACAGCGTGACTGGAGCGCACCACCCGATCAATTACCGTGATTATTGGAGAAAATGGGGGTGGGTTCGTGACATACTCACCCTATGGAGAAGGGAAGAAGGTACTCCATATCATGAGTCGAATCTACCGCCTAATGTCGGAGTACTCGACCCGCTCACCGGCGAACCTGTACGCAACACTGTTTATACCCTCCTTGCGAGAATTTTTTTGTCTTGAGGCTACCATTAACGGAACTAGAGAAGATATCCAACCTCCACCTCACACTGATAACCAGCCAGGGTTAGTAGAAGAAGTCAACGAACTTCGTGCTCGAGTAGTAGCTTTGGAGAATATGGTGCAAAACTTACCAGCTTCAGCAGCATCACCGGCACCAACAGTACCACCATTATCAACAGCTGTACCATCAACAACACAAGCCTCAACATCTCATTCTGTACCTCGAGCATAATTTTCATTCTACGTATCGTTCTACACCGACTATCTTTGTTCGACATATCGTTCTATATCAATTACCTTTGTTCTACATGACGATTATGTAATCTCTAATGTTTTAGAGATTATGTATTCTAGTTCTAATGGTAAATCAAATGAGTTTAATATCATATTAACTCATTAAATCCATGATTACATCTGAAGAAAATATATATGTATATATGCTTTCATAAAGATAGTAATTAAAAATTCTTTTGTACCAACTGTTAATGGTGAAAATATTTTAACGGGTAGGTAATACCCGAGGAATATTTAGATTTCACATTAATAAGTTACACTGTACATTCTTCGAATCTGACTAAACGTTCAGTCACTATCCTACATGTATCCATATATATACGTATCTGTTCACCACAGAATCCATTTTCGTTCAATTTCATATTTGGATTTTGATCTATCAAAATTCAACAAGTGGCATAATGAAGAAAACATTGGACAAAATAAAATTTGATAGAAACAAACGAATTAACTAATTGAAATTTTGTTAGGAATCCACGCTAACTGTTCCTAGCTAACTTATTACATTTTATTTATCGCAATTTATTTATCGTAATTTTATTTATCGTCATTTAAATACTGTTATTCATTTTAAGCACTTTACATATCGTCGGATAAATCGGGACACATGTACATAATACGTCGGATTAATTCTGAGACAATAAGTTGTACAATGGGTCATGATACGTATTTATTAATTCAAATATTTGGTACATCCTAACACAATAAGTATACAATACATTTTGATAAATCCTAAGACAACACGTACACAATACGTCTTAGTTAATTCTAAGACAATACGTATACAATACGTCTCTGGGTTGATGCAAAGACAATACGTATACAATACGTTGTGGGATAATTTTAAAATTATATATATATAAACCGATTATTGGACTATCAACAATGGACAATTAAAAATGAATTAAAATATTGATTATAACATATGAAACTAAACAACTCTTCAAGTTTGCCACTTGATTCCATCTTCAACTTCATTTGTATCTTGACGATTCCAATCTGAGTTCAAACCTTTCATGATTCTTGAAAACACCTCAATCAAGAGGATGAACTAACTGCACTTTATCTACGGAAGGAAAGATTTCTGCATATAGCTATGCACCTAAAAACACTCAGAACTTGAGTAAATGTTTAACATGTATCTGTACTAACTCCTTTGGCATTGTTATTACCGAAAATAACTTTACAATCCCTTTCAAAATGGCAAATTTTGTCACAGCTCCAGCAAATCAACTTCGACTTTTCATTACAACCTTATTATAACCTGATATATATGCGTGCTCATTTACTGTTACCAGCGAACCATTTATATTCCATCATATTACCCTCAGCGTTTAATCATCTAAAAACACAACTCTCCTGAAACCACCTCGGATTGATAACCAACGATTTAGATATGTCCACACAAAAAAATGCAGAGGAAACAGTAAAATTGTAGATGGCCTAAATGGCCAAGAGTTTGATGATAAAGAATGGAGTGTTGGAAACACTCAATAGAAAATTTGGTACTGAAAAACGGATTGAGTTAACCATGAAGGAGACCAAGGACAAATACAAGGACCAAACCCTATATTCAAAGAATCCAGGTAATTCTGGATCGGATGAAACCTTCAACAAATAACTTGCTCCGAAGCCATGTTAAAATCTTGCGGAAAATTTTTCTTCACCAACTTTCGAACTTAGAAATTCCAAAATATCATCATAAATATCTTAGATATTTATGAGGATATTTTCATAAATATTCTTGTCCGAAATTATCTACCTCTTCGTGTTTTCTGTATTCTGTTATATTGAAAACTTCTGTAAAGTCTAAGTGTAAATTATGAATGAATTGTGGAGAAGTGTTGGGAATTGAAGCATGAGTTAGTATAATATAATGCGCTTGGCCAACGTGATCATATTAGAGTAAGTCATGCTGAGTTTCTAATGGAATGTGATGATTCACAGACTATACCATCATCATGTGCCATGTTACATAACTCTTTCATTCTATTTAACCTCTAAACATATCAAGAAAATATTCTCTTGATATTTCTATCCATTCGATAATTTCGACAGTTGCTAATAAATTGTGCTACTACATTTTCTTTCTGATTAGAAGATTTCTTTAAATTCCTTGAACTCCAGAAGAATAATCGTGACTACGTCAAAAGACAGGTCGAATCTTATTTTCCTCATTTCAATATTTTGTGATAGCTTCACTTATACGCTGCAAGTAATTGAATTGTCTTATTCATATTACTCAACGGTGATAAAACTCTATTTATCAACTCATATTCGTCATGAAAACATTTTTAGTGTTAACCATGATGACCTCGATCAAATTTCGGGACGAAATTTCTTTAACGGGTAGGTACTGTCATGACCCGGAAATTTTCGACCAAATTTGAAATTAATCTTTATATGATTTAGACATGATAAGCAAAGTCTGTTAGGTTGAGTCTCAAAAATTTTGAACTGCTTCATATATTCAATTGAACTTCGATGGTTCTCGACGATTCAAGAACGACTAGTTGTAAATAGATGCATATATATTTTAATATATATATATATATATATATATATATATATATATATATATATATATATATATATATATATATATATATATATGATAATAATTTGAAATACAATATGATTTAGTGATCATGTGAATTAAAAATATGATATTATGATAATTATTATTTAAAATACATCTATAAAAATAAAGTATATTAAATATGTATTTTGTGATTTCGAATCTATTTAGTAAAACGACAAGAACACTAAATTGTCATTCGATCGATATTAAGCAAGTTAGATTCGAACTTAAGTGATTTAAAAATAAACAATGACCCAAAAATAAGTTCTATAAATTATAGGCTCATTAAGAATATATTTAGAAACTAATTATTGAATTTTAAAACTTTTTATATTTTACTTGGGATTAGGAGTGAATGATCAATGTAATTTTTATTTAACAAATTAATGATTGAATTTATACCATAATGTTCAAAATAAATAAATATAGTTAACTTAAAATATGAGATTTTTCCAAGGACTTTTATCCGCCATTAATTTAACAACGGAGTACGAAATAATAGTCTGTGAAAACTGTCGATGGTGTGTAATACTGTAGTTAATTGATCCGTGATTTAAATTATGATTCAAAGAATCACTATGCTTAATTGATGTAATTGGGGTCACTGTGTTTGTTTCCTTGTATATCTAAATCTTACAAATATATATGGAGTATCTACTTTTTGAAAAGCAAACAATAATTTATATTGAACAAGGAGATGTATATCCGAATTAATCTATCCTTATATCTATATTGGACATACACTAACACACTAAACACCTATTTCATATTCCTACTTTTTCTTCTTAATTTCAGTCGATTCCTCTCAAACCCACTTTGCATCACCTCCAACGAAACTCACTTGAACGAAACCACCATAATCTCCACCTCCTAGTTTAACACCATACACACACACACGAACCACCATCATGAACCGTCACCTTCACTTAAACCGTCGCCATTTTTCTCTTCTTCTTCTTGCTACATTCATGGATAACCAAAATCCACCACTCCCCGACTACCCTTACAAATGAGAACCACACTACTTTCATCAAACACATTATTAAAACCCACTTTAAGTCAACACCACTATTATCATCTACATAGTCTCTCGCCTTCTATTTGTTTCAGACCGATAACCAAGATACTATAACAACCACCATCCTATAACCATCTTCCATCGCCACCCTTTAATCGACTCCTTCACCATGGAATTCTTTTGATCACAACGCAAACTCAACATCCATATCACCATCATTGATCACCTTCATCATCATAATTGAACCACTTCGTGTTGATAACTGTGATAACAATCGAACCCCGTCGACAGCACCTTCATCCTTTTTGTTCCATTGACATAACCCATCACCTCCATGAAACCCACATACTTTTGTTTTCGATTGCCACCTTATAAATCACAACTAATACGATCTATCTTTTATCACCATTTAACGAGACCATGCTTGAACCATATTACTACTATCTTCCACCTCCTCGTTCAACACCTTGCACACCCCATATGTGTTTCTGTTTTTTTTAAGCCAAGAACAATCACCATATCGACACCCTTAACCACATGAAACCCATTTAATCCTATTACAATCAAAATCGATGCAAGTATATAACCTCCACACAAATGACTTTATCAATTAAAAATTATTTTAGCATGTTCCTTTGGTTTCCTTTTTATCCGACAAAATCATAAGCAAGATTACAAAGAGTAATATAGATTATAAAGTGGGGTTGAGAGTGGTTATGTTTGAGTTAAAGTCCACTAGTGGAATATATATATTATAAACGAAATTAGGACAACAAACAAGCTGGTCATTTTTTTTGTTTTTTTCATAAAGGGGCCTAAAACATTAATTGTTTTTATGCTTGGCCACGTTCATGTGTAAGTTATTGGGCCGACGTAAAAAATTTTTTAGCTTAATGGATGAACGTAAAAATTAGGGACAAAAGTTCATGATATTATAATGTTTATGTTGATCATGTTGGAGGGTTAGGTTGATAATGACGATGATATGTTCATGATTTTATGTATTGATGTTAGTATTAAGATAATAGTGTTAAATGGCGATGAATGATGAGTGATAAGGATGATATTGATCGTGATATTTAAAAAGTGATGGTGTTTTGATGAAATTAATACATGTGATATTTGATGATGTTAAGTGAAAATGATGAAAGGATAATAAGATAATGATGATTTGAGTTAGGAATTAATTAAATGATGAAGAAGAAGAACATACAATATTACGGGATAAATATATTTGTGTGTTTGAAAATAACAGAAAAGTAAGAAGTGGCGTAATGGTTTGTAATGTTGGGGTTAAGTGAAAGGTCATGAGATCGAACCTAGGATGGTGCAGTTATTCATTTTTTTTAGCTGCACAAGTGGGTCAAATCAGATTGGGTTGTTAATTGGGTCGAGAACCATTTCCTAGTTCTGTTGGGATGATTGATAAAGAGTGATGGGTTATATAAATTTAAATCTGAGTTTAATCCGAAAAGCGAGGTCAGAGGAGTGGTTAAGGATATTATCAGGTTAGCGGGACGTCGCGGGTTCAAACCCGGACTAGGGCATTATTTTTATGGCTACTTCCTTGAGGTAGTTATTTATCTATTTATTATTATTATTATTATTATTATTATTATTATTATTATTATTATTATTATTATTATTATTATTATTATTATTATTATTACTAATTTAGTTTATATTATTATAATAAATATTATATTATGAGTATTATTATATTTAGTATGAACATAAGTGTTGTATTAAAGTTATTATTATTATTATCATTATTACTTTTATATTAACAATAATATCATAGCAAATAAATATTTTTCACATAAGAGTATATTTGTTACAACTACCCTAATAGTTCATATAACTATATATATTAAGATTATTTATATAAACATTTACATATTACAAATTATTTATTTTTAATATAATATTAACTATTTTAAATATATACAAATTTAATATATAATATATACAATTTAAGATATAATATATAAATTTATTTGAATTACGAATATATGTATTAATATACATATGAATGATATAGGTTCGTGAATCCGAGGTCAACCCTAAACTTGTTAAATGACGTTATATGTATTTTTACTACAAAATACAGTATGGTGAGTTCCATTTGCTCCCTTTTTAATTGCTTTTGCAAAATATATTTTTGGGCTGAGAATACATGCGCTGCTTTTATAAATGTTTACGAAATAGACACAAGTACTTAAAATATATTCTACGTTGAGTTGTACCACTGGCATATTTCCCTGTATCTTGGTAACTACTATTTACATGGGTATTGTAAACGCGAATCCTGTTGATAGATCTATCGAGCCTGACAACCCCAACCGGACTGGACGACCAGTATTCAATGGTTGAACAGTACTTCGTTTCGTGACTACACTTGGTACAGTGTAGTGAGATTTCATAATAAAGGGAATATGCGACGTTGATTAAATGTTAAGTATGGTTACCAAGTGCTCAACCACTTAGAATATTATTATTAAAACGTTTATGTATATGAAATCTTGTGGTCTATTAAGATATTGAAATGATTGTTAGGATAAACGTATGAACTCACCAACCTTTTGGTTGACACTTTTAAGCATGTTTATTCTCAGGTATGAAAGAAACCTTCCGCTGTGCATTTGCTCATTTTAGAGATATTACTTGGAGTCGGTCATGGCATATTTAAGTCAACGCCTCGCAATGGGATCAAATGTTGATGACTTCGTCCAGGTGGATTAAGACGGGTCATTTCACTATAACCCATAATTTCCTTAATCCTATCCTACTCGAAAAACAATTTCAAAATCACTCGGACAGCACTCCGTCGTAATATTTTATGTATACTAATAATATCTTGAAATAATACGGATTAAATATATATATGTAAATCGATTGAGAGAGTTTAGAGAAAAATATTTTCAAGTTTCTATGAAATAATGAAACCTATTGAATTCTATTTATAATAGATTTTTGAATTATTAAAGTGAATTATTAAAGTATGAATTATTAAAGTGAATTATTAAAGTATGAATTATTAAAGTAAATTATTAAAGTATGAATTATTAAAGTGAATTATTAAAGTATGAATTATTAAAGTGAATTATTAAAGTATGAATTATTAAAGTGAATTATTAAAGTTAAAGTAAAGTAAAAATAAAGTAAAGGTAAAGTTTAAGTATAGTAAAAGTATAAAACTATGTACGTATAATACGCGTATAAATATATATAATATTAATTTAAATCGTTATATATATTTAATAAAATAAAATATAAATATCGTTATCTTTATCATACTAGTTAAGTAATGAGTTGTCAAAAGTGGTTCTAGATATTTATAAAAGTTATATACGTTTTAATAATAAAGTTTTTTTAAACTGAAAACGTTTTTTGTACGTTTGAAACTAAATAGATCAATCGAGTCGTTATGAGATTCAATCTTCCACTATCCTTTGTCTAGTTCTCAATGATTGACAATTTGTTCTTATTTATAAATCACTTTACC
The DNA here is from genome assembly GCF_046630445.1 of Rutidosis leptorrhynchoides. NCBI lineage: Eukaryota > Viridiplantae > Streptophyta > Magnoliopsida > Asterales > Asteraceae > Rutidosis > Rutidosis leptorrhynchoides. The sequence continues at coordinate 372,395,828 of NC_092337.1, read as the reverse complement.
ATTTTCCGAATATTGTTAAAATGGAAAGATTTCTCAAATCAACGTGGGCCTTTCAACAGAGACTTGTAATCATAATTCAATATATCTGATAATTCAATCATTTAATCTTATCTTCTAATTCCATTGATAAACTTTTTGAAACAGATACAATCATATAAAGTATTTAATCTAATATTTTGTTTACGTTTCAAGTTATAATATATATACACATATACATATATAATCATATTCGTTTAATGGTTCGTGAATCGTTGGAACTTGGTCGAGGTTGAATGAATGTATGAACATAGTTTAAAATTCTTGAAATTTAACTTATAAATTTATTGCTTATCGTGTCAGAAACATATAAAGATTAAAGTTTAAATTTGGTTGAAAATTTCCGGTGTCGGAAACATATAAAGATTAAAGTTTAAATTTGGTTGGAAATTTCCGGGTTGTCACAGTAAGTATTCTTGGGGAAGACAAGTACTCGGTGCTTGGAATTTGGCCTAAAGGTGTTTTAGAACCATTTTCACTAGTTGTTAGTGATTATTGGTGAGTTTGGGCATGAGTTGTGCTCTGAAGTGCAATTGGGTCATAATTACACTAGGTGTTGATTTGGGTTGGTGGTTATCCACCCTAATTGTGTTAATTGATTATGTGATAAATGGAATAGGTAAATTCCATTGACGGGTTGCGGAGTTGGTCTATTGCATTCATCAAGGCGATAAGGTGAGTGTAAATGTATTATATGCATATGTATGCGTAGGGTGGGTGCGGGTGTGGTAAAGTGAACCTAGTGTGTTTTGAGTTCACTTCGCATGTGTGTATGTTTCGGTGACCCCCCTTGGGGTAGTGAATCACGTGAGTATTCGGATTCACTATGGCGCGTGAGTGTTCAGCCGATCCCGTTGTTGTTGTGATGGTTTGGGGAGTGAATCGCGTGAGTTTTTGGATTCACAATGACGCGTGAGTTTTCGGTCATCCCCGTGGTTGTTGTGGATTAGGGTAGTGAGTCATGTGAGTTTTCAGATTAACTATGGCGCGTGAGTGTTCAGCCAACCCCGTTGTCATTGCGATGGAGGTAGTGAATCGCGTGAGTTTTCGAATTCACTAGGGCGCGTGAGTTTTCGGCCATCCCTCGTGTGTTTAAGGTTAAGGGTTAACCTTAGTCTTTATGTATATGCGTATATATATAGATGTGTTTGTAGTAAATCTTGTTGACTTGTCATGGAGGTATTTGCTTATAGGTTGTGTTGTTATACGCATGGTATGTGTTTATTATATGTTGTTATTGAGGCGTAGTCATTATATACATATGTATGTATATAGTATGTTTACATTACTAAGCATTGTTTACCGTCTCGTTGTTTACATTTTTATAGATTCCCGAAGTGGAGGTGGGAAGGGTAAGTACGAGGACTAGAGGACTACCGCATGTTACTTTAGAAGATATTGCTTTTGGATTTGACTTAGGATTGGGTAGTGCAATCCCAATCATCATGCTCGGTCTTTTGTTTAACTAAACTACATTGGATCGAAATTGTCATGTTATTGTACTAATGGGTCATTGGAGTCCCGAGGGTCAAAATACTAGTCTTGTTACTTAAAAACCATTTGTTTGATGTTTGGTAATGTTATACTTGGTTTTAGTTATTATCGGTAGAGTTGGGGTCGAGTGCGAGGTGTCAAAATAATTACTACACCTCAGTATTTGTTTTTGCCTGGGATCACGTTGCGACCCAATCTCACTGCATCGCTACCATAAGTGTAAATTGAGTGCCAAATGTACTTTGTGGATTTGCGAGTCTGAATCAGGGGGAAGTCGCGTCGCAACTTGTAACATCGCGACGCGACTGAGTGCTGAATCAGATGGTCATTTGTGGTTCCCAGCTCGGCACTAAAAGTTCGCATAGGATCGCGTCGCGATTAAGGGGCCTCGTGTCGCGAGTCTCCACTGTAAAAAAATGGTGATAAAATGGTATATTGATTTAATAAAACGGGTTGGGGTCCTTTCAAGGTGGCACTCTTGAGGTTGTAATGAAGAAAGAATCAAAAATTAAAGAACCCGGATGTGATGAAATCCTTTGTTTTGAGTGATCCAGACGAAAACGAATGTTAGAGGCCCCAAGTGGATTGTTTGTAGTAGATGATCAACCTCTTGGTGTTTGTTTCGAGTTTGAGTGAGGGGTTTCTTCAGGTTGCAAGGGTGCCTCCGATTCTAGTGTTGGTAAGGCAATATCAGGATCTTCTTTTTGTTATTTTTACTCTGATGTGAAGGATTTTGATGCTTTTAAGTTGAAGGTAAGCTACTTAATTCAAAGCTCAAAGCTAAGTTTTAGAAAAGAAAGTTCATGGAGCAGAACTGAAGAATTTCTTCGTCGTTGACATTTGAGTTTGTTTGTTTGTTTATTGTTTTCTTGTATGCTTTCGTTTATGTCCTTGTAGTTGTGGATTTAGTTTTCTCGATTTTAATTCTAGTGGTTTTGTTGTTTTTTGTTTCGTCAGTTGCTCGGTCTCCAAGTTTGGTTTTGTTGTTTAGCGTAACGACCCAACCCGTTATCCAACCGAATACGTGAAATAAAAAAATAAAATTTAAACTGTTCTGCCCAGACCGGGTGCGCGGCGCGACACTTTTACCGACACTTTTAGATCTTCCTAAATTTACAGCTTCTGTCCTAAATTTACAATTTTTGCTTAAAGATCTTCCGCTTCCCGACACTTTTAGACTAAACGCTTTTCACAACATTTTATATTAGGTAAAACTAACACGTTTCAATAATAAAATGAGTTTTATGACACCGGGCCCACATATGCCCAAATTACCCTTAAGTACAAAATACAAGTTCGACCCAAATGAGTTTAAGTTCCAAACAACACTACGAGCATGATGTTTAGGGATAAACTACCCAATCTTAAGTCGAATCCAAAAGTAATCCAAGCAAGCATCAAAAGGAAAAATCATCTAATCCCGAGCATACCCTTGCCACGTCCACTTCCGAACCTAAAAATGTAAACATCGAGAGGGTAAGCTAATGCTTAGTGAATGCAATACTTATACGCATACATACATAATTTAATCACATGTATACACCTACACAAACAACACAATATCATTAGCAAATCACAATAATCGAAATAATCAACGTACAACACTAATAAAACTTACACAATCCAATATACACAATGTCGACATTCGACTCGATGGTGGCCGACGAAGACCGGTAGGTCAAATACGTTAACCACTCACCACCCATCGCAACGCGTACGTGGCCGACGAAGAGCGGTAGATCAAAATCATTAGCCACTCACCACTACGCACTATGAGACCGACGAAAAGTGCAACCGAAACGTTAATACTTACCTCAATCACAAGGATGGCCGACGAAAAGCGAAACCGCTTACCATCTTATGATAAGTGGCTAACGAAGAGCGAATCCCCAAACGGATAACACTCACCACTTACCCCAACACACACATGTGGCCGACGAAGAGCGATATATCAAACATTAATCACTCACCACATAACCAAACAAGCACATGTGACCAACAAAGAGTGATAGGTCAAACATTAATCACTCATCACATGCCTCACTTCCAATTGTGGTCGATAAAGAGTCATTCCTTCCGGATATCACTCACCACATAACACAAATCAAATATAGCCAATGAAGAGCTATCCATACGGATACCGCTCACTATATTTTTCCCCAGCCTAAATGTGGCTCACGAAAAGCGTATCCTACCGGATAACACTTACCACGTTGCACGTAACCAACCAAATTATATACATAAACCTATAAATATTCCACTCACCTCGGTTAATCGAAAAGCAATCCCGCTTGAGCTCCTAGTCGTCCAAATGTAAATCACCTAAGTAATTCACAACACATAAGCTAAACACTCTAGCTTATACCCAAAACACCAATAAGTGCAATATTTACCCATTTGCACTTACTTCCACTTTGACTAAGCCAAATCTCCCCCAAAAACCCCCATAATCACAATCGACTAGTGATTATGTTCCAACAACTCATTTTACTCAAGGCTTCATCATCAAAACACATTACTTGCATCATTTGACACAAACCCATTTTGACCTAATCTCAAGTCAAAACACCCATTTCGCAAGCTTACACAATTAATCACTTATAACCTAAGTTAACTAGTGATATTAACACCCAAACATGATTATCAACTAATCAATTTCATCATCCAACCTAAAACCCACCAATAATGGTTATCAACACCATTTACTAGCTCAATCACCCAATTATCAACTAGTGGGTTTACTCAAGAAGACCCAAATCAAAACTCCAATTATGAACACTAATCATACTATGAAAACTCGGAGTTAGAACTTACCAATACTACCACAACGTAGCCGTGAACGAGATGAAAAACTTTAATACTTGCGACTTCAATCGATTCAAGCTTCTTCTTCTCCAAATGAAGCTCTCTCTCTAAACTCTTTTTCTCACTCTAGGGTTTGAGGTTGAAGATGAGAGAATGAGGATAAGGTTGTGGACTTGATTGAGTCCACCAATCTGCCATTTTGTGGCCTAAAACCGGCCCCCAAGTGAAAAGACCAAAATGCCCTTCATTTAACAGGGACAGTGCGCGGCGCGCACCATTACCTCTGCGCAGCGCGTACGAAGGTCTGAACAGTCTGCCAGCTTTTAAATCATGTCGGGCTTCACACACTTTATGTACACCATAAATACATTATGTACAATAAATATTTGGGTCTTACAACTCTCCCCCACTTAGATTAGATCACGTCCCAGTGATCCTCGCCACTTTTACAACAGGACCCACACTTTATGGTCCTCTGACATATGTACAAAGTCGATGTCCACAACAATTACCACAAATCCAAAGATTTCGCTCAACTCCTTTAGGCTACCTTACTCAAAAGTTACCCTTACGATTTAAATCATCCTCCGTGATTTACCAAATCTACCAAATCGAGCACTAAGTCCCGTTTCATTCTCAAACCGGAACAAACTCACGCCTCGACCGCATGACAAACACATGCTAACATTCCAAATCTCGTACCGAGTTAGAAATCCCTTTAGCGTACCCTTACCATGTACATCGCTAAAGTAACAACACACCAATAATATGGCCAACAAACATCACAATGGTGCCGACGAAAAGTGAATTCTCACGATCGGATACCACTTGCCCCACTTCCTCACGCGTACGTGGCCGTCGAAAAGCGGTAGATCAAACGTTAACCACTTACCACTATGCAACAAGAGGCCGACAAAAAGTACATCCTTACGGATCACACTTACCTCTCCTCACACATGGCCAAACAAAAGCGATTTCTAACGAAAAACGCATGCCACACACCAATAAGTAGCCAACGAAAAGCGAATCCTAATGGATAACACTTACTACTTTTCACACTCCAACCGTGGCCAACAAAACGTGAATCCTCGCAATTGGATAGCACTTGCCACAATACATACAAACAAACTAAGTATACACGCATACTTAGAATCATTCCACTCGACTTGGAATCTCCCGCACACGAAATCATACGTATGCACAAACATCGATATCACGATTGCGCAAGACATAACATATATCACGCATAGGTTCAAGAATACAATTCTCTAAAAGAGAACTGGGCACACCATCCCCCAACTACGGAATCTTACCTTGCTCAACGAGTCCGCCCATTTATCTCTTAATGAGATTAACCACATTACTAACTCAAGTAGCAATTCACATCCAAACCAATAAATACAATGTAACCAAAATTGTACTCTACCACAGATCGACCAATCTAGGTCCCGACACAAATTCTAAATTTTACCACGAACATCATCCGAGATTCTACCCTAGAACCTCCTCGTGTGGGAGTGTAACTCCCCCACTTGGAACTACGTTCTATAACCACATCGTCGTGGTAATGTCATCCCGCGATAAATATCACTCTCCGATATATGTGACTGATCTCTCCATCGGTCGTAGCACTTGAATTCCCAAGAATTCATTTCGCACACTAGAAATTGATGCTCACCGTCACCCGTTGGGGTTATTTAAGCAACGACATAAAGCTAACACAACACGCACCTTGTACAATCGTACAATGCTACCGAAAGGTAGACTTTTCCAACAATTGGGTTCATGCAACCCATCACCACATCTTGCTCCAACCTTGAGCATATAAAGGATCTTAACCTATCCTTGATCACTTTGAACGAAGAGTTCATCACAAATTACACAAACTTTATTCTTACAATCCTCTGATTACCATAGCTTGTTAATGTTCCACCTGGTCACTCATGTACCTAAGGGTTTCTCTCCGGTACCCTAAGTACAATGTAAGCACAACATCGTCGGAGTCGAACATTACGCTTGCAGGTATGAAAGAGGCACCTAACCTGTAACACCCAGTCAAAATCCATTAATGGCGATGCTAACTCTGGTCCCAGTGCATGGCTTGACTCCTATGTAACAGCAAAGTTTTACAACGGAAGCAAAAAGTACCTAAGAATAAACATGCTTAAAAAGTCAACACGAGGTTGAGTAAGTTCATAGGTTTGTCATAATTAATGATTTTGATGATAGTAATAGATCACAAGATTTCAGTTTCCATAAATATCCTTACACCGCAGTGTAATAAAAAGATTCTACAACCATGGGCACCTGGTAACAAGCCTTAACGATAATAATATAATAATGAATACCCCTGATGTCTATAGAGCACCGAATCAAGTGCGATAAATACCCTCAAAGTACTAAACATCCGTTGACTGCTAGCGCGACTAGCCCGGATGGGGTTGTCAAACCCGATAGATCTATCAATAGGATTCGTGCCTATGGTACAGAGACCAATAGATTACGTTACCAAGCTAGGGGAATATTTGTGATTCTAACCCATGTAGAATTTAGTTTAGTACTTGTATCTATTTTGTAAAACAGATATAAAATATTGCATGTATTCTCAGCCCAAAAATATATATAAAAAGGGAGCTATGAAAACTCACGATACGATAGTTTGTAGTAAATATGTATATGATGGCACTGACAAGTGCAGAGTTATCCTCGGATTTACGAACCAATATCAAGTATATATATTAACACATATACTCGTAATCGAATAAGTTTATATATTTCAGTTGTTATATATTTCTATATATATAATTTATATATATATATATATATATATATATATATATATATATATATATATATATATATATATATATATATATATATATATATATATATATATATATATATATATATATATATATATATATATATATATATTCTATATATAAGTTTTAATTTGATAAAATGATATTAATAATGATAATGAATAATGAGTTGTATTATTTTGTAATAATAATAATAATATTAGTAGTTAAAAAATAATAATAATAATTATAATAACAGTAGTTTTAATGAAAATGATAATAACAATAGTTCTTAACAATAATAAAAATACTTATATTAATAATAAAATGAAAATGAAAATAATATTTTTTGATAATAATACTTGATACTAGTAATAATAATAATAATAACTATAATAATTATGATAATAATAAAAATCTAAATGATAATTTTTGGAATAATATTAATGATAAAAATAATAATAATAATGTTAATTCTATTCAAATGATAGTTTTAATAATAATGAATATAATACAAATAATTATAATAATACTAATACTAATACTTATATTAATAGTAAAAATGGTAATAATAATTCAAATAATAATAATAATAATAATACTTATATAATAATAATAAAAGTAAAGTGTTACCTTAAAAGGGGCTTTTAAAAAAATAATGACACGCCCGGGACTCGAACCCGTGACCTCTCGCTAACACGAACAACCCCTTAACCATTCCTCTAATTCCCTATTTCTGTTCTATTTCATAACTAATTTCTATTTAACCTGCTTTCGTGTGTTCATCTTCTTCTCAAATTTCAAATCAACCAGAATTCAAACAAATTCAATACAGCTAGTTTGAATTAAGATATGTAGGTGAAACGTAAATAATCAGCAATAGTTGTTTTTGATTAACAGATAACACAAAAAATAAAAGGATTAAAACAGCTGCGAAGAACACTTGTCAAACTCAATCAGCAAAATCGAATTCTAAAACGTTTTAGATAAAAATCATTAAATGAATTACGTGCTAGATCCTTCCTATAAATTTTCTAAATCATCAATTTTAACAGAAACATTAAAACAACTTCAAATTTTATCAAGAACAATGAGTTAACTTTCAAAAACAGAAACTTTGACTCAAAAATTAACAAGTGATAGGAGGAATTGGAACGTGAAATTTTGTAGGTAGACTCACTAAAGGATTCCTAACAAAACTGCGTTAACACTTTTTGAAATTTGAATCGAATTCGAAGTTTGGCTAAAAATTTCAAGAACAGAGGCCGACGGTTATTTATTTTAAATTTTTCTCTACTAAATTCAATCGAATATCGGCTGTAATAGTTTTAATTGATAATGAAGATGGATAATTGAATGAATTAGCAACTGCAAGTGATTGATATATATAAAAATTGTGGTGTCGACAGAATAATTTAAGTCAAGAATATGAGGAGAAAAAATAAAAAAATAATAATCACAATTAATAAAAAATATAAAAAAGCTGGATCACGATTAAATTTTAAATTAAAAGCAGATATGATTATATAAAAAAATGTAAACAGATTAGTTCCTTGTTTTTGACTTTTATATTTTTATTATTAATAAATATATTACTAACTAATTAATATATTAATAATAATAATTTGATAATATTAATCATAATAAAAGTAATAATAATGATAATAATAATATTATTAATGATAAATAAAAATAATGATAACAATATTAATATGATAATATCAATGATAAAAATGATAATTTTATTTAATTAATAATAATAATCATTATAGAATGTTAATAATACTTTTAATAATATATGTATTAATAATAAAGATATCTATAATAATCTTAATAATTTTAGTAAAAAGTTATAATACTAATAATATTAATGATATATTTATATTAATGATATTAATGATTATTAACAATAATAATATTAATGATACTGATAATGATAATGATAATGATAATAATAATGATTGTATATGAAAAAAATAATTAATGATAATATTGTTTAAACCAATATTAATAATAATACTAATACGTAATTATTTACAAATGATTGTTCGTGAATCGTCCAAAATTAGTCGAAGTTAATTGAATCCATATGAATAGTTCAAAAATTTTTGAAATTCAGGATAACTGACTTTGATTATCGTGTGAGAATCACATAAGGATTACGTTTAAATTTAATCAGAAATTTTCGGGTTATCATAGTACCTACCCGTTAAAAGAAATTTCGTCCCGAAATTTAGTTGTTGCCATCAATCGGCGTTGTTCGTAAATAGATGAGGATATTTTAGTTTTATTTGGTCTTCACGTTCCCAGGTATACTCGGGGCCTTGCGTGAATTCCAACGGATAAAATATTGTTTTGTTTTAAGAGTTTAAATCATACGAACCATAATTTCTATAGGTTCTTTTATGGAATGCATCTTATCATTAATGCGGAGGTTATGTAAAGGATTTAACAAGAGTTTCATTTGATTAGATTTTCTCAGAAAGAGATGATGACGTTATACAAGCATTTCAATACACATGAAATGTGTTATGAATAATAGTGAGCTTATTTAAACCTTGAGCGTTTATGCCACAATATTAGGGTAGACAAAATAGAGAGGAGTTCATGAAAATCACAGTCATGAAATTTGATAGAGATCGTCATTCTTTACAACAAGAATGATGAATATGAGTTGAAAAATAGAGTTTTATCTCGTTTGAATAATATGGATAAAACAATTCGATTATAGAAAGTGTCTGAGAGAAGTTATCGCAAAAAAGTGAAATGTGAAGGATAAAGATTCGTCTTACTTTTGACGTAGTCACGGTTGATTTTCGGAATTCAAGGGATTTGAAGAAATCTTCATAATCTATAAGATTTGATTCTCAGGTAATTAAGGAATTTGGGATTTTCTTTGATTAAATGCGGTGAATTGCCTTGATTGTCATGTCTGGAATTTCGCTATAAATTAGCTTCTTCCGTCTCATTATCTTCACCACTTCTATACTTTCTTTCTCGATTCATACTTCCAAAAGATTTGTTAATATGCCCAATCCCGTATTGATCCTTGTTATTATATTGACCATATATACAGTCATTCTTCTTTTTCATTTACCACCAGAGGAATTTGTTTTCTTCTACTATTCCCTTGGGGTTATAATGTTTTTAATTCTCCCGTGTCTTTACGTTGTAATACGTATTGATATACACGATTTGTAATTTCCGTATTGTTATCAGGCTTTATATTTTCCCTTATATGTCGAAGCTTCATCCTTTTGTAAAGCAAGTAATGGTCCAAAATTTGTAGGTATGAAGTTTCGAATGAACATAATTAATGTTCTAAGAAAGCAAGTGTAATAGCACGATCTTGATTTGTCAAATTACCAGAATATCCGGAAAAGACCGAATCATCAAGAAATATATTTTCTTGATATGTTTAGAGGTTAAATAGAATGAAAGAGTTATATAACATGGTTCATGATGAGGGTATGATCTGTGAACATTTATCACGTTCCATTAGAAACTCAGCATGACTTACTGTAATATAATCACGTTGGCCCGACGTCATTATATTATACTAACTCATGCTTCAATTCCCAACACTTCTCCAGAATTCATTCATAATTTATACTTAGGTTTTACAGAAGTTTCCAATATAATGTAATACAGATTGCACGAAGAGGTATATAATTTTGGACGAGAATATTTATGAAAATATCTTCAGAAATATCGAAGATATTTATGATGATATTTTGGAATTTCTAAGTTCGAAAGTTGATGAAGAAAATTTTCCGCAAGCTTTTAACATGACTTCGGAGCAAGATATTCTCTAAATATTTCATCGGATCAAGAATTACCTGGATTCTTTGAATATAGGGTTTGGTCCTTGTATTTGTCCTTAGTCTCCTTCATGGTTAGCTCAATCCATTTTTCATTTCCAAATCTGAGCTTTTTCAATTCGTCATTCTTTATCATCAAACATTTGGCCATTAAGACCATCTATAGCTTTTGCTGCTTCATCAACATTCACAACGTTAACCTATCTAAATCGTTGGTTATCAATCCGAGGTGTGTTCAAGAATTTTGAAGAGTTTGAATGCAGATGGTAATCGTCAAGATACATATAATGTTCTAGAATTTTGAACGAATATTTTTCTGGGTTTTATGAATAGAAGTGATGTTCTAGCATAATTTTGAAGTCAAAGTATAGCTTTGAAAGATGTAGGAATCTAAGAGTGATGTCACCAGTTAAATCAGAATATGTAATTGAATTTGTATGAAATTGGTTGTTCTTTGGTGAACTGATACATATATTCGTGGATATAAGTGGTATAGTTAATGACTGTTGAATCAGATTTGAAGAATGTACGGTGTAACATATTAATGTGAAATCTAAATATTTCTCGGGTATTACCTACCCGTTAAAATATTTTAACAATTAACAGTTTGTACAAAAGAATTTTTTATTACAATCTTTATGAAGATATACGTTCATGTATGTATTCCTCAGATATAATATAGACTTAATGAGTTAATGTAATATTAAACTCATTTGATTTGCAGTTGAAACAAGAATAAATAATCTCTAAAACCATAGAGATTACATAATCGTCGCGGAATATTTCTTTAATGAAGTTATGAATCAATACTTCATCGTTCATTGTTATTGATATACCTCGGTATATGATGTTGGTGCTCGTGGAATTCTTGTGAACTTCTCAAGGCACGAATAATGTTTTCTAAAAAGTTTCGAGTACATCGAAAATGAAAGTATACAATCAAACATGTATTTGAATAATACACTTGGTTTATTATGAAATGGAATTCATTTAGTTGAAACAGAGATTGTAGTTAACGATGGTCAAGTAGTTAACGAAGGATGTACGTCATAGCATATTAGTGGTATGAATTAACTAAGTAGTACATACTAGTTAAGATTCACACGTAATAGCTTAGTACGAAAAGATTTATTATTATTCCAAACCATATATATATATATATATATATATATATATATATATATATATATATATATATATATATATATATATATATATATATATAAAGTATACATTATAATTCTTCAGGAAGAATGAGTCAGTACATCTTAACTCATTATTACTAATATTTCTTGGTGGTTGTGGTGTTGATGTCTTCAGTAATTTCGGAGTTTGCGGAGCTTGTGATGTTGCTGGTGCTTTCAGTGTTTGCGGTGCTGGTGATGTTGGCGGTACTGCTGGTACTGGTGGTGCTGGTTATGCTACTGATGCTCTTAGATTTTGCACCATATAGCGCGAAGCTCGTTGACTTCTTCTATTATTCCGAGATGATTGGCGATTCGGACGAGTGGATGAATAAGATCTAGAATTGTAGATATTATATACTCGTGATGGGATATCCTGGAAATGAGGGTGAAAATGGTGTTCCGGATTGGTTCGCCGGTAAGTACTTCTGGTTCTTCGCCAATAGGGCAATGTGGTAGGTGAAAAGGATCACCTTCTTCACTTCTCAATTGATTAAGTCGACTACGAACCCACCCTCAATTCATCCAGAAAAGATGATGACTAATTGGTTGGTTCATTTCAATTACGCTGCCATTGGAGCTCGAGGAATTCGAGGAATCAAGTGAGAAATCCATATTATGTGATCGGATAAAGGGTTTGTGTTATGAATGGGTGTTGAATACTGAATGATATATTTGTCTCTTCGATATGCGTATATATAGAGAAAAAAATTTCCGTAATTTACAGAGAAAATTTAGGAAAAGTGTTAGACAAAGTCTAATGTGATAGATATGATAAGATATGATTTGTCTGTATGCAATAATTGCAGTATTGTGACGACCCGGGAATTTCCGACCAAATTTAAACTTTAATCTTTATATGTTTCCGACACGATAAGCAAAGTTTGTTAAGTTGAATCTCAAGAATTTTAAACTATGTTCATACACTCATTTAACCTTGACCAGATTCCAATGATTCACAAACCATTATATGAACGAATATGATTATATATGTATATGTGTATATATTATAACTTGAAAACATTAACAAAGTATTAGACGTATAATACTTTACATAAACGTATTTGTTTCAAATAATTATCGATGGAATTAGAAGATGATATAAAATGTTTGAGTTATCAGATACATTGTATGATTAAGAAACTCTGTTGAAAGAGGTCCACTTTGATTTAGGAAACTTTTCCTTTTTTAACCATATTCGGAAAAATGGTAAAGTGATTTACAAGTAAGAACAAAAGTGTCATTAACAAGGATTAGACAAAAGTTAGTGGAAGACTAAATTTAATAATAATCAATTGATTTAGTTACAAGTATAAGAAAACGTTTTTCAATATAATAGAACTTGATTATTTAAATTGTCTTTGATTAAATAAACGTAAGTTGAACTATTGGTTGTTAATTATATAAATAACTTGCAACTTGTATTTAAAAACGTGTTCATTAAAAATATATGTTTTCAAATTAGTTAAGTACGCAATAGTAACCCTCGCTTAGTGATGCGATTGATATTTAAAACGTTAATACATAAATGATTTAAGTTTTAAAATAAAAACGTTACATGTTATAATATTTTTCAAAACGAAATAAAAAGAATGAACTTTGAAATATAAATGGTTTTGAAAAACTAAATGTTATATTAGTAAGTAAATATTTTAAGTACAAATTTATATATCTAAATGAAAATATATATATCTATATATTTTAACTTAGTCATAAAACGTCCCGATTTAAAATAATATATTGTGATAAACAACGAGCCACCGATTTATAAAAGCAAATGACCACAACACTCAATTATATAAGCTACATTTTTCATAAAATAATTTATCAATGATTAAGTCTAAATTTTGATAAAGGTACGAGTCACGAAACGTAAAGGGCTAGTTTCTTAAGCGTACGAAATATCATTCGAGCAACCGGAACTAGGACATGAGTCGGGTGACAACGTCCATGTCATTTGAGTAAAAATTACATTTTTACCATGTACGTAAATATTATATATTATATAATTAATTAGATTATTAATTATTAAAATTATAATTATTATTAATAAGTGTCGGCAACCTTGGGAGTAATGGATAACAACTGGCTGCTAAGGTCATGCGAGTGCATGATAATAAGCCTTAGACCCCATGCGATCGCATGGGGGTCAATGGCTGGACACATCCATAAATTAAGCTCGATTTCGTTCAGTTTCATTCACTCATCCATATTACTCCGTATGCACACATAAATATATATATTAAAAATATTATTATTATCATTATTAAAGATTAATATTATTATTAATCTTATTATTATTAGTATTAGTATTATTAGGAGTGATATTATTAGCATTATACATAAAATATTACGACGAGGTTCTGCTCGAGTGATTTCAAAACAGGTTTTGCGAGTAGGATAGGGCTAAGGAAATTATGGGTTATAGCTATGGAGGTTATGGGTATGGATCATGGGTATAGCTCGTGAGGTCAATCTAGTGTTTATCGTCTCCGTTGCGTCTATGTACCTTTCCTGCAATATTGAATCTCAATATTGATACGTAAGCACTCATAATTTAATTTTTACATACTAATAGTGTATCCCTGACTAGTGCTCGAGTATATAGGATTATGCATGCTTGTACTTGTGATATTGCCTTTAGTTAGGTTATGTTGAATCCTGAATTAGTTACATATGCGGCTGAGATAAGGTATAAGATACGCATGTCGTTGGAAAGCTAGCGAAAAATTAAGAACTTTTCCTTTAGATAACGAATGGTTTCGATGAACGGATTTGAAGTTATAGTCAATCGAATTTTTGTATTATTATTAAAAATGATTATTATTATCTTCGTTCTAGTTTAATCTTATTATTAATATTATTATTATTATCTTTATCAATAGAAGAATTTATCATTAAAAATTGTTATTTTTATTATTATTACTATCGTTAAAGTTATAATTAGTATTATTATTATCTAATTATTATTATTATTATTATTATTATTATTATTATTATTATTATTAGTATTATTATTAGTATTATTATTATTATTATTATTATTATTATTATTATTATTATTATTATTATTATTATTATTATTATCATTATTATTATTATCATTATTAATATATATATCATTATTTAAAAATGGTTATTGTTATTGTTATTATTATATTATCATTACAATAATTATTAGTATTATCGTTAATAATGTCATAGTAATTATCATTATTAGTATTATTGTAATTAAAACTAATATTAGTAACATCTAATTATTTTGATTACTATTATTATCATTATTATGAACACGATATAAAAGTCGATTAAAAGCTATTAAACGAAACGATTAGGAAATAATGAGTATGTGTATCATGATGAAATTAAAATGTTATAAGATATTGATTTAGATTAAATTATCGTTCTTATTATTTTTATCATTACTATTATTATTAAAAATATCGTTAGTATTAAAACTATCATTTTAACAAAAAATATCATTTTAATAGAAATGTCATTGTTATTATAAAATATCATTATTAATAGAATTATTATTTTAAAGATAATATTAAAAAGTATCATAAATATTAATGTTATCATAATTAGAATTATCATTTTATCATAATGTCATTTTAGTGATTATAAATATTGATATTATTATTAATAGAATAATAATAATTATTATTACAAAATAATATAACTTTTACTTACTATTATTATTATCAATATTATTTTATCAAATAAATATGTAATACAAAGATATTTTACTACGTGTAACATAATTACGTTAATACTACCTATCATATTATATTAAATGAACTTTATAAATTTTATTACTTAAGATATATAAAAGTATATTTTTATTATATAAATTTTAATAATAAATGAATTATATTATTTACTCTAATAAAATCTTTTAAAAATATAAAACGACGATATTTAAACTATATAATAATCATGTATAAATTTTGGAAATCATTTTGAGTCAAATTGACTTTTGTTGACTTTTGCATACTAGACTCGAGCATTAGGATTGTGGTACACTATGACCTGACCTAAATTGCTATACAAATATTGACCAACATATAAATATATATACTTAATTTATGTTCGTGAATCTGAGGCCAACCTTGCACTTGTTCAATGATGTTATATGTATTTTTACTACGAAATACAGTATAGTGAGTTTCATTTGCTCCATTTTAAAATGCTTTTGCAATATATATTTTTGGGACTGAGAATACATGCGCTGTTTTTATAAATGTTTTACGAAATAGACACAAGTAATCGAAACTACATTCTATGGTTGAATTATTAAACCGAATATGCCCCTTTTTAGTCTGGTAATCTAAGAATTAGGGGACAGACACCCTAATTGACGCGAATCCTAAAGATAGATCTATTGGGCCCAATAAGCCCCATCCAAAGTACCGGATGCTTTAGTACTTCGAATTTATCATGTCCGAAGGGAGTCCCGGAATGATGGGGATATTCTATATGCATCTTGTTAAGGTCGGTTACCAGGCGTTCAATCCATATGAATGATTTTTATCTCTATGCATGGGACGTATATTATGAGAACTGGAAATGAAATTCTCGTGGTCTATTAAAATGATGAAAATGAATGATTATGATAAACTAATAAACTCACCAACCTTTTGGTTGACACTTTAAAGCATGTTTATTCTCAGGTATTTAAAGAAATCTTCCGCTGTGCATTAGCTCATTTTAAAGACACTACTTGGAGTCTTTCATGGCATATTTCGAAGAACGTTGCATTCGAGTCATTGAGTTTAACAAAGATTATTATTAAGTCAATTTATAGTTGGATAGTGGATATTATGAAATGGTATGCATGCTTGTCAATTTTCGATGTAAAGGAAGTTTGTCTTTTAAAAACGAATGCAATGTTTGTAAAATGTATCATATAGAGGTCAAATACCTCGCGATGTAATCAACTATTGTGAATCGTTTATAATGTATATAAACGGGTCCTTTCAGTTGGTATCAGAGCGGTGGTCTTAGCGAACCAGGTCTGCATTAGTGTGCCTAACTGATAAGTCGTTAGGATACATTAGTGAGTCTGGACTTCGACCGTGTCTGCATGTCAAAAGTTTTGCTTATCATTTCTAGTCGGAAATCATCTGCTTATCATCCTTAGGAAATTACCTGCTTATCATTATTAGTCTAGACACGTCTTGCTACATTATTGCATGAGTAGTGTATAGACAAAATTTATATCTTAGCGTATCTGCTAAATCATATTTTATCATATCTGTTACTTTAAACTTTGCCTGACATAGCCCGCAAATTCCTCCGTAATCTACGAAATATTTATATATATATATATATATATATATATATATATATATATATATATATATATATATATATATATATATATATATATATAGAGAGATATCCTATGTAAATAGAATACCACCCGATAGCCGGAAAATCATTTTATATCGAAAAATCCTTTATCCAATCGTACGAAATGGAATTTGTCATCAGTACAAGTCACTTGGATTCCGAAATGGAATCTCACTCAAGCTCCGAAAGCAGTGTGACCGGAAGATCAACCAATCAGTCATCACCTATTCTGGATGAATTGGGGATGGGTTCATAGCCTCCTCAATCATTGGAAATAAGAAAAAGCGATCCTTTCCATCCACCACATTGCCTTCTTAGCGAAAAATCTGAAGCACTTACCGGTGAACCTGTTCGAGACACCATTTTCTCTCTCATTTCTAGGGTATCTCGTCACGATTATATACTACATCAAATTCTAGATTTTATTTATCCGCTCGTCCGAACCAACAATCACCCCGGTGTAATAGAAAAAGTCAACGAGCTTCGCGCTCGGGTAGTGGCTTTGGAGAACATGGTGCAAAGGTTACAAATACCAGCAGCAGCATCAGCAGCATAACCAGTACCACCATCATCAACGCCAACAGTACCATTACCAACCCCAACCAAAACCGCGTCGTAAACCTCAACTTCACAATCTGTTCCACGAGCATCAACGTCATACACACCATAGATACCAAGGAGTACCAACAACAATAACTGACGAAGTATTAATTCATAATTTCATTGGAGAAACATTCCGCGGCGATTATGTAATCTCTAAAGTCTTAGAGATTATTTAATCTAGCCCTAACCATAAATCAGTTAAGTGAACCAAAATGATAGAAGGAAGAGTAGAAACCCTGACAAAAATGGTGTGTGATTAACCAGCTAAACTTGTTTTACCAACAGCATCATCAGTACCGTCAGCGTCACCAGCATCGTCAGTGCAGTCAGCATCAGAATCAACAACATCTATAACATCACAAACTCCGTCAGTTTAAGAATCACTGTGGACATCATTACGAATCAATAACGCGTATAATGTATCAACGAGTTAAGAAGAATTAACTCATTCCCTCTGAAGAAATTATATGTATATTTTATATATATATATATATATTTTGAAATAAAAATAAATCTTTCCGTGCTAAGCTATTGTGTGTGAATCTTAACTACTCGGTTAATTCATATTACAAATATGCAATAATGTACGTCCTTCGCTCGCAACTTAACCATCGTTAACTACAATCTCTGTCTCAATTCAACAAATTCCAATTTATAATAAATCAAGTATATATTTGATTTTACACTTTCATCATCGATGTACCCGAAACTTTTCAGATACCATCATTCGTACTTTGCCAAGTTCACAAGAATTTAACAAAAAACAACATCACGCCTCAACAAATAACGAAGTATTGATTCATAATTTCAATATTATTGAAGAAATACTTATGTAATCTCTAAAGCCTTCAAGGGATTATTAAATTCTAGTTTCAACCGTAAATCGAATGAGTTTAATTTAGTATTAACTCATTAAAATCTATGTTACATCTGAGGAGAATATATACATATATATTTTCACAAAGACTGTAATAAAATTCTTACGTACAAAATATTAATTGTGAAATTTTTTAACGGGTAGGTAATACCCGAGATATATATATATATATATATATATATATATATATATATATATATATATATATATATATATATATATATATATATATATATATTCACAATTAATATGTTACATTCTTCGAATCTGATCAAGCAAATTATCAACTATACTTCCTACTTTCAAAATAATATACATTCTTTCATAGAAATCAAAATAACCATACTCATTCAAACCCAATTACATATTCTGATTTTGAAACCTCAGAATTCAATTCGAGATATAACCGGTATCATCACTTTTAGATTCCTACATCTTTCAAAGCTATACTTTGACTTCAAAACTGTGTTAGAACATCAAATGTATATTAACGATTACAATATGTGTTCAAACCCTTCGAAAATTTCTGAAGACACTTCAAATAATGAGCAATTGAGATGATGATCCAACCATATATTACCCACAGTTATGTACTTAAAAAGCTCTCAAAACCAAAGTCATTATTCAACACATATCTGTGTCAAATCCTTTAACATGTATTAGCAAAAATGACTTTTCAATTCCTTTCCAAAGTAGTCAGTTTTGTCACAGCTCCAGCAAGTCAACTTCGACTCTTCATTCGACACAACCTTATTATAACCCTGATATATGCGTGCTCTTTTATTGTTACTAGGGAACCTTTCATATTCCACCACATTAGCAATAAACTTATTCACAACTTCACTGATCTTTGACCTTCCGAAGAATCATTATATTTATCGAAATCCCATCATTTACTCATTCGCATCTTGTAACGAGAATTGCCATACGAATCATCGGGAATTAGCAATCAGTATTTTGAAACCTCGCGGCATGTCTACGCCAACAGTTATATGTGTACGTACAACGTCTATCTCCTGGACTTACATACTTTGAATGTGAAGTTTTTGAAAAACACCTTGAACTGCGAACTAGTTCTTGAAATGCTGACGAAGCAGCAACAACTGTAAACGATCTTAACAGTAAAAAGTTTGATGATAAAGAATAGTGTATTGGCAAAGCTCGGAAAAAGAGAAGTTTGGAACTGGAAAATGGATTGAGCAAAGTATGAAGGAGGCTGTGGAAAAATCACAAAGACTGAACCTGCCTTCAAAGAATCCAAATGATTCATTGTCTGCTGAAGTCATTAATGAATACCTCGCTCTTGACACCAAACCCCTACAGACAATATTATTCATCATCCTCTAATATTAGAAATTCTAAGATATCATCGTATCTTTCACTATAAATATCCTCCATATTTCTGAAGATATTTTCATAGCTATTCTTATCTGAAATCATTTATCTCCTGGTATTATCTGTGTTAAATCATAAAAGAAACTATTTTAGTTTCTAAATTCTGAAACCTTCGAGTTTAAAATAAGAATATTTTTGAAGTAGTATTGGAAACTGAAGCATGAGTTAGTATAATATAATGACACTTGATCAACGTGATTATATTACAGTAAGTCATGCTGAGTTTCTAAATGGAACGTGATGATTCACATATCATAACATCATCATGTGCCATGTTATAGACTCTTGTATTCTATTTAACCTCTAAAATATCAAGAAAATATTTCTTGATTATTCGGCCTTTTCCGAGGTATTCTGGTAATTTAACAAGTCAAGATCGTGCTATTACAATTTCCTTCCTAGAACATTAACAATGTTCATTCCGAAATTCATATCTGCGAATTCTGGACCATTACAAACGGTGCTTAATCACAAGAAGAAGAAACGAAAGGACAAAGCTCCGAAACATAAATTGGAGTATAAATTGCAGTAAATAAAAGAAAGCATTAACTGGAGATAACAATGATTATGGGAGACAGAAGCAGGGACATCAAAATATAAGAGAAGATATAAAAACAAAAAAAACTAACAACCACCCAGAAATTATAAACCGTATATATCAATACATATAGCAATATAAAGACACGGAAGAACTAAAAACACTATAAAACCAAGTGTATAGTATAAGTAAATAGATTCTTTCGGCGGTAGATGAAAAAGAAGAATGACCGATATGAAGGTTAGGAATATATCAAGAAGCAGAACTGGATGAATCATATTTATGAATGCTTTAAAGTATGGGTTAGAAATAATGGAAGGTGTGAGTTAAAAGAAAATGAAGGAGGTGGATTTATAGTAAAATGTTCGACTGAGAAATCAAAACAGATGATCGCATTTAAAGCAGATCCTAATTCCCTTGATTATCGAAGAATCAAATCCTATTACGAAGATTTTCTCCAAATCTCTTGAACTTGAAAATCAATCCTATCTACGTCAAAAGATATGATGAATCTATACCTACTCATTTCACTCTTTTGGTGGTAGCTTCACTCGTACTCTTCACAAAATTAAAAGGTTTTTATCTATATTACTCAATGATGATAAAACCCTAATTTTCAGCTTATATGCGTCATGAAAACATATTTATTGTCAGCCATGACCATCCCAATCAAATTTTGGGACAAAATTTGATTAACGGGTAGGTACTGTGACGTCCCGAGAATTTCTGACCAAATTTAAACTTTAATTTTTATATGTTTACGACACGAGAAGTAAAGTTTGTTAAGTTGAATCTCAAGAATTTTAAACTATGTTCATACACTCATTTAACCTTGACCAGATTCCAATGATTCACGAACCATTATATGAACGAATATGATTATATATGTATATGTGTATATATTATAACTTGAAAACATTAGCAAAGTATTAAACGTATAATACTTTACATAAACGTATTTGTTTCAAATAATTATCGATGGAATTAGAAGATGACATCAAATGTTTGAGTTATCAGATATATTGTATGATTACGAATCTCTGTTGAGAGAGGTCCACTTTGATTTAGGAAACTTTTTATTTTTTAACCATATTCGGAAAAATGGTAAAGTGATTTACAAGTAAGAACAAAAGTGTCATTAACAAGGATTAGACAAAAGTTAGTGGAAGACTAAATTTTATAATAATCAATTGATTTAGTTACAAGTATACGAAAACGTTTTTCAATATAATAGAACTTGATTATTTAAATTGTCTTTGATTAAATAAACGTAAGTTGAACTATTAGTTGTTAATTATATAAATAACTTGCAACTTGTATTTAAAAACGTGTTCATTAAAAATATATGTTTTCAAATTAGTTAAGTACGCAATAGTAACCCTCGCTTAGTGATGCGATTGATATTTAAAACGTTAATACATAAATGAATTGTATCTATTTAAGTTTTAAAATAAAAATGTTACGTGTTATAATATTTTTCTAAACGAAATAAAAAGAGTGAACTTTGAAATATAAATGGTTTTGAAAAACTAAATGTTATATTAGTAAGTAAATATTTTAAGTACAAATTTATATTTCTAAATGAATATATATATATATATATATATATATATATATATATATATATATATATATATATATATATATATATATATATATATATATATTTTAACTTAGTCATAAAACGTCCCAATTTAAAATAATATATTTTGATAAACAACGAGCCACCGATTTATAAAATCAAATGACCACAACACTCAATTATATAAGCTACATTTTTTATAAAATAATTTATCAATGATTAAGTCTAAATTTTGATAAAGGTACGAGTCACGAAACGTAAAGGGCTAGTTTCTTAAGCGTACGAAATATCATTCGAGAAACCGGAACTAGGACATGAGTCGGGTGACAACGTCCATGTCATTTGAGTAAAAATTACATTTTTACCATGTACGTAAATATTATATATTATATAATTAATTAGATTATTAATTATTAAAATTATAATTATTATTAATAAGTGTCGGCAGCCTTGGGAGTAATGGACAACAACTGGCTGCTAAGGTCATGCGAGTGCATGATAATAAGCCTTAGACCCCATGCGATCGCATGGGGGTCAATGGCGGGACACATCCATAAATTAAGCTCGATTTCATTCAGTTTCATTCACTCATCCATATTACTCCGTATGCACACATAAATATATATATTAAAAATATTATTATTATCATTATTAAAGATTAATATTATTATTAATCTTATTATTATTAGTATTAGTATTATTAGGAGCGATATTATTAGTATTATACATAAAATATTACGACGAGGTTCTGCTCGCGTGATTTCAAAATAGGTTTTGCGAGTAGGATAGGGCTAAGGAAATTATGGGTTATAGCTATGGAGGTTATGGGTATGGATCATGGGTATAGCTCGTGAGGTCAATCTAGTTTTATCATCTCCGTTGCGTCTATGTACCTTTCCTGCAATACTGAATCTCAATATTGATACGTAAGCACTCATAATTTAATTTTTACATACTAATAGTGTATCCCTGACTAGTGCTCGAGTATATAGGATTATGCATGCTTGTACTTGTGATATTGCCTTTAGTTAGGTTATGTTGAATCCTGAATTGGTTATATATGCGGCTGAGATAAGGTATAAGATATGCATGTCGTTGGAAAGCTAGCGAAAAATTAAGAACTTTTCCTTTAGATATCGAATGGTTTCGATGAACGGATTTGAAGTTATAGTCAATTGAATTTTTGTATTATTATTAAAAATGATTATTATTATCTTCGTTATTATCGTCATTCTAGTTTTATCTTATTATTAATATTATTATTATTATCTTTATCAATAAAAGGATTTATCATTAAAAATTATTATTTTTATTATTATTACTATCGTTATTATCGTTAAAGTTATAATTAGTATTATTATTATTATCTAATTATTATGATTATTATTATTATTATTATTATTATTATTATTATTATTATTATTATAATTATTATTATTATTATTATTATTATTATTATTATCATTATTATTATATATATATCATTATCTAAAAATAATTATTATTATTGTTATTATTATATTATCATTACAATAATTATTAGTATTATCGTTAATAATGTCATAGTAATTATCATTATTAGTATTATTGTAATTAAAACTAATATTAGTAACACCTAATTATTTTGATTACTATTATTATCATTATTATGAACACGATATAAAAGTCGATTAAAAGCTATTAAACGAAACGATTAGGAAATAATGAGTATGTGTATCATGATGAAATTAAAATTTTATAAGATATTGATTTAGATAAAATTATCGTTCTTATTATTTTTATCATTATTATTATTATTAAAAGTATCGTTAGTATTAAAACTATCATTTTAACAAAAAATATCATTTTAATTGAAATGTCATTGTTATTATAAAATATCATTATTAATAGAATTATTATTTTAAAGATAATATTAAAAAGTATCGTAAATATTAATGTTATCATAATTAGAATTATCATTTTATCATAATGTCATTTTAGTGATTATAAATATTGATATTATTATTAATAGAATAATAATAATAATTATTACAAAATAATATAACTTTTACTTACTATTATTATTATCGATATTATTTTATCAAATAAATATGTAATACAAAGATGTTTTACTACGTGTAACATAATTACGTTAATACTACCTATCATATTATATTAAATGAACTTTATAAATTTTATTTCTTAAGATATATAAAAGTATATTTTTATTATATAAATTTTAATAATAAATGAATTATATTATTTACTCTAATAAAATCTTTTAAAAATATAAAATGATGATATTTAAACTATATAATAATCATGTATAAATTTTGGAAATCATTTTGAGTCAAATTGACTTTTGTTGACTTTTGCATACTAGACTCGAGCATTAGGATTGTGGTACTCTATGACCTGACCTAAATTGCTATAAAAATATTGACCAACATATAAATATATATACTTAATTTAGGTTCGTGAATCTGAGGCCAACCTTGCACTTGTTCAATGATGTTATATGTATTTTTACTACGAAATACAGTATGGTGAGTTTCATTTGCTCCCTTTTTAAATGCTTTTGCAATATATATTTTTGGGACTGAGAATACATGCGCTGTTTTTATAAATGTTTTACAAAATAGACACAAGTAATCGAAACTACATTCTATGGTTGAATTATTAAAACGAATATGCTCCTTTTTAGTCTGGTAATCTAAGAATTAGGGAACATACACCCTAATTGACGCGAATCCTAAAGATAGATCTATTGGGCCCAACAAGCCCCATTCAAAGTACCGGATGCTTTAGTACTTTGAAATTATCATGTCCGAAGGGAGTCCCGGAATGATGGGGATATTCTATATGCATCTTGTTAAGGTCGGTTACCAGGTGTTCAATCTATATGAATGATTTTTGTCTCTATGCATGAGACGTATATTATGAGAACTGGAAATGAAATTCTTGTGGTCTATTAAAATGATTAAAATAAATGATTATGATAAACTAATGAACTCACCAACCTTTTGGTTGACACTTTAAAGCATGTTTATTCTCAGGTATTTAAAGAAATCTTTCGCTGTGTATTAGCTCATTTTAAAGACACTACTTGGAGTCTTTCATGGCATATTTCGAAAAATGTTGCATTCGAGTCATTGAGTTTAACAAAGATTATTATTAAGTCAATTTATAGTTGGATAGTGGATATTATGAAATGGTATGCATGCTTGTCAATTTTTGATGTAAAGGAAGTTTGTATTTTAAAAACGAATGCAATGTCTGTAAAATGTATCATATAGAGGTCAAATACCTTGCGATGTAATCAACTATTGTGAATCATTTATAATGTATATGAATGGGTCCTTTCAAGTATGATTGTCGAGATTATAAATAATAAACAAGTGGTTTCTGACAAGGAATGATAAACAAAATGCGAATATGGTTCACTAATTCATTCTAACAAAGACCAGTTAGGCACATTAATGAAAAATCTGGTTTGCTATGACCAAGTAGTTGTATTTGAAGTATGCCGGAGATAATAGTTGGTTGTTAGTTGACTAAGCAGCAAAGTATTTGGGTATAATTGTTTGTTCGGAGGATTACTATTAATAGTAAATTTTCTCTTCAAGGAAGGTTTCTATTCTTGAAAAGTTTGTAAACACGTAATCAATTAAAGACTTCCAATTCATAATGGCCTATTCAGGTCTTGGGCTATAGGATCCTTTAAATCGGTAATCCAAACCCTTCCATCCTAGAGTTTCGTAGACGTCACCCGTCAAGAAAGTTCAAAAGTATCGAGAAAGAAAAGATTTAAAAGTAATGAATATGAATAGTGATGACATTATAATGTCTTTGAGATTCTCTATAACTCAATGACATTTTCCAGTTCGCAGACCGATGCATAAAGGCATAAGGCATATAGGTACGTAGTATAACAGGGAGGTTATATAGTAACAAATATAGGAGTTTCAAAAATCATGGATAATATTTCATGTAATACATAGAATCATGATAGATGACATAGGAATGTCAAAAATTTCAATAATCATGAGTGACAGCCCTCGGTTTAACCAACCGAGGTGGTTTTATAAAGATAATGAGTGTGAGTTATAATATATTGTGAATCACAATGGGAGTTCCTCCCGGAGTGACAAAATAAAAGAAATGCATATATATGATGCAAGTAATAATGTTCTAAAGTTATAGGTCAGGCTGTAGACTAGACTTTAATGCACCCTATTAATTTGGGTTATCCACATTAAACTTCCTAATTCCCTACAACCACCACTCTGATACCAACTGTAACACCCCGTCAAAATCCATTAACGGCGATGCTAACTCTGGTCCCAGTGCATGTCTTGACTCCTATGTAACAGTAAAGTTTTACAGTGGAAGCAAAAAGTACCTGAGAATAAACATGCTTAAAAAGTCAACACGAGGTTTAGTGAGTTCATAGGTTTTCATAATTAATGATTTTGATGATAGTAATAGATCACAAGATTTTAGTTTCCATAAATATCCTTACACCGCAGTGTAATAAAAAGATTCAACAACCATGGGCACCTGGTAACAAGCCTTAACGATAATAATATAATAATGAATACCCCTGGTGTCTATAGAGCACCGAATCAAATGCGATAAATACCCTAGAAGTACTAAACATCCGTTGACTGCTAGCGCGACTAGCCCTGATGGGATTGTCAAACCCGATAGATCTATTAAAAGGGTTCGCGCCTACGGTACAGAGACCAATAGATTACGTTACCAAGCTAGGGGAATATTTGTGATTCTAACCCACGTAGAATTTAGTTTAGTACTTGTATCTATTTTGTAAAATAGATATAAAACATTGCATGTATTCTCAGCCCAAAAATATATATAAAAAGTGAGCTATGAAAACTCACGATACGATACGATAGTTTGTAGTAAATATGTGTATGATGGCACTGAACAAGTGCAGAGTTGTCATCGGATTCACGAACCTATATCAAGTATATCTATATTAACACATATACTCGTAATCGAATAAGTTTATATATTTCAGTTGTTATATATTTCTATATATATACTTTTATATATATATTCTATATATAAGTATTAATTTGATAAAATGATATTAATAATGATTATGAATAATGAGTTGTATTATTTTGTAATAATAATAATAATATTACTAGTAAAAATAATAATAATTATAATTATAATAATAGTAGTTTTAATGAAAATGATAATAACAATAGTTCTTAACAATAATAAAAATACTTATATTAACAATAAAATGAAAATGAAAATAATATTTTTTGATAATAATACTTGATACTAGTAATAATAAGAATAATAACTATAATAATTATGATAATAATAATAATAATAATCTAAATGATAATTTTTGGAATAATATTAATGATAAAAATAAAAATAATAATGTTAATTCTATTAAAATGATAATTTTAATAATAATGAATATAATACTAATAATTATAATAATACTAATAATACTAATAATTCTATAATACTAATACTTATATTAATAGTAAAAATGGTAATAATAATTCAAATAATAATAATAATAATAATAATAATAATACTTATATAATAATAATAATAAAAGTAAAGTGTTACCTTAAAAGGGGCTTTTAAAAAAATAATGACACGCCCGGGACTCGAACCCGTGACCTCTCGCTAACACGAACAACCCCTTAACCATTCCTCTGCTTCCCTATTTCTGTTTTATTTCATAACCTATTTCTATTTAACCTGCTTTCGTGTGTTCATCTTCTTCTCAAATTTCAAATCGACCAGAATTCAAATAAATTCAATACAGCTAGTTTGAATTAAGATATGTAAGTGAAACGTAAACAATCAACAATAGTTGTTTTTGATTTAACATAAAAAATAAACGGATTAAAAGAGCTGCGAAGAAAACTTATCAAATTCAATCACCGAATTCTAAAACGTTTTAGATAAAAATCATTAAATGAATTACTTGCTAAATCCTTCCTATAAACTTTCTAAATCATCAATTTTAACAGAAACATTAAAACAATTTCGAATTTTATCAAGAACAATGAGTTGACTTTCGAAAACAGAAACTTTGACTCAAAAATTAACAATTGATAGGAGGAATTGGAACGTGAAATTTTGCAGGTAGACTCACTAAAGGATTCCTAACAAAACTGCATTAACACTTTTTGAAATTTGAATCGAATTCAAAGTTTGGCTAAATATTTCAAGAACAGAGGCCGACGGTTATTTATTTTAAATTTTTCTCTGCTAAATTCAATCGAATATCGGCTGTAATAGTTTTAATTGATAATGAAGATGGATAATTGAATGAATTAACAACTGCAAGTGATTGATATATATAAAAATTGTGGTGTCGACAGAATAATTTAAGTCAATAATAGGAGGAGAAAAAATAAAAAAAATAATCCCGATTAACAAAAAATATAAAAAAGCTGGATCATGATTAAATTTTAAATTAAAAGCAGATATGATTATATAAAAAATGTAAACAGATCAGTTCCTTATTTTTGACTTTTATATTTTTATTATTAATAAATATATTACTAACTAATTAATATATTTGAAACAACCCAACTCGTATTTAAACCGGCCCAAAAATTTTTTTTATAATATATTAATTTCGTTAACATTTAGGTCCCAATTATTTTTCCAAAAACATAATTAGGACTTAAGTGTTAACGATATTAATGTATTACAAGGAAAAAAATTTATGGGCCGGTTTAAATATGGGTTGGGTTGTTTCAAGTGGTATCAGAGCTTGGTCTAAGGGATTTAGGCGACTTGAGATAGGTGCCTAGACATAGACTTTTATGTGTGCTTATTTATTGCAGGACTTGTAGGTGAACGGGTCGGAACGGGTTATAGTTAGTGCCTTGTTGTAGGTGAACTAACTAGGATTGAGACTTGTGTTGGTTTATATCATCGAACGAGGCGGTCGTTGTACTAACGAGTTGATACAGCGTGTGTACGTAATAAGGACTTGCAAACCTTATTACGGGTGCAAATCGTGTCTAACAAGTGATGTATGATGAGTGTTGAGCAAGATGGGGCGGTGTTGTGCGTGTTGTTTTATACGATCATGGACTAATCATTTTGCATTCTTTCGAATGATGACACGAAGCGAGATCGAGACGAATAACGACGAGTTTAACACCAGAGTGGCGGCCACCGTTGCGGAGCAAATGGGTGCATTTCGAGAAGAAATGGATAGGAAGTATTCTGAATTTCGAAGTAGTAATAAAATGGAGCGTTGTCTTGAGAGCTTCATGAGGACTAAACCCCTTACGTATGATCTAAAACCAGATCCTTTGGTTAGCACAACGTAGATCTCGGATGTCGAAGGGTGTTTTTGTACTATTGAATGCCCTCCCGAGAAGAGGACAAGACTCGCTACTAGTTTGTTGCGAGGTAAGGTGAAGGATTGTTTGGATGGTATGATTAATCTTATCGGTGGTGAGTCGTTTATGGCATTATCGTGGGACGATTTTAAGAAAGAATTCTTCGAGGAGTTCCGAACTTCAGCCAATTTGTCAGAATTGCGTAATGAGTTGCGAAATTTGCAACAGGGTTCTATGGATTTGAATACTCTCAAAATGACCTTTATGGCGAAGGCTCGTTTTTGCCCGGAGTATTTGGGGAATGATCGTTTGTTGATGGAGGATTTTTATCGAAATTTAAATGATGACTTGAAGAATAAAATTAGTCGGGGTTACGCGAAGTCATTTGCGGAGTTATTGGCAGTGGCTAGGGGTTTCGAGTCGTATTCGCGATCGAGGATTGGTGAACCTTCAAGTAAGAGAAGGGTTGTTTCGTATGGTGCTCCAAGTAAGGGTGCAAGTGTGAGCACGGGTGGTACACGGACGAGTATATCAGATTCTAGTGCGTCTAGATGTTACAATTGTGGCGTGAGGGGTCACAAGTCTTGGGAATGTTCGGTGCCAAAGGGTGATGGCACGGTGTGCTTCAATTTCCGAGAGGAAGGACATCGTAAGTCGGAATGTCCCGAGTTAGCGAGGACGGGTGCGGTAAGGAGACGTTAAGGTACATTTTGTTTTAATAAATATGTCCTTTAATTATTTATTTATGTGCCGATGCGTTCGGGTTTGTAAATGCATTGTGTTGTGCATGTTATTGTTATTTGTGACGTTTTGAATGTCGGTGAAGGGCATAAGATTTGGTGCAACCAAGCATTCCTTAGTGTTGGGAAATGTTTCTACCAAGCCATGGGCATGGGCTTTGGTGCTCGGACGTTAGAGCATGTTCGCTCTCGTGTTGAAATTGATGAACCGTAAGGTCCGTCGGGTGAATGAAACCCTTGAGATCGAGTGTTTTGAATCTCGATGTATGATTGGTGAAGGAGTCTTCGTGACGCGATGTTAGGTACCTCTTTTATACCTACTAGCGTGGTGTTCGACTCCGATGGTGTTACGGGTACATTGCACTTAGGGTACCGGAGAGAAACCCTTAGGTACATGGGTGACTAGGTCAAAATTTGACAAGCTATAGCAATTGGATGATTGCGAGAGTAACGTTTGTATACTTGTGGTAAACTCTTCGTTTGAAGTGTTTAAGGATTGGTTAAAATCCTTCGTAAGCTCAAGGTTGGAGCAAGATGTGGTGATGGGTCGTGTGAACCCAATTGTTAGTAAAGTCTACCTTTGGTAGCATTGTACGGTTGTACAAGATGCGGCTATGGGACGTAGTTCCAAGTGGGGGAGTTACACTCCCACACGAGGAGGTTTTAGCATGAGATTTCGGAATGATGCTCTTACTAGATCCGAAATTTGTGACGAAACGTAGATTTGGTCAACTTGTGGTGGAGTACAATTTCAGTTAAATTGTACTTATGATTTTGGATTTAAATTATCACAGAGGTGGTAATATGGTGAATCTCGTTGAGAGATAATGGACGTGTTTGACGAGCAAGGTGAGATCCCTAGGTAAAGGGATGTGCGTGTCGGATTCTCTTTTAGAGAGTTATTGTATTGTACCTATGTGTGATATTGGTGGTTCTTGCTCGATCGTGATAGCGATGTTCGCGTGTGTGTATGATTCGTGTGCGGAATTCCAGGCGGTATGGAATGGTTATAAGTATGCGTATATACTTTTGGTTGTGGTGAATGGTTAATACTAATTTAATTAGTACGCGATGCTACACTACTCATTGATTGAGGCCAAAAGAGCGTGTGTGATGAGTGGGACTGTCGCTGTGTTTAAGATGCCACTCATTAGTTTGATTGATATGTGGATTAGTCGCGGTGTTCAAGACGCCAATCATTGGTTTGATTGACATGTGGATTAGTCGCGGTGTTCAAGACGCCACATTGTCATGGGAGTCGGATTGTCACGATGTTTAAGACACCACTCATGGGTTTGATTGACATGTGGGATTGTCGCGGTGTTCAAGACACCACATTGTCATGGGGGTGAGTTAGTCACGGTGTTTAAGACATCACCCGAGGGATTAGTGTACGACGTGTTAAGTACTCTAACAGTTTTTATGAACACCGATGGGAAATTCGAGTACCATTCCTGTGTTGAGATTTGGAAAGGTGGATCACGTGTGGTTGTGGATTCACGGTGACACGTGTAGTTCGGTCATCTTATTGTGGAAGTGAGTCTCGTGTAGTTCGGATTCACAATGACACGTGTGGATGTGGTCATTATATTGAGGAAGTGAGTCTCGTGTAGTTCGGATTCACAATGACACGTGTGGATGCGGTCATTCTTTTGGGATAGTGATTCTCGTGTAGTTCGGATTCACTGGGGCGCGTGTAGTTTGGCCAATCCCAATTGTTGTGCGGTGGAGGTAGTGGGTCGCGTGTGGTTGCAGATTCACTTAGGCGCGTGTAGTTTTCGGCCAGCCTTCATGTTGTGTGATCTGTTGGTTGTTTTATACGCCAATGGTGGGGTCGTAAGGACCATTTTGGTGTGAATAGTGATGCAATAGTTGAAATTTGTTCACGTGTTTGCGGTAGTTGCGTATTAGACGTGTTTGCGTACTGCAAGGGATTTTAGTGGTAAGTGTTATCCGTAAGGATTCGCTCTTATTCGGTCTTCATCGGTTTAGATGGTTGACTTTATTTTGGTATGTGGTTGTTACTAGCGATGTACTTGCTATGGTAAGCTAGGAGTTGATATCTCGGTACGAGATTGGTTGAGTTTTTCCCGATGCGAGGGATTGTGCAAGTTCTTGTGCTCGAATTTGTCGATTTTAATAAGTCGCGGGTGCCGATTTAGTTGTTAAGGGTAACTCTTTGAGGAGGATCGCCTAGAGGAGTTGGAAGAATACGTGGCGATTTCGCGTATTCTAAGTGATTGTTATAGACTTCGGACGATTGTGTGTATTGTACGTCTCTGAATGCGTGCAAGTGTGTATTTAGTTAATGGATTAACCTTCGAGTTAATGAGTGATGTGGTGGAAGTCGGATTAAAACGATTGTTTGGGAACCATAGCGTGTAGGTTTGGATTGGTTAAGTGACTAGGATCACGAGGACGTGATCGAATCTAAGTGGGGAAGAGTTGTAACACCCCGGATTTTAGTGTATCAGAAAATGTTCCTGAAAAGTGCCAGTAAATGTGCGCAACAGAAAGCGCCACTAAAAGTGAACCTAACACTTATGCATTTTCAGAATTTACATCAGAATCAGAGTTAGGTAAGTTCAGTCCCTGAAATTCAGAGTCAGAATCAGATTGTGCAGAAGGTCGCGGCGTGACAGAAAAGGCCGCGGCGCGGCGATTAACTAGTTTCAGAATCAGGAGGCATGTCAAAACTGTGACGACCCGAAAATTTTCGACCAAATGTAAACTTAATCTTTGTATGATTTCGACACGATAAGCAAAGTCTGTAATGTTGAGTCTCAAAATTTTTGGAACTATGTTCATGTATTCAATTACCCTTAGACCATTCCCGATGATTCACGAACAATTGTTTGTAAATAAACATGTACATATATGTGTGTGTGTGTGTGTGTGTGTGTATATATATATATATATATATATATATATATATATATATATATATATATATATATATATATATATATATATATATATATATATATATATATATATGTGTGTGTGTGTGTGTGTGTGTGTGTGTGTGTGTGTGTGTGTGTAAAAATATGTAGTAAATTGAAATTATAAAATATAATTTAAACATTAGAATTAGACATGTAAAATAAGATACAAAATAATTAAGTACAATTTAAAATGAATCTATATATAAAGACATATGAGATCTATGTATAATTATTATATATATCTTAACATATTTAAATTTAAATAATAAAGAATCAATAAAAATTACTATATAATATATTATATGATTATTAAATATTACATAATTAATAAAATATTATTAACAAATAAAAATATAATTGTTATAATAAGATTATTATTACTTTCAGTATTATTATTAATACTAATATTAATATTAATAATTAATATCAGTATTAGTTATACTATTATAGATAATATATAAATATGAAATTTGATAAAATTGATTTGTTATATAATTACTATTATTATTAGTACTATTAGTATTGTTGTTATCATTATTATTATAGTATTTATTAAAAAAATTACTATAATCGATTATAATTATTAATAATAATATAATTATTATAAGTTTTAGGATTATTAGCATTTTTATTAATTATTATTATTATTAATATAATTATTATTATTAATAATACATTTATATATTGGTATGTATTATATTATATGAATCAAGGAATCTAGTACAAATCATTATTTTTAATTATTATTAATAAATATTATGATTATTTTTACTAACATATATATTTATTAATTATTATAATTTATAAAAGTTAGAAAAAGATATCGAATCAGTTTGATGAGCTCTCCTTACTGTGTTAATTTTGTTTTCCTATCTCTAATTCCTTATCATTCCAAATCGATTTCCACAACAAAACAATTGATCTTCCCATCAGCTACAATCAATTGTACAAATCAGTTAGCAATCTTAATCTAATTTTACATTCTTTATATTTTTATTCTTCATGTTCTTGTCTAGGAGCTTAAAGTCGACACCCACAATTTTCTACTTACATCATTCGACTCAACTGGCTATGGAATCATTCATTTTTCATCAATTATCAATTCACAATCACCATTCATTTTTTTTTAAACAGAAGAAAGAAATAAGAATATACCTCTGTTCTTGGTTCAAAAATTCAAAAGCAAGAAAACGAATTTAATTCAAAAATCTGTTAATCCAGACTTGTTTGTAATCCTTCACTCAAACTCTCTGTAAAATCTCAAGTTCCAACTCTTTCTAACGAATCCCAATTTCAAAGTCAAACTTTTGTTTATTTAAAAGTCAAACTTCGTTCATCAATCAAATTCGTGATATCCGTTTCGATTCAGGTTAAATTGAGGATTTGGAATGTTTCCACGAACATTTTCTAAACTATTTCATGTTATAATCAAAGTCCATTACATGATCAAAGTGCAAAATCAAATTATTATTTTTTTATATGTATAGCAGCGACGAGCACAGTCTTGTTCTTTTTATTTTTTATTATTATTTTTTTAATTAATTAATCATAAATAGATTATTTCTGTGTTGGATAATATATTCTTAAATCATTTTGCTAAGCATTAATAAGATTGAAAGAATTTTGGTTGATTGATTTTATCGATGAAGAAGAAGAAGGAGAGGACAACAGAAGAACATGATATATAGTATAGTTTAGGAATTAAATCAGAAAGAAAGAAATGGAGAATCGGTTAAGGTGTGTGTGTGTGTGTGTTGCCTGGAGGTCGCGGGTTCAAAGCCCAGCTGAGGAAGTTTTTTTTTTATTTAAAGCTTCTAAGGTATTATTTGATTATTATTATTATTATTATTATTATTATTATTATTATTATTATTATTATTATTATTATTATTATTATTATTATTATTATTATTGTTATTATTGTTACTATTAATTGTTGTTATTATTACTAGTATTGATATTATTGTTATTGTTATTGTATGAATATAAGTATTAGTTATTATTTATTATTACTATCATGATTATAATTACAATTATTATTATCATTATTGTTATTGTTATTACTAATATTATCAATAAGTATTATTATTATTATTATTATTATTATTATTATTATTATTATTATTATTATTATTATTATTATTATTATTATTATTATCACTCGTAAATAATATTATGATGAAAGAAGTAGTTAATGTTAGGAAATAAAAAGATGAATAAGATTATGAGTAAGGCCATGGATTTAGTTAAGGTAAATACACCCGAGAACTATAATTATAAGTACGTGTATGATTAAGATATATATATATATATATATATATATATATATATATATATATATATATATATATATATATATATATATATATATATATATATATATATATATATATATATATAGGGGCAGGATCATTGGGGAAGTAACCAATCGGGGGAAGCGGGGGGAAGCAAAAAAAAATTTTCATTTTTTTTTCGTTTTTTTTTCTGGCATCAAGATCACACAAAAATATGAACATTTAGAAGAGACACTTCATGATGAATGTTATTGTTTAGGCGGGAAAACGATCGACAAAAATAACATTCAAGATAATATTGTTCGTGAAAAATATGAACGTTTTTTTTTTCATGTTTTGTGAAGTAAAATTTAGCCCGATTTAGAGTTTAAGGTTTAGGGTTTAGGGTTTAGTGTTTGGTGTTTTGGGTTTATTCCACCCAAAACACCAAACCCTAAACCCTAAACTCTAAACCCCAAACCCTAAACTCTAAACCGTTCGTGTTAAAAACTCAATCTAAATCCTAAATCTAAACCCTAAATCTAAACCCTAAACCCTAAATTTCTAAACCTTAATATCTAAACCCTATAAACCCTAATATCTAAACCTTAATATCTAAACTCCAATAGCTAAAACCTCAAAATACGCTTGAAAAACACAATAATTGTTATATATTACTTCTTCGAGCGTTTTTCTGCCAAAATAAAAACATTTATCACAAAGTGTCTCTACTAA
Source organism: Rutidosis leptorrhynchoides (assembly GCF_046630445.1). NCBI lineage: Eukaryota > Viridiplantae > Streptophyta > Magnoliopsida > Asterales > Asteraceae > Rutidosis > Rutidosis leptorrhynchoides. The sequence continues at coordinate 372,359,304 of NC_092337.1, read as the reverse complement.
ATGTTCATATTTTCATCTCATCTATAATGTTCGTGAACAAAGTTTTTTCAAAAAACGAAAAAAAAAAGTTTTTGCTTCCCCCCGCTTCCCCCCGAATGGTTACTTCCCTCTTGATTTTATATATATATATATATATATATATATATATATATATATATATATATATATATATATATATATATATATATATAGGTGAAGATGATTATAATTAAGTCATGATATCAAAATTCTTATTATTAATATTATTGTTATTATTATTATTATGAATATAATAAAAATTTAATATTACTTTCATAAACATTAGTATTAGTATCATTATATAAATATCAAAGTTATTATTATTATTAACATATGTATTAACATTATTATTATTATGATTACAATTATTAGTATTGTTATTATTAAAAATGACTATTATTATTATTATTATTATTATTATTATTATTATTATTATTATTATTATTATTATCATTTTTACAAAAATTAATGTTTTGATATCACTAAAACTATCATTATTATCGTTATCAGTAATGTTATGTAGTTACTAAAATCATTATCACCAAATACAACTTTTATTATTATTATTAATATTATTTTACCAAATAAGTATGTTGTATATAAAAATATACTTAGAAGTAATATTACATATATGTATGTATTAAACATATTAATAATTTTTATATAGATATTTATATATAACAGATTAGGTAGTTTTAATATAATACTAATCAAATAAATATATTAATATGACTATATAAATACTAAGCAAATTAAATAGGTACACAAACTAAATATATATGAAATATAATGGAAAGATATATGACATGAAATTGTTCAATTTCGATTATATGTATTAATATATATACAAATGATATAGGTTCATGAATCCAAGGCCAACCCTGCATTGTTCAGTATCGTCGTATGAATATTTTTACTATAAAATATTGTAGAGTGAGTTTCATTTGCTCCCTTTTTAAATGCTTTTGCAATATATATTTTTGGGACTGAGAATACATGCGCTGTTTTTATAAATGCTTTACGTAATAGACACAAGTACTCAAAACTACATTCTTTGGTCGGATTATGAATACCGAATATCACCCTTTTAGCTTGGTAGCCTAAGAATTAGGGAACAGACACCCTAATTGACGCGAATCCTAACTGCCCCCATACTAGAAAATGGTATGCTTTAGTACTTCGAGTTATTTATACAGATGGATTTCTGTTTTGGGGATATTCTATATGCATTATGTTAATGTCGGTTACCAGGTGTTCAATCCATATGAATGATTTTTAAACACTTGCCAGTGTATGATTATTGAATAAAGGAAATCTTGTGGTCTATTAAAATTATGGAAATGATTGATTACGATAAACTAATGAACTCACCAACCTTTTGGTTGACACTTTAAAGCATGTTTATTTTCAGGTATGAAAGAAATCTTCCGCTGTGCATTTGCTCATTTTAGAGATATTACTTAGAGTCGTTCATGACATATTTCAAAAGACGTTGCATTCGAGTCATTGAGTTCATCAAGATTATTATTAAGTCAATTATAGTTGGATATATTATGAAATGGTATGCATGCCATCAACTTTCGATGTAATGAAAGTTTGTCTTTTAAAAATGCAATGTTTGTAAAATTGTATCATATAGAGGTCAAGTACCTCGCGATGTAACCAAATGTAATGTATTCGTCCTGATGGATTAGGACGGGTCGTTATAGGTGGTATCAGAGCGGTGGTCTTAGCGAACCAGGTCTTGCATTAGTGTGTCTAACTGATAGTTGTTTAGATGCATTAATGGGTCTGGACTTCGACCGTGTCTGCATGTCAAAAGTTTTGCTTACCGTTTCGTGTCAAAAATTACCTGCTTATCATTCTTAGGGAATCACATGCTTATCATTCTTAGTATAGACACATCTTACTGCATTGATTGCATGAATAGTGTATAGACAAAATTCATATCTTAGCGTATCTGCCAATTCATATCTTAGTGTATCTATTACTGTAAACCTTGCCTGATATATTCTTTGATTTCCTCCGTAATATATGGGATCGTCTGTACTATATACAGGTATTCTATGTAGTTAGAATATCATCCGATATCCGAAAATCATTTCATACCGAAGAACCCTTTACTCAATAGTACGAAATGGAACTCGTTACTAGTTCAAGTTCTTCAAAACCCGACAGTTATTCCGACATGGACGTTCACCTAAGCTCCGAAAACAGGGTCACCAGAATGAATCAACCAATCATCCATCCCCAATTCATCTGATGGGTTCGTAGTTGACTTAATCAATGGAGACGCGAAGAAGGCGACCCCTTCCACCAACCGAATTCACTTTTTGGTGAATAACCTGAAGCACTTACCGGCGAACATGTTCGAAACACCATTTTCTCTCTCATTTCCATAGTATCTCGCCACGATTATATTCTATCTAAAATTCTGGATCTTATTCAACCGCTCATCCTAACCAACAATCATCCCGGTGTAATAGAAGAAGTCAACGAACTTCGCGCTCGAGTAATCAATTTGGAAACCATGGTGCAAAATCTACCAACTTCAGCAACAGCACCGGCAATACCAGTACCACCAACAACAACATCCACATCACAAGCCTCAATACTACACGCCTCAAACTCACAGTCTGTACCTCCAGCATAATCATCATACTACATGATGACCTACATCGATTATCTTCGTTCTACATGACGTTCTACATCATTTATCTTCGTTCGACATGATGATTATGTAATCTCTAATGTTTTAGAGATTATATATTCTTGTTCTAACGAAAAATCAAATGAGTTTAATATCATATTAACTCATTAAATCCATGATTACATCTGAAGAAAATATATTTGTAAGTATATTTTCATAAAGATTGTAATTAAAAATTCTTTCGTACAAACTGTTAATGGTGAAAATATTTTAACGAGTAGGTAATACCCGAGGAATATTTAGATTTCACTTTAATAAGTTATACTGTACATTCTTTGAATCTGATTCAACATTCATTTACTATCCTACTTACATCTACAGAGATACGAATCCGTCCACCGCAGAATAACCATTTTCATTCAATTTCATATTTGGATTTTGACCTATCAGAATCCGACAAGTGGCATAATGAAGAAAACATTGGACAAAATAAAATTTGTTAGAAATAAACAAATTAACTATGAGAAAATTTTTGTTAAGAATCCACGCTAACTGTTCCTAGCTAACTGATTACATTTTATTTATCGCAAGTTATTTATCGCAATTTATATTCTCGCAATTTTATTTATCGTCATTTAATTTCTGTTATTTATTTTACGCACTTTATTTATCGTCATTTAAATACTGTTATTTACGCATTTTAAATATCAGGACACGTATACAATATTTTGACATATCATATCGACGCATCTATATATATTAGTTGGAATAACCATAGACACTCTATATGCAGTAATGATAGAGTTAGCTATACAGGGTTGAGGTTGATTCTACAATAATATATATACTTTGAGTTATGATCGACTCTGGGACATGTACACGGGTCATGATACGTATTAATTAATTCGAATATTATATATTAAACTATATATGAATTATTGGACTGTTAACTGTGGACTATCGACTGTGGACTAATAACATTAGACAATTAAAATGAATTAAAATATTGATTATAACATATGAAACTAAACATTTCTTCAAGTTTGCCACTTGATTTCATCTTAAACCTCATTTGTATCTTGATGATTACAATCTGCGTTCAAACCTTTCATGATTCTTGAAAACGCCTCAATCGAAAGGATAAACCAACCGCACTTCATCTATGGAAGAAAAGATTGATGCATACAGTCATGCACCTAGAAAACTCTTGGAACCTAAGTAGAAATTTAACACGAATCTATAATCCCTTGGCGTTGTTATTACCGAAAATAACTTTACAATCCCTCTCCAAAATTAGCCAATTTTGTCACAGCTCCAGCAAGTCAACTTCGACTTTTCAATCGTACTAGTCTTATTATAACCTTGATGTATACTATTGCCCTTTCGTCATCGTTACCGGGGAACCGTTTATATCTCACTACTTTAGCAGTAAATTCACCAACAACTTCGTTGATCTTTGACTTTCCGAAAAATCATTATATTATTGAAACCCTATCATATATTCATCCGTATCTTATAACAAGAATTGCCATACCAATTACCGAGAATCAACAATCAGTATATCGAATCTCGCAGCATGTCTACAGCAACAGTTATATGTATACATATAACATTCATTTCCTAAAATTATGATCTTTCATTCTGAAATTCTGAAAAGCACCCAGTGTACGAATCAGTTCTCTGAATTTTGGAAAGTACTGATGAAGCAGCAAAAACTGTAAACGACTTTAACAGCCAAAAGTTGATGGAAAAAAAAATTTTGTATGCTGGCAAAGCTCAGAAATGTTGGAACTGGAAAACGGATTGAGCAAACCATAAAGGAGGCTGTGCACAAATCACAAAGACTAAACCTGCCTTCAAAGAATCCAAATAATTCAGTATCTGCTGAAGTCATTAACGAATACCTTGCTCCTTGCTCTAAACCCTTGCGGACAATATTCTTCATCATCCATCGATATTAGAAATTCTAAGATATGATCGTATCTTTCATTATAAATATCCTCGATATTTCTGAAGATATTTTCATAACTATTCTTACCTGAAATCATTTATCTCTTCACGATATCAGTGTTACGTCAGAAAGGAAATTGTTTTAGTTTCTAAATTCTGAAAGATTCGAAATTAAAATATGAATGTTTTGAAGTAGTGTTGGAAACTGAAGCATGAGTTAGTATAATATAATGACACTTGATCAACGTGATTATATTACAGTAAGTCATGCTGAGTTTCTAATGGAACTTGATGATTCAAGGACCATAACGTCATCAGGTGACATGTTACACGACTCTTACATTCTATCAAATCTATAAGCATATCAAGAATATATTTCTTGATAGTTCTATCTTTTCTCTTGAATTCTGGTAACTTAACCAATCAAGATCGTGCTATTACAATTTCTCACGTAGAACATTAGTCATGTTCATTCAAAACACCATACCTACGAATTCTGGATCATTACTTGTTGTACTTAGAGTCGAGAAGAGAATAAAAAGGTAAAGAGCTCCGAATTATAAGAGAAAATATAAAGCCCAATAACAAAACGAAGGTTACAAACCGTGGATATTAATACGAATAGCAATATAAAGATACGGTATAATTAAGAATAGTATCACCCCAAGGTAATAGTAAAGTAAACAGATTTTTCTTGTGGAAGATTGAAAAGAAGGATGACAGAAATGATAATTAGAAAAATATCAAGGATTAGAACAGGATTAAGTATTTTCACAATCTTTTGGATGTATGAACTAAGAAAGAAAGTATAAGAATGGTGAGAATAATGGAACGGAAGAGCTTAATTTATAATGGAAATATCAGACAGAGTAATCGAGGCAAATCACCGTATTTAATTATAAGAGATCTTAATTTCCTTATTCGCCGAAGAATCAAATCTTTTGAATTTCGAAGATTTTCTTTTAAATCCCTTGAATTCCGGAATTCAACCCTGACTACGTCAAAAGCTAATGCGAATCTCTATTCAAATCTTTTGCGATAGCTTCTCTCTTACGCTCCGAGTAATTTAATTATTCTATTCAAATACTTAGCGATGATAAAACTTTATTTATCAACTCATAATTGTCATGAAAATATTTTATTGTTAGCTATGACGACCTCACTCAAATTTTGAGACAAAATTTCTTTAACGGGTAGGTACTGTGACGACCCGGAAATTTTTGACCAAATTTAAACTTAATCTTTGTATGATTTCGACACGATAAGCAAAGTCTGTAATGTTGAGTCTCAAAATTTTTGGAACTATGTTCATGTATTTAATTACCCTTAGACCATTCCCGATGATTCACGAACAATTGTTTGTAAATAAACATGTATATATATATATATATATATATATATATATATATATATATATATATATATATATATATATATATATATATATATATATATATATATATATATATATATATATATATATATGTAAAAATATGTAGTAAATTGAAATTATAAAATAAAATTTAAACATTAGAATTAGACATGTAAAATAAGATACAAAATAATTAAGTACAATTTAAAATGAATCTATATATAAAGACATATGAGATCTATGTATAATTATTATATATATATTAACATATATAAATTTAAATAATAAAGAATCAATAAAAATTACTATATAATATATTATATGATTATTAAATATTACATAATTAATAAAATATTATTAACAAATAAAAATATAATTGTTATAATAAGATTATTATTACTTTCAGTATTATTATTAATACTAATATTAATATTAATAATTAATATCAGTATTAGTTATACTATTATAGATAATATATAAATATGAAATTGGATAAAATTGATTTGTTATATATTTACTATTATTATTAGTACTATTAGTATTGTTGTTATCATTATTATTATAGTATTTATTAAAAAAATTACTATAATCGATTATAATTATTAATAATAATATAATTATTATAAGTTTTAGGATTATTAGCATTTTTATTAATTATTATTATTATTAATATAATTATTATTATTAATAATACATTTATATATTAGTATGTATTATATTATATAAATCAAGGAATCTAGTACAAATCAGTATTTTTAATTATTATTAATAAATATTATGATTATTATTACTAACATATATATTTATTAATTATTATAATTTATAAAAGTTAGAAAAAGATATCGAATCAGTTTGATGAGCTCTCCTTACTGTGTTAATTTTGTTTTCCTGTCTCTAATTCCTTATCAGTCCAAATCGATTTCCACAACAAAACAATTGATCTTCTCATCAGCTACAGTCAATTGTACAAATCAGTTAGCAATCTTAATCTGATTTTACATTCTTTATATTTTTATTCTTCCTGTTCTTGTCTAGGAGCTTAAAGTCGACACCCACAATTTTCTACTTACATCATTCGACTCAATTGGTAATGGAATCATTCATTTTTCGTCTATTATCAATTCACACTCACCATTCATTTTTTTTAAAACAGAAGAAAGAAATAAGAATATACCTCTGTTCTTGGTTCAAAAATTCAAAAGCAAGAAAACGAATTTAATTTAAAAATCTGTTAATGCAGTCTTGTTTGGAATCCTTCAATCAAACTCTCTGTAAAATCTCAAGTTCCAACTCTTTCTAACGAATCCCAATTTTGAAGTCAAACTTTTGTTTATTTAAAAGTCAAACTTCGTTCATCAATCAAATTCGTGTTATCCTTTTGATTCAGGTTAAATTGAGGATTTGGAATATTTCCACGAACGTTTTCTAAACTATTTCATGTTATAATCAAAGTCCATTACATGTTCAAAGTGCAAAATCAAATTATTATTTTTATATGTATAGCAGCGACGAGCACAATCTTGTTCTTTTTATTTTTTATTATTATTTTTTAATTAATTAATCACAAATAGATTATTTCTGTGTTGGATAATATATTCTTAAATCATTTTGGTAAGCATTAATAAGATTGAAAGAATTTTGGTTGATTGATTCTATCGATGATGAAGAAGAAGGAGGGGACAATAGAAGAACATGATATATAGTATAGTTTAGGAAAAAATCAGAAAGAAAGAAATGGAGAAGCGGTTAAGGTGTGTGTGTGTTGCCTGGAGGTCGCGGGTTCAAAGCCCAGCTGAGGCCGTTTTTTTTATTTAAAGCTTCTAAAGTATTATTTGAATATTATTATTATTATTATTATTATTATTATTATTATTATTATTATTATTATTATTATTATTATTATTATTATTATTGTTATTATTGTTATTATTAATTATTGTTATTATTACTAGTATTGATATTATTGTTATTGTATGAATATAAGTATTAGTTATTATTTATTATTACTATCATGATTATAATTATAATTATTATTATCATTATTGTTATTACTAATATTATCAATAAGTATTATTATTATTATTATTATTATTATTATTATTATTATTATTATTATTATTATTATTATTATTATTATTATTATTATTATTATTATTATTATCACTAGCAAATAATATTATGATGAAAGAAGTAGTTAATGTTAGGAAATAAAAAGATGAATAAGATTATGAGTAAGGCCATGAATTTAGTTAAGGTAAATACACCCGAGAACTATAATTATAAGTACGTGTACGATTAAGATAATATATATATATATATATATGTATATATATATATATATATATATATATATACATATATATATATATATATATATATATATATATATATATATACATATATATATATATATATATATATATATATATACATATATATATATATATATAGATGAAGATGATTATAATTAAGTCATGATATCAAAATTCTTATTATTATTATTATTGTTATTATTATTATTATGATTATAATAAAAATTTAATATTACTTTAATAAACATTAGTATTAGTATCATTATATAAATATCAGAGTTCTTATTATTATTAACATATGTATTAACATTATTATTAATATGATTACAATTATTAGTATTGTTATTATTAAAAATGACTATTATTATTATTATTATTATCATTTTTACCAAAATTAATGTTTTGACATCACTAAAACTATCATTATTATCGTTATCAGTAATGTTATGTAGTTACTAAAATCATTATCACCAAATACAACTTTTATTATTATTATTAATATTATTTTACCAAGTAAGTATGTTGTATATAAAAATATACTTAGAAGTAATATTACATATATGTATGGATTAAATATATTAATAATTTTTATATATATATTTATATATAACAGATTAGGTAGTTTTAATATAATACTAATCAAACATATATACTAATATGACTATATAAATACTAAGCAAATTAAATAGGTACACAAACTAAATATATATAAAATATAATGGAAAGATATATGACATGAAATTGTTCAATTTCGATTATACGTATTAATATATATACAAATGATATAGGTTCGTGAATCCGAGGCCAATCCTGCATTGTTCAGTATCGTCGTATGAATATTTTTACTACAAAATATTGTAGAGTGAGTTTCATTTGCTCCCTTTTTAAATGCTTTTGCAATATATATTTTTGGGACTGAGAATACATGCGCTGTTTTTATAAATGCTTTACGTAATAGACATAAGTACTCAAAAGTACATTCTATGGTTGGATTATGAATACCGAATATAACCCTTTAAGCTTGGTAGCCTAAGAATTTGGGAACAAACACCCTAATTGACGCGAATCCTAAAGGTAGATCTGCGGGCACTAACTCCCCCATACTGGAAAATGGTATGCTTTAGTACTTCGAGTTATTTATACAGATGGATTTCTGTTTTGGGGATATTCTATATGCATTATGTTAATGTCGGTTACCAGGTGTTCAATCCATATGAATGATTTTTAAACTCTTGCGAGTGTATGATTATTGAATAAAGGAAATCTTGTGGTCTATTAAAATTATGGAAATGATTGATTACGATAAACTAATGAACTCACCAACCTTTTGGTTGACACTTTAAAGCATGTTTATTCTCAGGTATGAAAGAAATCTTCCGTTGTGCATTTACTCATTTTAGAGATATTACTTGGAGTCGTTCATGACATATTTCAAAAGACGTTGCATTTGAGTCATTGAGTTCATTAAGATTATTATTAAGTCAATTATAGTTGGATATATTATAAAATGGTATGCATGCTGTCAACTTTCGATGTCATGAAAGTTTGTCTTTTAAAAAACGAATGCAATGTTTGTAAAATTGTATCATATAGAGGTCAAGTACCTCGCGATGTAACCAAATGTAATGTATTCGTCCTGATGGATTAGGACGGGTCGTTATAAAGGCAACCACTAGACCACATTATATATCGCGGTGCGACGATGAGAGCCACGGCGCGGCGTTTTGGGCGGACTGGTACCAGATTTTTTTAATTCTAAATAAGGTTCAAGGGCATTTTGGTTATTTCACATGTGAGCCAGATTTGAGATCTTAATCTCATCCATTCATTTAATTTCTTCATTTCTTTTTCCTTTTCTTTCACATTTTTCCTCTCAAACTTCAAAACCCCATTTGATTCAAAGTGTGATTTGGAAGGGAAGAAGTGGGATTCGATCTTTGGAGCAAGAATAAACGTTGTTCTTCTCGTTCTTAGCTACAAGGTGATACTAGTGGTAAGCTCTAACTTCGAATTTCGTTTTCGAGTTCTTCATCTAAATTTAGGGTTTTTGATTGTATGTTCATACATGGAACCCCACTAGTTGTTAATGGAAGATAATAACTAGGATTCGAGTTTATTAGTGATGAAGGCGGGTTTTGGGTTGGTTGATGATTTAGCCTTATTTAGGGCTTTAAATTGAGTGTAATCACTGTGATTAGTGATTATGGAAGTGTTGGAACTCATTTGGGTGTGTTTGGTTGACTAATTTTGAAATGGGTCAAAATTAGGATTTTGGTGTCAAATTGGGCAAGACAAGTGTTTAACACTTGTGTTCTGGTTTAATTAGCTTATTAGGACCATTGTCACTAGTGTTAGTGATTATTGGTTAGTTTGGGCACGGTTTGTGCTTGGAGGTGCATTTGGGTCGAGATTGCACTAGTTGTCAATTTGGGTTGGTTTGTAAATCCTCCCTAATTGTGTTGTTGTATTTGTGATAATGGAATAGGTACATTCCATCGGAGACTTGCGGATTATTCGGTGGCATTTATCAAGGCGACAAGGTGAGTGTTAATATCCTATGTGCATATGTATGTGTAGGATGGGTGCGGGTCGAGTGATGTGATTCTCGGCTATAGAGCTCACTTCACGTATAGGTGGATTTGATGGACTTGTGTATGGGTCCAATAGGCACGGTTGTGCGTTTTGGTTGACCATCTTTGACGAGGTGCAAATTTTGTATGTACGATATCACATGGTCTTGTGATGTAGATAATCTCGATGGCGTGAGATTTAGTATTTGAAATGCGGTTGAGTAACCCCGATGATGTGGATTTGTATAATCCCGATGGTGTGGGTTTGTTGTGAGAAGTGAGTCACGTGTGGATGCGGATTCACGATGACGCGTGTAGTTCGGTCATCTTATCGAGGTAGTGATCTCGTGTGGTTTCGGATTCACTAAGGCTCGCGTAGTTCTGCCAACCTCGATGTTGTTGTGGTATTGAAGATAGTAGTCTCGTGTGGATGCGGATTTACTAAGGCTCGTGTAGTTCGGCCAATCTTCATTTTGGTAATTGGTAGTCGGTTTTAGTATTGGGTTAAGGGGTTAACCTTGGACGTTTTTATATTGTTTTATATATTGTCGTATTGTTGTGATGTAGCTAACCCTCCGGGTGTATCTTATTGGCGTTGTTCACATCGTCGTTGGTGAACCTATATTTGTTGTTATTTTTAGCTTGTTGCTTAGTGATCGTACGGTATGCTTAGCTTAGCTTGCCTTTATGCTTGGATGCTCCGGTATGCGTTATTTAATTATTTGTGTGGCGTGTCCATTTTATGCATATATATGTATGTAGTATATTCTCACTCACTAAGCGTTAGCTTACCCTCTTGTTGTTTACATTTTTATAGATTTGCATGGAGGCGGTGGCTCGGGTAAGCATGGGGACTAGTGGACTCGCGTAGTTTGCTTTAGAAATGTGCTTTTGGAGTTATTAGGATTGGGTAGCGTATTCCCAATCACCATGCTCTTTTGGAAATTTAACTTATGTATTAAATGTTTTAAAGTTTATTAAACTTAATATTGTATTAAAGATATTTTTAGAAACATAATTGGGACCTAAGTGTTAACGATTTTTATGTTTTATAAGGAAAAATTATTATGTGTCGTTTTTAATATGTGTTCGGTTGTTTCAATATTAATAATAATAATTTGATAATATTAATAATAATAAAAGTAATAATAATGATAAAAATATTATTATTAATGATAAATAAAAATAATGATAACAATATTAATATGATAATATCAATGATAAAAATGATAATTTTATTTAATTAATAATAATAATCATTATAGAATGTTAATAATACTTTTAATAATAAATGTATTAATAATAAAGATATTTATAATAATCTTAATAATTTTAGTAAAAAGTGATAATACTAATAATATAAATGATATATTTATATTAATGATATTAATGATTATTAACAATAATAATATTAATGATACTGATATTGATAATGATAATGATAATAATAATGATTGTATATGTTAAAAATAATTAATGATAATATTGTTTAAAACAATATTAATAATAATACTAATACGTAATTATTTACAAATGATTGTTCGTGAATCGTCGGAAATTAGTCGAAGTTAATTGAATCCATATGAATAGTTCAAAATGTTTTGAAATTTAGGATAACTGACTTTGATTATTGATGTGTGCGAGGGGTACTAGGAAATAGTATTATTTTTACAACAAAATACTATTAAATACGATACAATTTTACACAAGATATTTATTTATTTATAGAATGGATATACCTAAACCTTGCTACAACACTTATAGGCAGTGTACCTAATCGTACAGTAGTGTAGTTTTTAGTAAGTCCGGTTCGTTCCACAGGGATCTCTTAAACAAGCTTAACGCTATATATTTAAAAACTATATTTGTAAAAATACAAAAATATATATAAGTAATATTATTATTATAAAGGGGGTTTTTACCGTTTAATGACCGGTTTGTCGATTTTAAAACTTTAGTCGCAGTTAAAACTTAATGTAAAATATAAATATAACTTAATTTAAAGCATAAAGTAAATAACGATAATGAAATTGCGATAAATAAAAGTGCGATAAAATAAAATTGCGATAATTAAAGAGTACGATAATTAAAAGTGCAATTAAATACAATGACAATAAATAAAAGTGCGATAATTAAAAGTGCAATTAAATATGAAATAAAAGAATTATGCTTATTTAAACTTCCATAATCATGATGTTTGACGTGTTGTTTTTAGTTTATTCCCATGGGTTAATTGTCCTTTGTCCTGGATTATTCGATATGTCCATACGGATTTGTCCATAGTAGTCCATCAGTCATAAATATAAAGTGCGAAAGTCTTCGTCAAATTATTCTTATTCCCGAAGTCAAATATTAGAACTAATTGGGGATTCGAATTGTAACAAGGTTTTAATACTTTGTTTAATGAATACACCAGGTTATCGACTGCTTGTAAACCAAGGTTTTACTACTTTGTTAACAATTACACCAATTACCCTTGAATGTAATCCATCCCTGTTTCAACAAGTCTATTAACTATTAATCCAGTTCCGTGTCCGGTAAAATGAACAATTATTGGTATTTATAGATATCCCACCCACCGTACCCAGTCAAGCGTATGTGGTTATATATAAATACGTCAAATTATAAGTCTATATATTAATTTAACGAGGTATCGTTTAGTTAATATAAAACCCATTAATAGCCCATAGTCTAATTTCCACAAATGTCGTTCTTTTATCCAAACCCCAATTATGGTACAAAGCCCAATTACCCAATTTTAATATTCAGCCCAACATCATGATTACTTCGGCATTAAATAAGCATAATAATAACTTAGCTACGAGACATTAATTTAAAAATAACATTAACCATAACTTACAGTGATTAAAAATAACGTAGCGTTACACGGACAGAATTTCGACTTACACCCTTACAACATTCGCTAACATACCCTTATTATTAGAATTTAAAATTAAAATTAAAATTAAAAATATATATATATATATATATATATATATATATATATATATATATATATATATATATATATATATATATATATATATATATATATATATATATATATATATATATATATATATATATATATATATATATATTTACGTATATAGATAGAGATATGGATGGATATATGTTGTAAAAACTGAGCCAAAACACACGAATTTATAGGACCAGACCTGATACTGCTCACCATGTGATCGCATGGCTTTTTGCCTTCCAGGCCATGCGATTGCATGGCCTCTTTTTCCAGCTCACAAAACTTTGTTTCTTTGTATGCCGACGGTTTTTATAAATAAATATAATATATAAATAATTATAAGAATTATTTAAATATTATATTATATTTATGTGCATAGTTGACTTGTAATTTTTAGTCCGTTGCTTCGAGCATTGAGAGTTGACTTTGGTCCCGGTTCCGGATTTTTAAACGTCCTTGCGTACAATTTAATATCTTGTATTTTGCGTTTCGCGTCCTGTACTCTTGTAATTTTGAGACGTTTCTCACCAATAATTTGAACCACTTTGATTGTAACTTTTGAGCTTTTTGGTCATTTACGTCTTCAATTTGTCGAATCTGTCTTTTGTCTTCACCTTTTATTATTTAAACGAATATCACTTGTAAATAGAACAATTGCAACTAAAAGCTTGTCTTTCTTGAGGTATAATGCTATGAAATATATGTTCGTTTTTAGCATTATCAAATATTCCCACACTTGAGCGTTGCTTGTCCTCAAGCAATATAGTCTTGAAATAAAAATACTAGAATCACTTCTTTATTCTTCACACTTTGTACATCAGTGATTTCTATACGGCGGTATAAACAATGGTAGTAACGATGTGGTTTACAGTCCCACATGACTATAAAATTTTAGATCCTTTAAGGAAATTGGATCTTTATGAAAACATTTGATCTTTTGAAAATACAATCTAGCTTTTACCCTAGAAAAGTTTTCTAGAATAACCCTTTATCGGTGTTTGCAAATTGTTTTTGTGGGTTTGGTGGGTTTCAGATTTGAAAACTTTAGCTCAAAACTTGCGGTTTTGTGTCACCCACTTGCTATCCTTGTTTTAGGAAAGCAACACGTCCAGTATACTTGCTCCGTATATTACCTTTCGGTAAACTACCATCCGGTTGTAACGGAAAGCGTTGAACAAGCAACTGTTAAGGCAATGTCCCCTGACATGCTTTTAATTATGGTCTATAATGTGTCGGATGCAATTACTATCCTTGATAGGAGCAATAGTAAAGCTCACCCTATAATTTTTCAGTTTGGCACAAGATCCTGTCTTCGACCATACTATGCAACCACCGTTCTTACGGTTGACACCCGATTTGGTTCAGGTGACCTAATGAATTTCAGGTGAATTCTTAGGATTTTACGTTCAATGGTAATGAACGCATTAAAAATGGGTTTTTCAGAAAACAAATCGGTTTGTAATTTTAATCAAAATATTTTCTCGTTCAAGCTCGAGTTTAGATATCATCGAATTCCATGAGTTTATAATTCTCAATCTTTAAGATCAATCTCTAGGACTGAGTAATATCAGGTTTAAAAGCTGATTTTTGATCTTTAAGGAGATTATCCTTTTCTGGGGATCTGATTCATTAGTCTTATCCAGCTAATTTGCACGGCGTCCTCCCCATTGTACGAGACAGATCATCTCATGGTTAGGATAAGTCTAACCACTTGGCAACCCTGTTTGATGCTGAGGTCCGTAGATTTCCTGCTGATTTTAGAGATGACTTTTCTAGATTTTTCGTCAACCTACAGCTGGTCTGGACGACAACTTCATGACCTAAATCAAGAAGCGCGTTTCTTTTTCGGAAGACTTTACTTCCTTTTAATGATGGAATTGATTCATCGTGTAGATCCATCTTTCTTTTAAATGTATTACAGTAAATTGGGTAAAACTGTTTAGATTAGTCTAAAGCAAAAGTATCTTCAGTTATTTGTTACAAAAATATGTGACTTATGTTTTAAATAACTTGGTAAATTTTTTCCACACTTGGCTTTTATTTTCCTTTCTTTTCCTTTTTATTGTCCTCTATTCCATTTTAAATGAATTCTAACATTTTGGTTTGTTTCTCAATTTATGTCCTTTCTGAGGTAACAATAATTTCGGTGTTTAACACCTAGTTTTATCGTTCATAAATATGTATAAACATGATTTTGAATTCATTTAATTGAAAATTTTGAAAAATTTTACTAGAATT